>NC_137505.1:7020000-7252500 GCF_041902795.1 Electrophorus electricus | reverse complement strand
CTCTCTCTCTCTCTCTCTCTTTCTCTCTCTCTCTCTCTCTCCTCTCTCTCTCCTCTCTCTCTCTCTCTCTCTCTCTCTCTCTCTCTCTCTCTCTCTCTCATACACACACGCGCTGCTCCGAGTCGCTGGGACGGAAGCAGTCCCATCCCGCCACTAAATCAATGGAGCGTGTAATCCCCCCCCTACTCTCTAAACTGTGTTTGGCTCCCCCCCCCGAGAGCAGAAGCCACCTGCCCGCGCCCCATCTCCGCCCTCGCAGGGACCTGACCCTTGCCTTCCCGTCGGCTTGGCGGGAAGCAGAGCGGAAGACGAGGCGGCGTGTTTCCCCGAGAGAATGCGGCTGTTGCGGCTGGAGCTGTGGACACGGCTGCTGTTGATCTCTCCGCCCCCCCACCGGCCTGCCTCCTTCGATCTGCTGGTGCCCCCCCCCCCCCCCCGCGCCCCTGCGCCCCTGCGCCCGGCAGCCTTCCATCTGGAGCTGTGCCGTGGGCACCATCTGTCTGTGGTTCTGCTGGTAGACCACAGTTAGTGCAGCTCGTTGCCTGTGGTCTCTGGAGCCCCGGCCTTGATTTGAAGGCGGGCGCAGGCGCGACCGCACCATAGCTGCTCTCCGAGGGGAGTTTAGCTGCTCGCTTAAGCCTTCGTTTCTCACACGGTCTCCTGCTTTTCAGAGTGGCCGCTAGATTTGACGCTCGTGTCTAAAACGCTACTTAACGACTACTAACGCCTACGGTTATGTCTGATGTGTAGCAGCTGATAATAATTGATTATTATGTTGTGTATCTAATTCTTCCCGTTCATGACATACTACGAGACGTATTGTCAGGCCAGCGTCATCACGCCCTCTGAGTCTGATGTCCGCGGAGCTGGGCTATAACTTCCCGGGATTTTCCGAGGGTCGTTCTCCCTTCCACGTCGCGCACCCGCCGAGCCGTCATTTGCGAGCGCGGCGCCACTAGCTTCTCGCGCGCTTCCCGGCGCGCGGGCCATCCTGGATGTCGGGGAGAACTTGGCCGCGCGCGCCTTCTTCCAGCTACACGCGTAGCGTAACGGCCGTGTGATTAAACTCCGAGGCTTAGACCTGCCGCGTAACCTCTGGTGAACCTCAGGCTCCCGCGCGGACCACCGCTGGGTTAATAATTGCTAATTACTTTATTTTACCACTCTGACCTGCTTTCTGTTTTGTTTCTGTCTTTATTACTGTTCCATCTTTCTCTCTCTCTCTCTCTCTCTCTCTCTCTCTCTCTCTCTCTCTCTCTCTCTCTCTCTCTCTCTCTCTCTCTCTCTCTCTCCGCGCGTCCGCATCATGCAGGAACAGTATCGCGGCCTCTGCGGTTTGCGCGTACAACCTCAGTGCCATCATGCGGGCGTTCAGCGGACCCTTCCGCTCCCAGGAGAACCCACGTTCCACCTGGCTGCCCACGGCCAACCCCATTCCCAATTTCCAGGTATTCCGCTCATCTCCACTCCGTGCTCCCTCCTGCTCCCAGGCTGCCGGCACGCCGGGACCTACGCTGCCCCGGGATATCGCAGGAACTTTCTGCCGTGAGCCGACACTCATCCGTTGTTTATTGTCCTTGTCTCGGTTCACCATGACATCGGTGTGCCGTCCTGTCCCGCCAGTGTGGCACCATCGAGGACGAAGGGCCCAATGAGGGACTGACCGAGCGAAGCCTGCAAGACGCCCAGCGTCTGTACCTCATGAACGACGTGGTACAGCCCGTCTCCGTCGACCCGCTGGTGTGGCAGGACAGCGTGCGCTTTTCTAAGCTGGTGGTGGACATTGTCCAGGGTCTGGACACTTTGCATCATGTCATGTACATCGGTACAGGTGAGTGCGTCCAGGACAGCTCGGTCAGACATATACAGTCTTTTAAATGTACTCGGCAAGTCTGTGTTTAGACGTTTGCGTACCCTGTTAATGCATTCAGACAGTGATGTAATCCATCAGCCGCACAGTTGATTCTTTTTTACTCTCTCACCAGAATATGGGAGCATTCTGAAAGCTTTGGCAACCACCAATAAGAGTTTGCAAGGCTGCTATTTGGAGGAGATGCAGCTCCACCCCCCTGGGGTGCGTGAGCCAATCCTGAGCCTTCAGATTCTCCATGGCGACAGGACCCTTTTTGTGGGACTGAACAACCGAGTGCTAAAAATTCCTTTGGCGAGATGCTCGAGCTACGAAACGGAACAGTAAGTACGACTGGCAGCCCAAACACTCTCACGGCAACCAGGAGAAGCCAGAACAACCTGTACGGGGCCGCTGTGCCCCCACAGGGTCGCGCGGTAGTTAAAGTGCTCCGGGACATGACGCACGAGGCTCGCCTGCGCTCGGGCTGAGGGGTTTGGGTGACGGTGGCCCAGCTAGGACCGTTTGAAGAGCTAGCGTCACACTGCAGGGCCCCAGTGTGGATCTGGATCCAATCCTGTGACTGTTTTGTAACTGAAAATGCAATCTGGGTGTATTTATGGGTGACTGAAGCAGAGAAAGGAGCACACACACACACACACACACACACACACACACACACACAAACAAACAAACTGACAGACTCTACAAATTTTCAGACTATACAAATTTTATCATGAGTTTGGGTCACACAGACCCACCGGCTGACCAAGCTGGAGACAAAAACCATTCTCATTTCACAAAAGTGCAGAGCATGAATCCTCAGTGGAGTGTGAGGGACACCGCGGCTGTGTGTGTGTTCTGGGATGAATGAGATCATCGCAGATAGAGGAGCACGCTGAGCCCTCCCACTGAGGAGACGCCTGTTAGTGGCTGGAAACGCACCGGACTCCGAGTCCTGTCAGCGCATTTGATCTCCCTGCCTTTCAACACGGAGTACACACACACACACACGCACGCACAGAGGGGCTGACGGTGACATCACGCCTGATGGGTGCCAGGTCTATTTAAAACCCCGTATGAGCGGACACCCACAGAGGCCTTGAAGGACAGAGCAGGGTAAGCGAGTCCTAACCCTCTCCCGTTGATCTCTGTCAGGGGCAGCACGCAGCCGAACGCAGGCGAACACGGGCGGTCACGGGTTAACAGAGCTTCTCTCCTTTAGAACAACCCAAGCTAGCGGGGATCTTGACGCATCTGGACTGTCTGTCTGTCTGTCTGTCTGTCTGTCGTGCAGCATACACCTCCCACATGATACTCTGTAACGCATTAGACGCCGTGTCTTATAAGGAACCTGCGTTCTGGTTTTTCTTTCCTCATTACATGTCACTCCTGTGGCGTCCGTAGCCGCGGTTTCCCGCACGTCTTGGAGCGATCCGTGGCGGGACTTCCTCGTGTCAGGATCGGGAATAATCAGCTCGTATAAGATCTCCGGGAGCCTTCCTCCGGGAGTCTTCCTCCGGACCTTTCCTGTCTATTTAAAGTTGGTTAGTGTCAGTCAGCGACTAGGCTTCGTAAAGTTTGCAGAAGTACTTCGGGTTTCATACGAGTTTATTCATGAGCCGTTCCAGTATGGAAAAGTTGTTTTTTATAACTTTTATACAAGAAACATTTAGACCTGCACATGAACACTTTTTTTTTTTTTACAGATTATTACAGATTATCAGTCATTGCTGTTGGTGTTCTTGATTTAACCCTTGGGCTCTACCTGCTCAGAAGAGAATGGATTATGTCTTTCTCGTTGGTTTCTGACGTACCCTTTCTCAGTGTTTCCATGGCAGTGTTCTTGCTATAAGTGAAAGGCCACTTTAAAAGGGTTGAGCTACATGAGAGTTTTTAAAAGAAGAACTTGCACTACATAACAGGGGCAGAAAGTCTATTATCACTTTATCCTGATGATAACAAAGACCAGTTATTCTGAATCTAAATGGCAGAAACAGAACGTCAACCTTTTCAAGGGTGCGTGCAGCTCTAATTAACACCGGCTCTTCTGATATTCCCGCATACGGCCTCTTCTCGTTTTGAAAGGGAATTTTCTCCCTCGTTCTTTGCAGGAGGGGGCATTACATTTAGGGCATTTTGCTGACACTTTTATCCAAAGCAACTTATATTTATGACTGATTAAAACATGAGCAATTGAGGGTTCAGGGTCTTGCTTAGGAGCCCAACAGTGGCAGCTTGGCAGTGGTGGGACTTGAACCGACAACCTTCTGATTACAAGTCAAGTACATTAACCACTGAGACACCACTGCCTTCAGTTTACTATTAACTGTATTAGTGGCTCAATGCAAAGTGCCATCGCTGGCTGGAGTCTGCGGAATTACCTTTGACCTCTCGGTGATGCACTTCCTGCGAGCAGCCGCATCGATCTCGCTCACCGAGGGGGGTGCGCGGGTGTGTGTGTGTGTGTGTGTGTGTGTGTGTGTGTGTGCCATCTTAGCGATGAGCCCATGTTCCCCAGCCGGCGCGGCAGAACAAAGCGGGCTGCAAAGGCTCTGGTCGAACGAGAGCGACGGATTGGCCGGTTGGGTCTGGCTCCTGTGAGGGACACGTTCATTCCACCGGTGCTAATGGAACGTTTAAAAGGACGTTCGCTGTAAACGCTCCACCCCTGGAAACGGTCTAGATGATGTTTAATGTATTTGGCTGATGATGGCATTTAACGTGTACGGATGAGGAAGAGATGAGGGGTTTGTGTTTACATCTACTCGTAGTTTCACTTGAGGGCAGAGATAAACAGTAGGAATGTTCTGTTTTGTTTAGAAAACCACAAATGGTTTCTTACAGCCTTCTCTCGGGTTACGCGTCACCTCAGATGTGGCCGGCTTGTTTTCAGTTTGCTGAATTTGAGGAAAACGCCACGGTCCCCTGGCCGCAGAAACTCTTAGCGCGTTGGGTACACTGGATTGATTTGGAATGTCGCATGCATTCACTAACATTGGTGTCCGTCTCCAGAGAACAAAAATCCACCCTGCAGACTCTGGCCTGATCACGGCCCAGGACGAGAGCGGTTTTCACTGACTCATTTGGTGTAAGATTCACCCTAATCTGTGGCAAGGAACACGTGACCCACTGCAGTGTGTGGAAATACTCTCCTGTGATTGGCTCCCGCCTGCGATGGCCGGGGCAGGTCAGCGCGCCAGACCTGCGAGAGCGGAGCTTCACCGCTGGCGGGATTTACGGCTGCCGCCAGCTTGTCAGCGGCGTGCTAAAGAACCCGGCGGCCAGGAGCCGACAGCAGCGGCCGCGCTCCGGAGGGAGTGCGGGAGCAGGAGAGCAAGACATGGAGAGGAAAGGGAGTAATCAGAAAGCCGCGGCGTTTATTACCACCACGGAATGTTTGGCTTTTCACCGAGTTCCCACTGGCAGGATTCCAACATCGCAGCCATCTCTCTTTTTGCGCTGCCTGTCGGCCTCCGCTCAGACAGGCAATATGTCTTGACCCAGCTGCCCACCAGCTCTGAGAACTATTCCTCTCCTCCTGGGATGAGGTCATTAAAGGGAACGAGCCATTGCGCCGGTCTCCTGCCTTTCCCTTTCAGTATGGGCTGCTTCAGGGCCAGCAGAACCTCTGTCCTGTCCTCCAGCTTGGGTTTGTAGGACCAGCCAGGAACCAACCACCTTCCGGACACCTCCTGAGGACCCGAATGATACTTACGGTAATGACTCTCTGAGAGAGAAATAATATTGCTGTATGTAACAGTGGTGCGCCAGTGTTACAAAGGAGAGTGTTGCTGGACTCCAGCTCGACTACCCCGTCCTGAGACGTCCAGAGGACAGGATTATGGGACTGCCGATCAGGAGCAACTGTCGTGTTTACAGCGATGAGGGCGTGCTTTGCTGTTGAAGGGACGGTGTTTTTATAGGCCGCGGCGAGCGGACGAGATTTATCGCGTTTTGTCAGTCACCGTGGCGGACCGCTTTACGTGTTGGTTTATTCCTGCCCCGTGTGCTGTTTAAAATTTAACAGGCCATGTTTTGTGGGTCTGACTGCGATGTGGCGGGTGATCTGGACGCGGCGGTGAGTTACACAGCAGTGGGACTCGTGCTACTCGGAGGTCTGGCTCATGGCGTCCTGACGTTCCCTAAAGCTTCTCTTGTGATGACGTAGCACGAGCTCATGTTCTTCCCAGCCAGGCTCTCGGGGCAGGTTATTGCCGTGTCCTGCATGTCCAGTTGTCCTCACCTTTCAGCTCCTGCCCCTGGCCAAGCGGAAACAGGAGCAAGGTTGTGGGAACACGCACAGCGAGTCTGGGAGCCGGACGACGACCGCTGGCAGGTGGGCAGGTCCCCACGCCGTGCCGGTCTCCGCACCCCTGGACCAGTGCTGGAGAGCGGGTTTCTCCACTGTAATTAAGACCCGTGCCGACTTCTGGCTCAAACGGGTTCTGCTTGCAGGTCAGTGCCCCGAGGGCTTTCTCTCCGTGTTCGGTAACTGACGGTAATTGGGCCTTTCACACGACACGGACATCATTATTTTATGTCTTTCCCAAGATGCCCTTAATTGGCAGTAACCGCCCAGTTCTTCCATCTTTAAATTATGCCCTACCCATGCTAACTGCCAGCACGGCACAGGGAGTCCGTGTAAACAAGCGGGGGGCAATGGCCGTTGAATCCGAACCACGCGTGACCTGGAAGGGGGACACCCGGAATGCAGGAATCACCTCGGTTGGCGGACCCGCACTCGGAGCCAAGCTTCCAGCTCACGTCGTCGGACCTGGTCGTCCAAAGCGGCGATTGGATCCCCGTGGAATTTAGCATGCTTTACCCAGCCAGCGCTCACAAATCCAGCAGGGACGGTGAGACTTTATATGATTGTCCCACCTGTCGTGTGGGATATTCGCTGGCAGAAAATCCCTTGACTGCTAGCATGACGGAACTGTTGGCATTCTCTCTGTGCGTGGAGAAACAAATGATCCAGGCAAGAACTGATGAGAAGTTCAAAAGAGAGGAGTCGTGGGTGTGAGTGCAGGAGGACCGCTTCTGTCTGCACCACCTCCTCCACCCACAGCGATTATACCCCCGCACCCTTCAGAGGGGCTCATGCTTGCCAGCGGGAGCCATATTAGCACCGTACGCGTTTTCCTCACTGGCCGACTAGCCCAAACATGCCCTTTCAGTACAGAGGGACAATCGTGTGGACTGGGTGGTGGTACACATGATGGGTTTACTACAGTGGGTTTACCACGATGGGTTTACTACAGTGGGTTTAGTACAGTGAGTTTACTACAGTGAGTTTAGTACAGTGGGTTTACTACAGTGGGTTTAGAACAGTGGGTTTACCACAGTGAGTTTACCACAGTGAGTTTACTACAGTGGGTTTACCACCGGGGGTTTACTACAGTGGGTTTACCACAGTGGGTTTACCACAGTGAGTTTACCACCAGGGGTTTACTACAGTGGGTTTACCACAGTGGGTTTACCACCAGGGGTTTACTACAGTGAGTTTACCACCAGGGGTTTACTACAGTGGGTTTACCACAGTGAGTTTACCACCAGGGGTTTACTACAGTGGGTTTACTACAGTGGGTTTAGAACAGTGGGTTTACCACAGTGAGTTTAGTACAGTGGGATTACTACAGTGGGTTTACCACCGGGGGTTTACTACAGTGGGTTTACTACAGTGGGTTTAGTACAGTGAGTTTACTACAGTGAGTTTAGTACAGTGGGTTTACTACAGTGGGTTTAGAACAGTGGGTTTACCACAGTGAGTTTACCACAGTGAGTTTACTACAGTGGGTTTACCACCGGGGGTTTACTACAGTGGGTTTACCACAGTGGGTTTACCACAGTGAGTTTACCACCAGGGGTTTACTACAGTGGGTTTACCACAGTGGGTTTACCACCAGGGGTTTACTACAGTGAGTTTACCACCAGGGGTTTACTACAGTGGGTTTACCACAGTGAGTTTACCACCAGGGGTTTACTACAGTGGGTTTAGAACAGTGGGTTTACTACAGTGGGTTTACTACAGTGGGTTTACCACCAGGGGTTTACTACAGTGGGTTTACTACAGTGGGTTTACCACAGTGAGTTTAGTACAGTGGGATTACTACAGTGGGTTTACCACCGGGGGTTTACTACAGTGGGTTTAGTACAGTGAGTTTACTACAGTGAGTTTAGTACAGTGGGTTTACTACAGTGGGTTTAGAACAGTGGGTTTACCACAGTGAGTTTACCACAGTGAGTTTACTACAGTGGGTTTACCACCGGGGGTTTACTACAGTGGGTTTACCACAGTGGGTTTACCACAGTGAGTTTACCACCAGGGGTTTACTACAGTGGGTTTACCACAGTGGGTTTACCACCAGGGGTTTACCACAGTGAGTTTACCACCAGGGGTTTACTACAGTGGGTTTACCACAGTGAGTTTACCACCAGGGGTTTACCACAGTGGGTTTACTACAGTGGGTTTAGAACAGTGGGTTTACCACAGTGAGTTTAGTACAGTGGGATTACTACAGTGGGTTTACCACCGGGGGTTTACTACAGTGGGTTTACTACAGTGGGTTTAGTACAGTGAGTTTACTACAGTGAGTTTAGTACAGTGGGTTTACTACAGTGGGTTTAGAACAGTGGGTTTACCACAGTGAGTTTACCACAGTGAGTTTACTACAGTGGGTTTACCACCGGGGGTTTACTACAGTGGGTTTACCACAGTGGGTTTACCACAGTGAGTTTACCACCAGGGGTTTACTACAGTGGGTTTACCACAGTGGGTTTACCACCAGGGGTTTACTACAGTGAGTTTACCACCAGGGGTTTACTACAGTGGGTTTACCACAGTGAGTTTACCACCAGGGGTTTACTACAGTGGGTTTAGAACAGTGGGTTTACTACAGTGGGTTTACTACAGTGGGTTTACCACCAGGGGTTTACTACAGTGGGTTTACTACAGTGGGTTTACCACAGTGAGTTTAGTACAGTGGGATTACTACAGTGGGTTTACCACCGGGGGTTTACTACAGTGGGTTTAGTACAGTGAGTTTACTACAGTGAGTTTAGTACAGTGGGTTTACTACAGTGGGTTTAGAACAGTGGGTTTACCACAGTGAGTTTACCACAGTGAGTTTACTACAGTGGGTTTACCACCGGGGGTTTACTACAGTGGGTTTACCACAGTGGGTTTACCACAGTGAGTTTACCACCAGGGGTTTACTACAGTGGGTTTACCACAGTGGGTTTACCACCAGGGGTTTACTACAGTGAGTTTACCACCAGGGGTTTACTACAGTGGGTTTACCACAGTGAGTTTACCACCAGGGGTTTACTACAGTGGGTTTACTACAGTGGGTTTAGAACAGTGGGTTTAATACAGTGGGTTTACTACAGTGGGTTTACCACCAGGGGTTTACTACAGTGGGTTTACTACAGTGGGTTTACCACAGTGAGTTTAGTACAGTGGGATTACTACAGTGGGTTTACCACCGGGGGTTTACTACAGTGGGTTTACTACAGTGGGTTTAGTACAGTGAGTTTACTACAGTGAGTTTAGTACAGTGGGTTTACTACAGTGGGTTTAGAACAGTGGGTTTACCACAGTGAGTTTACCACAGTGAGTTTACTACAGTGGGTTTACCACCGGGGGTTTACTACAGTGGGTTTACCACAGTGGGTTTACCACAGTGAGTTTACCACCAGGGGTTTACTACAGTGGGTTTACCACAGTGGGTTTACCACCAGGGGTTTACTACAGTGAGTTTACCACCAGGGGTTTACTACAGTGGGTTTACCACAGTGAGTTTACCACCAGGGGTTTACTACAGTGGGTTTACTACAGTGGGTTTAGAACAGTGGGTTTACTACAGTGGGTTTACTACAGTGGGTTTACCACCAGGGGTTTACTACAGTGGGTTTACTACAGTGGGTTTACCACAGTGAGTTTAGTACAGTGGGATTACTACAGTGGGTTTACCACCGGGGGTTTACTACAGTGGGTTTAGTACAGTGAGTTTACTACAGTGAGATTAGTACAGTGGGTTTACTACAGTGGGTTTAGAACAGTGAGTTTACCACAGTGAGTTTACTACAGTGGGTTTACCACCGGGGGTTTACTACAGTGGGTTTACTACAGTGAGTTTACCACCAGGGGTTTACTACAGTGGGTTTACTACAGTGAGTTTACCACCAGGGGTTTACTACAGTGGGTTTACTACAGTGGGTTTACCACAGTGAGTTTAGTACAGTGGGATTACTACAGTGGGTTTACCACCGGGGGTTTACTACAGTGGGTTTACTACAGTGGGTTTAGTACAGTGAGTTTACTACAGTGAGTTTAGTACAGTGGGTTTACTACAGTGGGTTTAGAACAGTGGGTTTACCACAGTGAGTTTACCACAGTGAGTTTACTACAGTGGGTTTACCACCGGGGGTTTACTACAGTGGGTTTACCACAGTGGGTTTACCACAGTGAGTTTACCACCAGGGGTTTACTACAGTGGGTTTACCACAGTGGGTTTACCACCAGGGGTTTACTACAGTGAGTTTACCACCAGGGGTTTACTACAGTGGGTTTACCACAGTGAGTTTACCACCAGGGGTTTACTACAGTGGGTTTACTACAGTGGGTTTAGAACAGTGGGTTTACTACAGTGGGTTTACTACAGTGGGTTTACCACCAGGGGTTTACTACAGTGGGTTTACCACAGTGAGTTTAGTACAGTGGGATTACTACAGTGGGTTTACCACCGGGGGTTTACTACAGTGGGTTTAGTACAGTGAGTTTACTACAATGAGATTAGTACAGTGGGTTTACTACAGTGGGTTTAGAACAGTGAGTTTACCACAGTGAGTTTACTACAGTGGGTTTACCATCGGGGGTTTACTACAGTGGGTTTACCACAGTGAGTTTAGAACAGTGGGTTTACCACCAGGGGTTTACTACAGTGGGTTTACTACAGTGGGTTTACCACTGGGGGTTTACTACAGTGGGTTTACTACAGTGGGTTTACCACCAGGGGTTTACTACAGTGGGTTTACCACCAGGAGTTTACTACAGTGGGTTTACCACCAGGGGTTTACTACAGTGGGTTTACTACAGTGGGTTTACCACCAGGGGTTTACTACAGTGGGTTTACTACAGGGGGTTTACCACCAGGGGTTTACTACAGTGGGTTTACCACCAGGGGTTTACTACAGTGGGTTTACCACCAGGGGTTTACTAAAGTGGGTTTTCCACACTGGATTTAGTACAGTGGGTTTTCCACACTGGGTTTAGTGGGTTTTCCACACGGGGTTTACTACAGTGGGTTTTCCACACTGGATTTAGTACAGTGGGTTTTCCACACTGGATTTAGTACAGTGGGTTTTCCACACTGGGTTTAGTACAGTGGGTTTTCCACACTGGGTTTAGTACAGTGGGTTTTCCACACTGGGTTTAGTGGGTTTTCCACAGACGTTCCTCCCCTCCCCACCTCTCATGGCTCCATTAAGCCGTCTCAGGTTTAATTACACCTAACTAACTACACATAATTTTTTTTCCTCACCATCTTACAAATATTTAATCTCCATTTCCAAACGTTGCAGGGGTATGTCGGGTTAGATGGAGAGTCACTCTCAGGATTGGTGAACGTGGGTGTCACTGGTGACTGACAGTGAGGCAGCGTGCAGTGTAGTTTGGCTCATTTAACTGTCCGTATGCGTTCCACTTTCCGTCTGGAACTCTGTCTGTCTCCGTGTGTGTGTGTGCAGGAAGTGTTTGGATGCCAGGGACCCGTACTGTGGCTGGGACCGGAAACAACGTCGCTGCACCACGATCGAGGACAGTTCCAACATGAGCCAGTGGTTCCAGAACATCACAGCCTGCCCAGTAAGGGGCGGTCCTCGCCTTCAACGCACACACACACACACGCACACGCACACACACACACTCAATTACTCTGTCCTCACCCACGGCTTGCCCCGCTTCTTCCCAGACGGCCTGCCATGCCGTTTAGCAGCTGCTGGTGGGTCACATGGTTTATGACGTCACCTGAGCCAGCTGTTCGGCTGTTAATTAGCCGGCCTTTTCATGGTCATCTGGCTGGGGGGGTTGGAGGGTGTGCCGCCTCCATGACGCTCCGTTTCCCACCCTAGCTACGGAACCAAACCACGAATGGCGTCTACGGGCCCTGGACGCCGTGGCAACCATGCAGCCATGACGACGGCGATGGCACCAGTGCCTGCCTGTGCCGATCAAGGGTGTGTGACAGCCCCGCGCCCCGCTGCGGGGGCAAAACCTGCGAGGGTCCCACCATGGAGGTGGCCAACTGCTCGAGGTACTACGCCCATTTGACGCAGCGTACACTGGGCATATTTCGTAGTTCTAGGCACGCAAGATAAATTAGTCCTTCGTTAACCAGGGGATTCCATTACTAACAGAGAGGCAGAAAATACCAAAGCAAAAAGCCCAAAATAATATGCATTTATTAATGATCTAATAATCTACACAATTGTCTCGTTACCTAGACAGGTGGTAGTCTGTGTCTGAGCTCCGTGCCCTGAGAGAGGTTCATTTTACAGGCGTGGGTTACGCGATATTGCCATATTGCAAGGTGGCAAAGCTGAATGTTGTTTTTCACAGGAAGTGGGAAAGAAATGCCCAGGTAGTCTTACCAGGAACAGGGCGCTTAGTCACACTGCGGGAACGCTTCCCCGTCGGAGGAAGTGCGGCATCACGGTGTCCGTCTTCCTATGCCATGGCAACGCACTAGCCTCACTGGTTTGAACTGTCCCCCTGCAGGAACGGCGGCTGGACCCCGTGGTCGTCGTGGGGACACTGTAGCACCAGCTGCGAGATGGGCTTCGAGGTGCGCCAGCGGTCCTGCAACAACCCCTCGCCCCGACACGGCGGGCGCGTGTGCGTGGGTCAGGCCCGGGAGCAGAGGTGAGGGGTTGCCTTTGATGTTCTGTGTGATGGCCCCCCTCTGCTCTTCTGTGTCCTGATTGGTGGCACGATTCGCACCGCTGGATGCGAGTAACTTGAGACTCCTCCCCCTTCCCCCAGGTTCTGTAATGAGAAGGTGTCGTGTCCACAGCCTGTGTTCTGGTCGTCATGGTCACCCTGGTCCAAGTGCAGCACTCAGTGTGGTGGGGGGGTGCACTCTCGCTCCAGGAACTGTGAGAATGGAAACAACTGCCCAGGCTGCACACTGGTGTGTGATCCTACGCACGCACACACACACACAAACACAGATCATCACACTCAAACACACTTATTTCCATGCAAATACACAAACACACACACACACACACACACAGTTCCCTGGGGCTTAGCACACTCGGAATCTGTCTGTCTGCGATAACCTTTCTCTTCTCTCCTGGCACTGCACCTCACTTGCTGGCTGGACACTTCCCGTGGACATGGCATCGCCCCTGTTCCCCCGGCAACATCTCCACCTGCACACAAAGGCCATCGGCACTGTGGCAAACGCATGTCACCGCGCACAACCACCCAGATTAATTACGCTGAACGTGGGGCGTCCATGCCGCTGGGGCCAGACACACAGCAGTCCAGCACCGCACGAGCTCTCGGCCTCTCGAGTGGCAGTTAACTCACACATAATGGGATTTTATTAAAACTCAAATCAGATTTCCTCACAAGGTGATGAAGACGCCTCCTAAAAGAGCGTGTGGGAGAAAGAATGCGTGGGATTAAGCTGTCCAGTTACACCACCATCACTTACCTTGAGTGAGTCTCAGACGGGTCATAACCCCCTCCCGCGTGTCTCTCTTCCCACGCAGGAATACCAGACCTGCAACCTGGAGGCGTGTCCTGAGGTGAGGCGGAGCACGCCGTGGACACCATGGGTGCCGGTGAACGTGAGCGAGGGCGGCGCCAGGCAGGAGCAGCGTGTGCGCTACGTGTGCCGGGCGCAGCTGGCCGACCCCCATGACCTGCAGATCGGCAAGCGCAAGGTGGAGACGCGCGTGTGCCCCAGCGACGGCACCGTGGCTTGCGAGACTGACTGTGAGCGCACCTGGCTCTGCTACCACACACGCACGCGCACGCACGCACGCACACACGCACACACATACACACACACACACACACACTTACACACACACGCACTCACACACGCGCGCACACACACACACACACACACACACACACACACACGCACGCGCACACACACACACGCACACACGCACGCACACACACACACTCACACACGCACTCACACACGCGCGCACACACACACACACACACACACACCCACACACACACTTACACACACACACACACGCACTCACGCGCACACACACACGCACACACACACGCACGCACACACGCACGCACACACGCACGCACACACACACACAGGTACCACACACACACACTCACACAAGACACACACTCACACACGCGTCAGCAAAGCCAGCCTTCTCAAAGTGGCGCGCGACGCACCACGCTGATATCATCGTTTTTTAGGTAGCACACGGGTCCCCCGGGGAGAGACACGCACGGTGAGTGAGCAGAGCTCATGCGCTCTCACGTGCTCGCGCACCTGACTTCAGCAGAACGCAGAGTCCAGGGCCGACAGTAAACACGGATTCCATTTCCTGTGTCAAAAAGTGCTTGCGCGGTCATTGTCGCTCGGGGAGCGAGAGGACCCGCTCGGAAGCCCCGCGTGTGTGACGCACTGGAATGGAAGGGTTACAGGGTGAGGTTTGTAATTTAGCCCTTTAAAACGGAGCTTAACCTTGCCAGCAGAGGTCGGGTGTAACGCCAACGCTGACGTTAGCCTGTCGGGTCTTTATTCTGGTCTGCTGATTGGTGCAGAGAGCAGGTTCATCGTTCCCGTCTAGCCCCTCGCTGTGTTCAGCCGTTGACGCACGCGGGGATCTGTGCTCCACAGCTCTGGTAGACGAACTCCTCCGCATCCCCGGTGTCCGGCTCACGGGTTCCGGCTGGTCGTCGTGGGAGACGTGGTCTGCGTGCAGTCAGGAGTGTGCCAAAGGTTACCGCGTGCGCAAACGCACCTGCAGTGATGGCAAGACCTCCACACCTGTCTGCAGAGGATCAGCTGTTGAGTACCAGGACTGCAATCCCCAGTCCTGCCCAGGTAACACACACACACTACCTTTGTAGGGTGTTTCCATTGTCCAAATTTAGACAATATTTTTTTTGTCAAAAACAAAGTCTGTTTTCCCGCTCTGTTAGCATTAAATACATGATCTAAGTACATGACCCTAGACACACACACACACACACTCTCAAAGTCAGGTTGGCAGAACAGCGAACATTTTCCCAAATGGGAAAACAGCTGGTAAGTCCATTAGGAAGTGTCAAGTGGATTACCGATTTCATTAGCTAATGGATAGCTGAGGCTTTCCGGTGGGACCCAGAGCTGGTGTGGAGAGCCCTTCCTGCCCTGCTAGTGCCATCGCGGAGCGTTTCAGGCATCATACAACTTACAGATCGGATGACTAATTCAGACAGATCGGTATGAAACGCCTCAGTAATTCTCCTCTTCCCCTGATCACCGCTTTCTCGGCCTGAGTTTCAATGACTGGCCCTGAGCACGTGTTGAGACGGCACAGTACGTGGATTAGGCAGATGAGAGCAACGTTTAAGCTGGAGGCCAGGTCATATCAACAACCACCTGCCAAATAAATCTAAATCTAAATATTTATTTGTAACGATTGAGAGGAGCGAGATGAAGGATCCGAGGTGAGAATAAGTAGAGGAAACTGCGTGTTAGTCAGCGTTGCGTTAAGAGTTGCACGCCATGTTTGTGACTATGTCGACCCTTCCTCATGTTTACGGCTTGGGGTGTGTGCTTTGGCCCCTCCCTCTGTGTGTGTCGTGCGGCGGGGCTCACGGTGAGGGGCAGCTCCTCACAGCCCTGCAGGCCGTCACGGCCCAGTTTACCGCTGTAATCCTCCAGGGGAAATAGAGTTTTCCGCTGCCCCCTCGCACGGAGCTGATGAAACATCAGCAGTGGGTGGCAACAGCCTCTAAGCGGAAAGGAAGTAGCAAGAAAGCGAGACTTTTTCACTCAGGCAAGCGGGTGTCTGTGCAGATCCTATCCACCCGCCACCCGCCCTACGTGTGCTGCTTCTCCGGCTCCACCCCCCAGCAACCCCGAACCCTCTGATGTCCCCACAGCACGCGTTTGCTTGCCGTGTTTTGCTCTGTGGCTGTTTCTGACCCATGCCTCTGTCGTGTGTGTCGTCCGGTGTGCGTCCTGTGGTCGCGCTGCGTGTGTTCTGCGTCGCATCCCGTTGTCCCGTGCCTTCCCGCCTGCCTGATCGTCCTGTGCCTGTGTGTCTGCGTATGTGTGTGTCTGTGCGCGTGCGTGTCGTGTCGGTCTGTGCGTGCGTTTGGTCTGCACAGTGAAGGGCGCCTGGTCTTGCTGGTCGCCATGGTCGCAGTGTTCGGCGCCCTGTGGCGGCGGGCACTACCAGCGGACGCGTACGTGCAGCAGCCCGGCGCCGGCCCACGGAGGCGACATCTGCATCGGCCTGCATACAGAGGAGGCGCTGTGCAACACGCACACCTGCCAGGGTAAGATCCGCCCCCAGGGCTGCTGGCTCGGACCAACTGCTGCTAGCCAACTGTCTGGACTAGTCTATCCACGTAGAGCTCTCTGTCTGTATGCACAAGATCAGATCCCCGTTTGGTACCTGCCCACCCTGCTGTCTTCTTTCTGTCCATCCCTGCCTGTCTCATCGTAGCTAAGAAATGCGCCGTCTGTCCGAGTGGCGAAGCTTGACCGGCTAAGCAGACGATCATGATGGAACTGGGAGCAGAGACCTGTGAGAAACCATGTTAACACGTCAGAAACACGGCCCTACTCGGAGGTGTGACGCAGGTGCAGCCAGAACCAGGCCTTCACCATGCAAAAGCAGCACAACCTCTCTCTTAAGAAGCTTGAATATTAATGAGGCAAACCTGTCCTGAATCATGTGTGAATGGCACACGCTCCCCAAAACATAAACAAGAGCAGCTCTCTCGGCGTTAACGAGCACCGCGCCTCTCCCGTTTGTAGTCTGTTCATTTCATCCTCTTCTTCGCTCCTCGTGGCCGGAACGCCGTGTAAGAACCCAATTCTGCAACTTTTTTTGCTTGTTTGTTTTTACTGTCAATCAACAGGAAACCCTTGATGACAGAGAAAAGTAGTTTTTCTTCGCTACAGTATCGAAAGTCTGCAAAAAAAAAAAGCACACACACACCTGCACACACACACCTGCACATCCTGTTCAATCAGAGGCAAGTCTGACCCCCTCCTCCAGCTCTGCAGATGAAAGGCTCAGTTAGAGATGGCCTGCCAGGAGAACGTATCCCGAAGGCAGGGTGGCGTGCAGCGTGTAGATTAGGCCGCCTCAGCCCTCCAGGGCCACGGACCTTGGCTCTTAACCCCCCAACCCTCCCTCCACCAACACTCGATCGAGGCGATTCAACAGAGATGGACTAAACAATTATTACCCACACTGCTTAGCATCAGTCTTAAACGAGGAGGCCCTGGATTCCTCACATCAGTTAATTTCATTTAATTTCATTTAATCGGATCTCTCCGCAGGCTCTGGAATGTGGGTTCCCTGCGAGTCCCAAACGTGCCAACAGTGTAGAGACGACAAACAACACATTTATCTGTTTATTCAATTTGCCCAACAAACAGACGCGCACATACGTTTCCTTCCGAGTACCTCCCAGGCAAACATCTTGGGCCACGTCTGCTGCGAGAGTCTCCTTGGTGATCATTTGCGTCGGGGCCAGTGGGAAACGGCGCGCAAGCTCCCGTAGAGCTCGTTTGTGACGGCTTGTGTCCGCGCAGGAGGCTGGATGGCGTGGAGCGTGTGGTCAGCGTGCGACGACACGGGGCTTCAGGTGCGCACGCGAGCGTGTGGGTCGCACGGAACGCTGTGCACGGGTAACAGCACGGAGTACAGAGACTGCAACGAGATTCCAGGTGAGAGTTCAGCATCAACACGCATGCACGCCCACACACACACACACACACACACACACACACACACACACACACACACGGCCTTGTGTGCTTCTCCGATAAGGATTTTCCAAATCTCACTCATCCCTGCATGTTCTCAGAGGTCATTACCTTGACGGCAAATGAACGTGTTGCTTTTTAATTTGCTACTGTGTCTATTAAATGTTCATACATGGTTTTTTTAAGCCCCTTCCAAACATCATCACGCTGGCTGCGAGATAGATGAGCTGTAACGTGTGTTTACGTGCCCCGTTTCAGCTCTGCGGCCGTGCGAGGGGAAGACAGTTGTCCAGGTGGAGAACCGATCGCTTCCAGCGTGCGAGAACGCGAGTCAGCTGTGCAGAATACCAAGCGAATCCGACGCCCTAATTAATATTAATGTGATGTCACAGCGTTGGCTCACATCCAATTTCACTCCAATTTTGGGAGACGCTTTTGAAATCACAAGGTCTCCTGCACCGAGAGGATAGAGGGCAGTTTTTGTCACAAATTAATCAAGGAGATTTTGGCGTCTCAGTTAAAACAGTCTCCATCTGCTAGGGCGAAGCGTTCCATGTCTTGTACGTATCCGAGAGGTCTGGGATTATAATGGAGTCTTCTTGACTCAGTAGCAGCTGGGTGAACGTGAGATCTGATCACTGAACCTTATCTGCCTTACCACACATCTCTGTAAAGGATATGTACACTAGCCTGTGCTCTTTGCGATAATTAGTTTTGTAGGCATGAAATTGAAAATCTGTTTTTAAAAATAAATTAAAGAAACTAAAAAGAACAGAGGACATGTTAATCTGAATACTGCTGGGCTGTAAACGTGGAAGAACGCCTAATAATCTGATAAATCCTGGACATGCATGCTTTGGCTTGATTATCTCCTCTTGGACAAAGTACATGAGTTGGACCCTCAGCACAGGGGCCTGTCTCACCGCACAGGGGTCTATCATAGCACAGACGCCTGTCTCACCGCGCAGGGGCCTGTCTCACCGCGCAGGGGTCTATCATAGCACAGGGGCCTGTCTCACCGCACAGGGGTCTATCATAGCACAGGGGTCTGTCTCACCGCGCAGGGGTCTGTCTCACCGCGCAGGGGTCTGTCTCACCGCGCAGGGGTCTGTCTCACCGCGCAGGGGCCTGTCTCACCGCGCAGGGGCCTGTCTATCATAGCACAGGGGTCTATCATAGCACAGGGGCCTGTCTCACCACGCAGGGGCCTGTCTCACCGCGCAGGGGCCTGTCTCACCGCGCAGGGGTCTATCATAGCACAGGGGCCTGTCTCACCACACAGGGGCCTGTCTCACCACACAGGGGCCTGTCTCACCACACAGGGGCCTGTCTCACAGCGCAGGGGTCTGTCTCACAGCGCAGGGGTCTGTCTCTCTCTCTGTCTCACTGAGGTGCTGCTCACTTACTGTTGCTGCTCTGCTTGCCTTGTCCCAGTTCCAGGAACGTTGCTTTGCAGTGGAGTGAGCAGAGCACAGCAGTGATTGGCATTCTGGCTGCAACCCAAGAGAGAAGTGTGTGTGTGTGTGTGTGTGTGTGTGTGTGTGGTGGCATGTAACTGTGACTCTCTCTCCTCCTAGTGATCCTGCCAGCGTCTGGATATGACAGGGACCAGCAGTGTGGGGGTAAGTAAACACTTTTTTTTTTCCTGTTTAAAAAACAGCAGGACTGTTTTCAGGCCTGTGTGTGTGTGCATGCATGCTGGTAGATGTTTGCTGATATGGAGTTGTGCATGCGTTCATGTGCCTGCATATGTGCATGTGTGTGTGTCAGCGTACCAGCATGTGTGTGTGTGTGTGTGTATACACCCCCTCCTTCCGTGCAAACTGCCCTCACTGTCCCTTCCCTGAGCATCCACCCTGCCTTCTTGCCCTGCTGGCAACTCCACCTGCCCAGAAACTCCGCCCCAGCGGTGCTGTTTAGGCCCGAGAGGCCCGTCATGCCACGCTGGCTCCCGCGGGTAGCCTTGTTTCCCGGCGTCCCCGAAAAGCAGCACTCCCACACAGGCATTCCGGCCAATCAGAGCTGTGCGACACGAAGCGCTCTCCTCCCCTGCTCCAATCAGAGCGCTGCACATCGGCACAGACACTCTGACACTCCAGCACCTTCCTAGTGCTGCATCAGACACTATCATGACTCTAATGGACATACTGAGCTGATAATGATGAAGTAAACATGCCCCAGTGGGGTTTTTTGTTGTTGCTGCAGTTCTGATAGATCGACTGTTTCAGCTCAGGCTGAAAGGGAACAGTCTGTGAAAAAAGACCGAGAAAAAAAAGTTGTTTTCTAGATGTTTCCTTCATCCCATTAAGCGTATTTAACGCCAGTGGTTTTCATCCTCCCAGGGTTCACTCTGCTCCACCTGATAGCCACCGGCGTGTCGTGTTTCCTGGGCGCGGGGCTGTTGTCGTTCCTGGTGTACGTGTACTGCCAGCGCTTCCACAAGGCCTCGCAGGAATCGGACGTCATCCACCCAACCACACCCAACCACCTCAACTACAAGGGCAATGCTACGCCCAAGAACGAGAAGTACACTCCCATGGAGTTCAAGGTGAGCTCCGGCCTGAACGTCGAGAAGACGTCGGACTGTGCTTGCGAATGAAGCACGTCAAATTCTTTACCCACCTTTGGCAGAGGGGCGGATCAAATTTGAACTCTGCCTCCACAGCAGTTTTAGTCCACACCGAAAAATCCTTCATTCGCGTTGGGCTGTTCACCGGACTAAATTAGCCCGCCGTTAGCGTCTGGCCACGTGCGCAGGCTGCCCGCCGCCTCCGCTAGCGCTCAGATTACAGCCGTGCCTAATCCCGATCTCATTACAGAACTAGCTAGTGTAAGCGGCCAGTGCTCAGGACACATTATAGACACGTTATAGGGAAATAACCCGATAGTCATCCCACAACGACTAGAAACAGCTATTGTGTTTGTTCTATTTTTGTTCTAATTCTATTTTTACTTTACATTCAAGGCAGGGTTGGTTCACCAACACAAACATATGCTAAGGATATAGGATATATGCTAAAGGAAGACACAGCGTGAAATGTTTAATACATGACATAATCTCCTTCCTTCAGAGTGTGTGTAATGGCACGGAGCCAGTCTAACTAGACGGCGTTAGGTCTGTGTTGACTGTCTGGGGCAGGGGTAGTACTGGTTTTCCTTACAAAATGCCTACCTTGCATACTGGAAATATCTTGCATACTGGAAAATTGAAACAGTGTCACGTGGTTCTTTTAAGGGTTTGGTTTGTGTTTCCTAGGAAATACGGAGCCAAAGGTCCGTCCCTATCAGTCGCCCCCACACACCATCCTCAGGTAGCTGTGTGCTGGTACACACATGTTCCCATTTCGGGACACTGCTTCCAATACATTATTCCCGTTCCACAGTTTTTCCTCATTTTCCTCTTACTGCTCAACTCAGTGTTGCCTTGTACACTTCATTACTGTATCCTAACAGGCTTAATGCCTTAGATCCAGATCTTTCAGCAGTGCATCCTTCTGTTTTATCCCCTGTGTCTCCCCCATGATTTGGAACAAAGACCCCCACAGGCAGACAGAGACTTGCTTAGAAGGCGGAGACGGAAAGACATCAAACATCCATTAATAATGGCTTTTCCGGTGTTCCGGGACCGTTGTTTGTTTTGTGTGGCGTGCGAAGGCGGGGAGATGAGAGACACTTATCCGTCTTCCTCGTGACGCCTCACTTAGCAGCGGCGTGCCGCGCCCGTTGCGCCCGCTATCGCCAGCTCGTTATTAATGGCCTCCATTAGGCTCTGTAAGCAGCAGCCGGCCGGCGCGGCCCGGTCGCCCCGCGGCCAATTGTGACTGATCGCGGAGGCCGTCTAATTAGCAGCGCCCGTCTGGCCCCTCTGCAGCCCGTCTGCATCCACGGTGACCCATGCCCTGAGCCCCGCACCTCGCGCCAATCCGCCACCTCCGAGCGTGTTACACGTGACGCGAGCATTTGAAAAGGCACGCGGCAGCGGGCTGGGAGGGGACCGCAGGCCAGCCGCGCTCGGCGGCTCTCGACGGCAGCCATGACGAGCGGCATCTGCGGAGAGACGCGTTTTAATTAGACCAGCGACGCCTGCGTCGCAGAGCAGCGGCGAGAAGGCCCAGATGTTTATCCCGGGAGGTCCGGCTAGACGCGACTCCTGTCACGTCGCCGCTGATCCAACATCCCCCGTGCCATCTCCTGCGGCGCCGGGACAAGCGTGCGTTTGCTTCTGCGATTGGCTCTGATTGAAAGCTGTCACGAGACGCCCCACAGTGAGGCCTCAGACAAAAGCCGCCGTTCGTGATGTCGCACGTTCTTGGTGATTGTTGTCAGGAGCGTGTCCCAGCCTCCCCACCACAGCAATTACATGCCCGCCACCACTTTCCAGCTCTGAGATAAATGACATTTCTTGAGAGCGCCGCGGCGCGATCGCACGCTACGTTCATCCATGACCCGCAAAGTCTATTGCTTCTGAATTATTCAGCTGCTCTTCCGAGTGTCAGCCGGGTGATATTTATAGAGCTCGCTGGATGTGGCGCACGGAGCTCTGCACTCTGACCCTCAACCATCCCTTGCACACAGCACGCGGGATCTCCGAGCCCCACCGCTGCGAGAGCTCACCATCTGTTTCCGCTGCTGGATCTCTCGCGCACTCTCTCTCCCTCTCTCTCTCCCTCTCTCTCTCTCTCTCTCTCTCGCTCCCTCTCTCTCTCTCTCGCTCCCTCTCTCTCGCTCTCTCGCACACTCGCTCTCTCTCGCTCACTCACTCTCTTGCTCCCTCTCTCCCTCTCTCGCTCCCTCTCTCCCTCTCTCTCTCGCTCCCTCTCTCTCTCTCTCGCTCCCTCGCACACTCGCTCTCTCTCGCTCACTCACTCTCTCTCTCCCTCTCTCTCTCTCTCGCTCCCTCTCTCTCTCGCACACTCGCTCTCTCTCTCTCGCTCCCTCTCTCCCTCTCTCTCTCTCTCGCTCCCTCTCTCTCTCTCGCTCCCTCTCTCTCGCACACTCGCTCTCTCTCTCTCGCTCCCTCTCTCTCTCGCTCGCTCTCTCTCTCTCCTTACTGACCCTTTCTTTTTCCTCTTTTCCTGTCCGCCACAGACGCTGAACAAGAACAACCTTCTTCCTGATGAGAGGACCAACTTCTTCCCATCGCCGCTCCAGCAGACGAACGTCTACACCACCACATACTACCCCACGGCGCTGGGCAAATACGACTACTGCCCAGACTCCTCCCCCTCCCCCTGTAGGACCTACAACCACAGCTGAGACGTTAGCCCCGCCCCTCAGCTCTATCTCCATGGTGACAGGGGAGTGATGACACTCCGCGCCTCTTTTCTCAAACTCTCGCCACGTGCACCTGCCGAGCTCTAGGGGCTAAACGATTGGGAGTGCTCTTCTGGAACGTTCCGTTGACTCCTTGCAATCTCCCTATCCCACACCCCTCGGAGGATATGAGCGTGTCAGCTGATTCATTGCTAGCAGGGTCTGACAGAAAAAGAGACCAAGTACAGTGTTTGAAATGGTACTCTCTGCCATGGAATGCATAAGCTCATGGAGCTACACTGATATCGACGATGCTATTCACCATCTATCGCCGTGGGACTCTTAACCAAGGAGCTTTTCATGCCAGTGCTGTTCAAATGAACCTGTAGGCCTCTCTCTTCTATCTGACACCACACACGCCAATCCAGTAGAAACACGCATAAAAGAAACGACACTGGCAAACGGTTCCTTGTCATAGCGCCCAGAAAGGGAAGCGTAGTGAAGCCCAGATTAAGATGAGCCTGCTCTACGCGTGCGCGACGTAACGAACCTCCTCTCGCAGGTCGCGGTCGGGCGGCGCGGCCTTTGGGAGACGAGCCGCGGTTCCCAGTCACTGAAATGCGCAGATCTGGGATGGAACGATACTGGCAAACGCCGGGCCTGCTTGGTGAGACGCTGATCAGACAGTGCTTGCCCAGTGCAGAGCATGCTGAACAAATGCAAACCCTGTCTGGCAGCGCTCGGACGAATAGGAATGCCACCGGTGCCTGGACGCTTTGGAGCTACAACACCCCTCCTCCCCAAACCCCCTTCGATTTCAGCTCTCCCGTGGAACACATACAGATCTCACCTCAAAACGTTCTACTGAATACTGATTGCCTTGGTGGTTGTATCAGATACAACAAGGTTGGACTATATTTTAATAAGAAACATTGTAGAAAATGCTGATAGCTCAGCCCTTGTTTTTCAAAAGTTATTTTAAAGAGAACGATTTGTTTTGAAATGACGTAGGGTTGACGGGTACTAGGCTTTATTTAAGGTATTCACGCGTCGTGGTGATTTTCCTCACATTTAGACACGTTTGTTATTAACCATCACTTTCAAAATACGAGGCACATTATACATCATTAATTGTACTATCAAGTATTCATATTTTGTCCTTCAGGCTTTTACAGCAAACCTGTTCCCACCCGAATCTGTGTGTGTCTGTTTTATAAAATAAGAAGGAATAGGGTTGTGTTTTTTACAATGTGATAAAAATAAGTCATAAAAAGGGAATGAACTTTTTTTTTTTTTTTTTTTTTTTTTTGCTGTTTTTAATGTAACCTCATCAGCCTCGGATCCGATACCCGACGCACTGCACAGACCTCCGTATTCCATGCACAAACGTCATTAAAAAGTGAAAAGGACATGGATATCGTCACTGGGCTGAGATATTATTTATAGTGAACTTGGTTTGTAAGGAGCACTGGGAGAGCTCAGCTATTTTTATTACGCTTGTCAAAGCGTATGCTGGCAGTGGTTCGTTTTAGTTCAACTAAGCATGAGTACTTGTACATAGCTAATGCCCCACTACCATACGTAGAGGTTAGTGTAATGTCCATGTGTATGGGAAAGCTAACACTGTTTTTTCGAAAGCCTTATAGTTGTAAAATACGTTGTTCAGAAGCCGTGTGCGTACCAACTCCAGGGCCGGTGTAAGGATGGGGATCAGCAGTGGGTTCAGCGCCGCCCCAGTGTGGAGCCTCTCCAGCACTGGGCTGCAAAACAGAAACCAGCTCTCTTAAATGCCCCGATCTATAGCCTCTTTTGCTCCTCTCACGGCAACATGCCGGATTCGTTGGGTTGCTTAATTCGATATATCGTACCGATACTTTTTTTCCCCCCCCCAACGTTTGCATCAACGGTGGTGCATATGTACCCTTTAACACGCCGTGTTTCTGTCCCAGAGGCGTTTCAAACACAATTATTCAGCTATTTGGAGGGCATCACGTTACGAAGTGCCTGCATGTGTTAAAACAACAGCCAAACTACTGTAAAGCCATGTAATACAAAACAAAATATTAAAAAACAAAACATAAACAAACAGCAGTGGTATTTTTGCAGCTACACAACCAGGCCTGGAATCCTCTGTGATTTCTCCAGAGCACGTCCCCTATTGGCCAGGCAAGGAGTCAGCGGACATGCCCACGAGGCCACATCCCCACGAGGCTCGGCGTCCTTCTATGCAACTGACCTGTTGGTACTGTTAGATATGTGATGTAGACTGTAATCACTGCCTTTTAGACACTGTGAATTTTTTGGTACTCTATATTTTTGTATATTGTACATTGTAAAATATATTAAACCCTGATGCCAACTCACAGTTTGGCTGGCTCGTATTTTCCAGTGCATCGCGTGCGATCAACGTTATCGGTTGCAGCTGCTCTGCTGTAGGTCACGTCACGGGTGGTGCGTTTCTGCATCAGCCACCAGACGGGCTTCGACCCGCCCGCTTCTGTTTGCGTGGGGATCGGCTCGGCTCGCGGCCGCCGCCGGCTGTGGGATGTCGGGCTCCTGCGCTGTCGGGGCACCCGGATCAGCCACGTTCCTGCCGCAACAAAGGACAGCTCTCCGGGTGGCAGGCGGATTTTGCGCCTGTGGGCGCATCCTGTTCCGGCTTCAGTCGGTAGGCATTCGTTCTTAAACCCGCCGCCTGCCTGGCTTGAGCGCATCCACAGATGATGGAGCGAGCGTCACGGCATGAGGTTTATTTACACCGGCGATCACGCGAGCAGCCGGGATTGCGTGTGATCTGACTCGCTGAAATGCGGCAGGGGAACTTCAGTAAAGGTGTCTGGAACGCCTGGATGTGAAGGATCTTAGCAGCTAGCGGTCCAGACAGGCAGGTATTCAAACACAAGTCGGAGTCACGGTTTCATGTTCAAAGCCACTCCAAACAAGTTAAAACCATCACTGCACATTTTCCTCATCCCTTTTGTGTCTTGGAAAGCACATGCAGTGACAACAGATTAATAAACCTTTTTGCTATTTCAGTAGAGGCTTTAAACATGAAATGACCTTATCAATTGCTAAAATGAAATCCAATTGGCTGTACAGCAAATAAGTCTCTTAATGAACCCGGTCTTTGTTTGCAGAGCCTGACACTGACCTCATTCTTTTGCATTTGAGTCCTGCATCTGTGTGTACAGTGGGGATGAGGACGGCTATCAAGCACGGCCGCAGCTGCGGTTGGCGCGCAGACGTGATGCATCCTGAAAACGTGTCTAACTGCTCTTCCTCGGCACCGCCACAGCGGAAGCCGAATGCGCCGCCGGTGCCCAGACGTCCTGGCTCAGAGTGCGATGAGAGCACCTGCTTTTGATCCAGTGTGCACGGGCCCAAGACTAACCGGCAAAGGTCGATAGCTTTTCAAGCACAAGAATTCAGTCTCATGTACCTATTAGGTTCCAGGCTAGAATGAGTCACAACAGCGTGTTACCTAGCTAGCTGACATACCCAGAATATTTGCCGCTGGTGTATTACATCAGAAGACGACATCCTAAATCCTGACACCACCTTAACTCGGTAGGCACAGCAAAGGCTGAAGGCAGTAGATAGGAAACGCGCCCCCATCCGTGGAGCAGCTCGGCTGGGGGCCGGGCTGGGGCCGGGGCCGGGCCGGCTCAGAGGAGCTCAAAGCGGGTTTTACCGAAAGGTGAGGGGCCGTAGCAGTCAGCCGCTATGTACCGAACAGGGAAACGCTCGGAATCTCCAGCGTAGGCCGGGGTTCCGAGCAAGCGGGGCTGGAGTCGACCACGATTTTCCCACCCGGTTCTCCCGCGCACGGCACAACTGGGGGCGTTTAGCGTCACCCTGCTCGTCCAAGATTAATCACAGCTCTCCAGCACATCCCCCACATATTAGTGCCCGGAAGCCCTCAAACGGATGGCACGTGCCGAAATCGGAAGCTCGGCTCGGAGAGCATCACGCAGCATACGACACACGACCACGAGGCGCCGTTACGGGGCGTCCGGTCTGTCCCCTTCACCGATAGTCACGACTCTCGCAGCCAGGGTCTGATATGGGAAATGAAACTCACGGCACGAGTCTCCATGCGCCTCCACGTATCCGTGCTCCTCCGTGGACTCTCCCTTGACCCGGGTAACGACGCATCTGAGCAGCGCGGGACTATTGGTTAGCCTGTGATGAGGGAGAACAAGGCAGATTCTGTTTTGGTGTTGAGCCTCCAGAGGGATCTGGCGGGAAACATGGCTGCACGTATACAAGAACAGCAGCAGATCACACTGGTGCATGTCTCTGAGGCATAAATGGCTTTCGATCACAGTAAAATCTCGATTGCACAGCTCCGAAAAGGAAAGAAAAATATCTGTCGGGTGGCACAATGTTTGAACCCAACTTTTGTGCAGACAAGTAATTGGGTTTCACTGTTGTGAGGAAAAAGAAAACATTCAAGTGGAAGAGTGAAGAATGTGTGGAATGGTGTGATGGTGCGAATTATAAACAGGACATGCCTTTGCAGATGTCTTTGTTCAACTGGAGGCATCTGAGAATATGAAACAGATGTCTCCTCTTCAAAGGTGGACAGAATGGGTTCGGGAAGTAAGCCGTCCCGGGAATTTACGCCGGACTTTGCTGATCGGCTCGCGGCAGCGTGTAGAATGACTAAGGAAATGTTTTGCCTCTCTGCGTTTATTGCAAAACCAGCGAACCACGCACTTGGAATTCAAGAGTGGCTGAACCTTCCTGAGCACTGCTGAGCTCATGTTCTGGTAAACGACACGACCCACCACGACCATGAAATCGTGGACGTCGCAGCAGAGTAGCGCGTACAAAAACCTTCATACTCTTCCAAACATTTTATTTTAAATACAAGATCTTGTGAGAGGTCTTCCCGTTAGGATCTCCCAAACCCCACTCTGCAGCTGCAGCGGGCACCGTCAACACTGTCGTGGTCACAGACATGAAACTAATGCGGTTGCACAGTTGACTAGCGATTCATTTATTCATTCATATGCTGTTGCTTCTACTCTCCATAAAGGTACATAGTCCTAATGTAACACACTATGTTTTGTGTGTGCAATTTGATGCTTTTTTACCCAAGGGAGCGCCATACAGGGTAGTGCCGATGCAAATGAGTTTAATTAGCACATCCAAGTGGATTTGCAAAATTTGAGAACGGAGATGAAGGAACAAAGAAAGCACTACCAGTGTGTGTGTGTGTGTATGTCTATATATATATATATATATATATAGACACACATACACATACACACACACACACACTGTCTTTTCTAATGGCTGGAGGTTTTGCTCAGACGCCACATCTCCACTCCTGGACAGAGAAGTGGGAGAGAGGTCTTACAGCAGAGGTGTCTGGGTAATCCCTCCTCATCAGCATGCCTGGGGAGCGCTAATCCACATATTGGTTAAGGGTGTATGACGGGAGAGAACCGGCAGGAAGCGGCTGGCCCCGATGGTGGAGGATGCCTTTCCCGGGAGACTTCCCGTTAACGGAAGCAAAAGCAGGCCAAACGATGTTAAACGACTACACCGAGCGCCCCCGTTTATATGCGGCGAGCGTAGAAAAATAAACAGGACAGAAATCAGCACGTCCCAGGAACTCATTTGGATGGCGTCAGATAATATTTGTTCAAGAGGTATTGATTTAACAAGCATTTTATCTTTGATTCAATCCACTTAACTACCCGGCCGCGGTCATAAACGCTGAGGTATGTTCTGACTGGCAATAGCAGTGATGGTTCGAGCTTTGCTGACACAGAAAAACACTAAAGAGCGACATCGCCGGTACTCAGAGAAACAAACAACCTTTAATTAAGGTCCATTTCTCTGGCTCACCAAGACTTGCAGCATCCATTATGGTAAAGGCAGGTAAACGGTGCTCTCACCATTTTTAAACGTGCGGAAAAACAAAGTGTATTGACAAGGAAAGTTAAAATGCTCTCTGCAGTGTAGGGAGGATTTTAATTTGAAAATGTTAACGTCCAAATAATTTGGCATCGCTTCTTCTCATAAATGCTGCATACAAATGTTTCCATCTAACGCTGTTTGGACAGGCAGTGACGGATTAGTTTAATTGTGATTTGGATCAAGCTCACGTACCAACCAGCCTAGTCAGAAAGCAGTTTTAATGTTTAAGCATTTTACTTTGATACAAACGAGCTTTTCGTCCTTATTTTATCAGTGGAGCCTACAAGTGACAGACAGAAGACACAGAAACAGGAACGCCTAAAATAACGAGCTTCTTACACCTCTAACGTCTCCAAAACCCCTGACACGTGAGGTGATCTTACACTAGTATTTTAGGATCAGTTACCCAATACCACACAAACATACGCCGTAACTGGAAGTTGGTTAAAACCTGAACTGGATGGACTGGTTAAGAGAAATAGATGGGTGGCCATGTTTGCTTTAATTCCCACCTTCCGCTCTTACAGACTGGAAGTGCAGTCTTTTGCACCTTCAGAAGGGACCTCTTTGGGTCGTGTTATCACGCACGCTACAAACTACTGCTGTTGTGCAGAAAGGATGTGGTTAAAAGGATTAGGAACAGGTCTCCCGGTCCCACGCGCCAATACTGGGACGGGACCGAACTGAGCCGTTGGCAGTCGTGGTGCCTCGTGGCACCGTGTGGGTCACAGAAGGGGCGCGTGGTAACTTTAAATCGTTTGTCACCCAGTTAGAAAAACCCAGTTAGAAAAACCCAGTTAGAAAATGCAGCGCAAGCTTTTTTTTGGCCACCTCATATAAACAGAAATGAACTTTGAAAGCATCTTGCATTTTAACAAAGGAGAAAGCACTTGGCGCATTAAAGTCACAAAAAGCGGGACGCGAGAGTGGTACGCAGCACAGAACCAAGCTGCTCCACAAAGCACAATTCAAGCAGGCTTTTGAGCAGTTTCCCACATCCTCCCCCTTTGACTAAAATGTAACCCTCGACATCTGAGCAAAATGTGATGTGTTGACAGTTTCGGTGGTAAAAAAAGGATTTGTTGATCGTAGCTCACAAACCAGATGTTGGGGGAAACCAAAGTGATGCAGTTAGTTACCTGAAGCGCTGGTCTGGTGAGAAGCTTAACGCATGAACCGACAAATGAATTCTGGACGTTTCTGAAGTGTTTCACGCTACTGTGGATTTATTAACGACAGGTGACAAAGATGGTTTAAAAACAGGTGACAAAGGTAGTTTAAAACCTAACTGGAGGAAACGATCTACGCGCTGTGTATTGTTTATTGAACAACTTGGACACATTTACTGAACATCTTGGACTAGCGCGAGGAAGACGGCAGGTTTTTCCATTTTCGGACTTTAGCGTCAGACAATTTGGAAGTAAAGGCACGCCGGCCTCAGACAGTCTCGCCAGCATGGCAGGAGAGAGTGTGAGCTCTGGAGAGGCAGCTGGCTGCTGTCCAGGGTTGATGAGACACCTCGCCACAGGAGGCTGATTTGAGCCAAAGGCACCTGGTTAAGAAGAGGAACACAGAGAGGGCCTTCAGTGACGGACTCGTCACCGTGCCGACGTGTCCCTGCTGTGATGGGAACTTTAAGCCATGTCCCACGGGGAACACAGGACCGGAGGAGGGTCCAACGGTCGGGCCCAATCTGGAGCAGGGCTCTCTGACATCAGTGGAGGTGTTGGTCTCCGGAGGGAGCCGGCGCCGGTGGAAAAAAAAAAAAAAGATCCGCGAAATAATTGATGAGTCTGCCCTAAACGTATCTCGATTCCGGGCAGCGGGAAACAGCAGCTCGGCCTCGGAGGCGAACGGCTCGGCTACGCCGCCGGCTCACCCCGCATCAACCCGACTCTGCTCGAGCCGCCCCTCGGCCGGATCGACACCGGCAGACGCTCGATCCACGCTCGCCTTTGCGCTCGCGCTCCGAGAGTTGCGAGAGGCGGACGACGCCGGAGGCGCCGAGGTGAATTGCATTTCTGGTCCGCAGGCTTGATGGAGGCAGGGGACTAGAGACGCTCCCGACGGCCACGCAGGCAGGCCGACACACCTGCCGTCTCCAGCCTTTTACACGCGGAGATGAAAGTGCCGCTTCCCAACCCGTCACGCCACAGACAAGGGCCGGGGACATCCGCATCCGCATCGCTCTCCGCGCGAGCCTCTGTGTCACATCTGCCGTGTGTGTGTTCAGGATCAGGCACACGCACACACACGCACATATACGCACACAGCGAGGGCAGAGAAAAAGCTCAATGCACTGATCAAAGGCGCCGGCCCTCTTTGGTGTCCCACAGAAACGCGAGCGAGTCTTTGATGAGCCAGAGGCTGAGCCAAGACTCCGCGAGGCGCAGCACGCAGGTGAGGCGCGCTCAGTGTGCGAGGCTCATTCTACCCACCTGCCTCCTTCAGCGCGTGGTGGCCGGCGGAAGAAGGCGTGCTGTGATCTAAACGAAACACCTGGACGATCAAAGACCGCGGTGCGCTGGCCGACCGCGAGCATCTCTGCACGCCTGCTTCCTGCTAATGCCCGAGCCTCTGGGATGCTCCTGTGGTTACATCAGCCACGCCAGCTTAGAGGCGCACGAGAACGCCACCACCCACCCGCGAGCGCAAGCCCTGCTCCCTCGTCACACAGCCGCGCGTCCAACCTGCTCACACTCACACTCTCACACGCGCGCCGGCGGGACTAGGCCATCACCATCATATTCATCTCCACCTCGCTTCTATAACCCCTTTCACACACGAAGTTTTATCTGAAAGCATTCAGACAACTTGGAGGGACCAGGCTTGCGTGTGAACGTGGTTAAAATGCCAGGGAAGGTGATCCACTGGTGTTGAGACTACACCTGCTAAAACTCCCATGAAACGTTCTGGTACGAATATCGCCAGACGTGCGGCAAATGTTTGGATTATGGATTTACCCTAGCGAAGATTTCGCCTCCGTGCTATTAGCCCAGCTGCCCTACACCGGCACGTCAAAGCTTTTCTAACACAGTCACGTGCGCGTGGACACAGTATGGTAGGTGACAGTTGTCTCCCGACTGCGCTGTACATTCTTCTTTAAATAAAAGAAACTTGGATCACCTCCAGCCAATTTTCTTACAACGTAATTCATTTAGAACAAAAGAAAAAACAGAATGGCACCCGCCACCTAAGCCAGATGTCGCATATCGACACTGTGGGATTCTCATCTCGGTTTATGTACACACGTTACTGTAATGTGTTGCATGGGGGGCAATCTACCAGCACGGCCAGAAACCCCCCAGCAACGTTCAGGCTTTTATGTCTGAAAGGGGCTGTCTAACGAGTCTGCAGCCAGAACGCTAATGCACTGCAACACACAAAAGGTACAACCGACAAACTACAAACAATGTAAACCGGTCAGAACCCGCAAACAGCAAATGCACTTTACAAACTGTAACCATTGGCAGCACGCAGCTTGTTGAAAGATCAAATTCAAAACAAATCGGGACCGTATAATAAACTGAAATGAAGACTGAACCGTTGAAACTCCTAATCCTAATACGATATTCTGAGACGCACGGCAAGACCAGAGGCTGCAGTCGGAGGGGGAAACCAAACACAGAGCGCAACAGGGAGTGAAGAGCACAACTGCGAGGAAATGAAGAAGAATAAAAACCTCTGCTGGCCGAGAGAGAGAACAAAACCAAGGGCTTTTAGCAAACTGCTAGTCACTGAATGAAAATACCAACTGAAAGGAATAATCTTCCAGAAATCTTGTAGCTACTGCTGGTGTACAAACGCAGCGAAACAAAAGTACCGTTGGGGAACCGGATACTAGATCTAAAGGCAGGACTGCGCATTTGCGCTGTGAAACCTTCCGTCTAAACACGTTCCGTCTAAATACGTTTACCTTTATTTTTGCGAGAAAACGGATCTGTGATATACCAATGCTTTCAATACATTCATTCTTAATTGCAAAATATAATTATATGAGGGTCAGTCAAGTGGGTTTTTTTTACTGATTACTGAATGATCCTTATCAGTGTTATTTTGGACAGACAGACATCAATACCTTCTTGGTTTGGTATTGAAATTGAGTTATCAGATGAAAGCACGCCAAGTCGCACAGTGACAATAAGGACATATATGGCACTTCTTAATAGCTTCCCTTACAGTTCTGAGGTCACGGTCACACGGGTGGAGATGTTTCATATCATCTTTATGTGCTCCAACACGGAACATTCACCAGAATATTCCATGTAGGGCACCTGAGAGGAGAACGCCAGCAAGCTCTGAACTTTTAACAATAGGACACGCGTCACGGTGAGGTTACTTCTTCACGCATCAGCAGGAGGCAGACTCCGAACGCCGGCCCGCCGCTCAGACAAGGCGGACTCCAAATGCATTGGCACCTTCAGCGTGGAGGCAAAAACACCACTCACTCCTTCATAAACAAGTTTCTAAATAAGGTGCTGAAAATCGCTTACATAATATACAGGATCTGGAATAAAGACATGGCCAAGAACGCCATGATCCTCAGAAATCCCCCCGATTAACATCGTAATGGGAGAACGGATGCGGGGCGAAGCTCGGAAACGCAGCGCTGCGCAGAGACCACAAACCATCACAGTGGAGGAGAGAGGTGTGAAACAGCACAGGTCACTGTTAATTAAGGCAGCGTTTACAATGCACAGGACAGAAGCCTTTAGCAGTATGGAAAGGACAGCAGGTTAGACGCAGGCCTGCCCCCGAGAGGTACACGGGCCGGGCCTTCTGACAACCCTGGGCAGCACCGCGCAGGAGATGTGGACCAGATAAATGAAGAATGGCAGAACATTCACCCCTCATGGCCTCCAGAGTGATTTAGTAAAATTCTTTTTCCATCACTGTTAGCTGTAAATTAGTCCTTGAGGCCCGATATGAAAAATGCAAACCTGCAGCAGGCTTAGTCCCACTCGGAATTACCCGCAGTATCCCGTCAGACAGACAGACTTGTCCTCGTCATCTCCGGGGATTTTTTAATCCGCATCTTTGAGACCTAATTTGCTGAATTAAACATTCATTCACTCCGACAGACATATGTACGCAATCTAGCGGGGAAATTCTCAGGAGCCCTGGGCAGGAATCCTGCCAGACAAGGATAAGCAGCAAATGAACCAAGTCTGTGCAAACTTCAGAGGACCAGCTATACAGCCCTGCCTAACGCCCCGCTCTGCTATGAACAGTTCTCTTCTAAACTGACCACTGAAAGGGCTTAATCAGAACATCTGATGAAAGCAAAAGTTCTTCAAGTCATTAATAACGAACAGAAGGTGACAGAAGTTAGCGTTGTGCACATTATGGTCAAACTTTATTATTCCTGATTGGCCACTGAGGTTGTATAGACAAAGTATTCCACGAAACCTTGGCTGGTATACAGGAAACGCTACATTTACAGCAGTTATGAATGCCAAGTTTGAAACAGCCTCAAACGTAGCACAACCGTTTGTAATCAGATGTATAATTTGTCAAGTTTCTTCATTTGTTTATTAGTGTTTATTCTCTCAAATAAATAAAAAATCATTGTGTATAAATTACATTTAAAATTTCCCAAAACCAACTTCATTTTGCAAACTACAATGGCACAAAATATAAATATATACTCTACTGATGGCTTATGAAATGCCTGTACAGTCGACACCTTCTTGTGTGGAGCAGGTGTTAAAAAAACAAAGAAAAACCTGTATGACCGTGCGGACAGTGGTACTATCTCAAATCCCTCCTGTTCATGGACACGTTCAAGGACAGAAGCTGCACGTCCTGAACAAACAGCCTGAAGGCGAGAGGGTGACTCGAGCCCACCCGCTGAGCACACGCTCTGAACAGGTATCGAACCCGAGGACAATTCTCAAACCCCACCAGGGAAAAGGGAGGATTGTGCATAACAATCGGTGTTCAAATGAGAAATGCAGAGGGGAGACCGTATGCCACTTAAGGACGGCCTCTGTCCCGGGTCCTGTCCCTTTTTAGCATGGAGGTAAGACAACAACCATCTTCAACATTCCTATTAAATGCACATTACAACAGTCAGCTGGAGCTCTCTACACTGCTATAGACCAAGAACACCAGTAAATTAGTTCATGTCAAAGACGATTTAAAAACACAACAGGAGCCACAGCCAAAGATCCACCGTGCCAGGTACAGGTCTACAGCACCAGCGTCCTAGCAGGGGTCCTCGCGGTTGCGGTTCTTTCACGATGCGCCCACGTGTACCTTTTACAACTACAACGTTCAGAAAGGATGCAGACTAATTTAGAAAGATTGGAGACACGGAGAGGAAAGGAACATTGCACTTCCCGTCAAAGGGCCTGTCTAATTTGTGTGCACTGGCGTCAGCAGACGTTAGTCCTTCTCTTCCGATTCAGAGGGAGAGACTCGGGCTCAATCAGACAGACACGAAGACATCCAGGTAGAGGCGGTCATAGGATTCCCTGAAGAGAATCACCAGGAGCAGACTGAAGAGGCAAGAACCTGCCACACACCAGTTTAGCCAGGACAGCTCTGAGAGAGAACGAGAGAGAGAGAGAGAGAGAACGAGAGAGAGAGAGAGAGAACGAGAGAGAGAGAGAGAGAGAGAGAGAGAGAGAGAGAGAACGAGAGAGAACAACATGAAAAATACACATCTTGCCTGGAGCAGGGAACATCAGCCCTTGCTACAAAATATTTAGCAACTTGTCACTGCCTGAGACGGTCAGTGCCAACCTCCCATCTCCTCATTTCTCACATCTAAACCTCCCCTACCTCACACACACACCTTCCCCTACACACACCTTCCCCTACACACACACACACACACACCTTCCCCTACACACACACACACACACACCTTCCCCCCCCCCACACACACACACACACACACACCTTCCCCTACCCACACACACACACACACACACCTTCCCCTACCCACACACACACACACCTTCCCCTACCCACACACACACACACACACACCTTCCCCTACCCACACACACACACACACACACCTTCCCCTACCCACACACACACACACACACACCTTCCCCTACCCACACACACACACACACACACCTTCCCCTACCCACACACACACACACACACACCTTCCCCTACCCACACACACACACACACACCTTCCCCTACCCACACACACACACACACACACCTTCCCCTACCCACACACACACACACACACACCTTCCCCTACCCACACACACACACACACACACCTTCCCCTACCCACACACACACACACACACACACCCCTTCCCCTACCCACACACACACACACACACACACCCCTTCCCCTACCCACACACACACACACACACACACCCCTTCCCCTACCCACACACACACACACACACACACACACCCCTTCCCCTACCCACACACACACACACACACACACACACCCCTTCCCCTACCCACACACACACACACACACACACACCCCTTCCCCTACCCACACACACACACACACACACACCCCTTCCCCTACCCACACACACACACACACACCCCTTCCCCTACCCACACACACACACACACACCCCTTCCCCTACCCACACACACACACACACACCCCTTCCCCTACCCACACACACACACACACACCCCTTCCCCTACCCACACACACACACACACACCCCTTCCCCTACCTCACACACACACACACCCCTTCCCCTACCTCACACACACACACACCCCTTCCCCTACCTCACACACACACACACCCCTTCCCCTACCTCACACACACACACACCCCTTCCCCTACCTCACACACACACACCCCTTCCCCTACCTCACACACACCCACCCCTTCCCCTACCTCACACACACACCCACCCCTTCCCCTACCTCACACACACACCCACCCCTTCCCCTACCTCACACACACACCCCTTCCCCTACCTCACACACACACACACACCCCTTCCCCTACCTCACACACACACACACCCCTTCCCCTACCTCACACACACACGCACCCCTTCCCCTACCTCACACACACGCACCCCTTCCCCCCCCCACACACACACCTTCCCCCACACACACACACACACACACACCTTCCCCTACCCACACACACACACACACACACCTTCCCCTACCCACACACACACACACACACACCTTCCCCTACCCACACACACACACACACACACCTTCCCCTACCCACACACACACACACACCTTCCCCTACCTCACACACACGCACCCCTTCCCCTACCTCACACACACGCACCCCTTCCCCTACCTCACACACCCCTTCCCCTACCTCACACACCCCTTCCCCTACCTCACACACCCCTTCCCTTACCTCACACACCCCTTCCCCTACTCACACACACACACACCCCTTCCCCTACCTCACACACACACACACCTTCCCCTACCTCACACACCCCTTCCCCTACCTCACACACACACACACACCCCTTCCCCTACCTCACACACACACACACACCCCTTCCCCTACCTCACACACACACACCCCTTCCCCTACCTCACACACACACACACCCCTTCCCCTACCTCACACCCCTTCCCCCCCCACACACACACCTTCCCCCCCACACACACACACACACACCTTCCCCTACCCACACACACACACACACACCCCTTCCCCTACCTCACACACACACACACACACCCCTTCCCCTACCCACACACACACACACACACCCCTTCCCCTACCCACACACACACACACACACCCCTTCCCCTACCTCACACACACACACACCCCTTCCCCTACCTCACACACACACACACCCCTTCCCCTACCCACACACACACACACCTTCCCCTACCCACACACACACACACACACACCTTCCCCTACCCACACACACACACACACACACCTTCCCCTACCCACACACACACACACACACACACACACCCCTTCCCCTACCCACACACACACACACACACACACCCCTTCCCCTACCCACACACACACACACACACACCCCTTCCCCTACCCACACACACACACACACACACCCCTTCCCCTACCCACACACACACACACACACCCCTTCCCCTACCCACACACACACACACACACACACCCCTTCCCCTACCCACACACACACACACACACCCCTTCCCCTACCCACACACACACACACACACCCCTTCCCCTACCCACACACACACACACACACACACCCCTTCCCCTACCCACACACACACACACACACCCCTTCCCCTACCTCACACACACACACACCCCTTCCCCTACCTCACACACACACACACCCCTTCCCCTACCTCACACACACACACACCCCTTCCCCTACCTCACACACACACCCACCCCTTCCCCTACCTCACACACACACCCACCCCTTCCCCTACCTCACACACACACCCCTTCCCCTACCTCACACACACACACACACCCCTTCCCCTACCTCACACACACACACACCCCTTCCCCTACCTCACACACACACGCACCCCTTCCCCTACCTCACACACACGCACCCCTTCCCCCCCCCACACACACACCTTCCCCCACACACACACACACACACACACCTTCCCCTACCCACACACACACACACACACACCTTCCCCTACCCACACACACACACACACACACACCTTCCCCTACCCACACACACACACACCCCTTCCCCTACCTCACACACACGCACCCCTTCCCCTACCTCACACACACGCACCCCTTCCCCTACCTCACACACCCCTTCCCCTACCTCACACACCCCTTCCCCTACCTCACACACCCCTTCCCTTACCTCACACACCCCTTCCCCTACTCACACACACACACACCCCTTCCCCTACCTCACACACACACACCCCTTCCCCCCCACACACACACCTTCCCCCACACACACACACACACACACCTTCCCCTACCCACACACACACACCCCTTCCCCTACCTCACACACACACACACACACCCCTTCCCCTACCTCACACACACACACACCCCTTCCCCTACCTCACACACACACACACACCTTCCCCTACCTCACACACACACACACCCCTTCCCCTACCTCACACACACACACACCCCTTCCCCTACCTCACACACACCCCTTCCCCTACCTCACACACACACACACCCCTTCCCCTACACACACACCCCTTCCCCTACCTCACACACACACACACACACACCCCTTCCCCTACCTCACACACACACACCCCTTCCCCTACCTCACACACACCCCTTCCCCTACCTCACACACACACACACCCCTTCCCCTACCTCACACACACACACCCCTTCCCCTACCTCACACACACACACCCCTTCCCCTACCTCACACACACCCCTTCCCCTACCTCACACACACACCCCTTCCCCTACACACACACACCTTCCCCTACCTCACACACACACCCCCACCTTCCCCTACCTCACACACACACCTTCCCCTACCTCACACACACACCCCCACCTTCCCCTACCTCACACACACACCCCTTCCCCTACCTCACACACACACACCCCTTCCCCTACCTCACACACACACCCCTTCCCCTACCTCACACACACCCCTTCCCCTACCTCACACACACACCCCTTCCCCTACCTCACACACACACACCCCTTCCCCTACCTCACACACACACACCCCTTCCCCTACCTCACACACACACCCCTTCCCCTACACACACCCACCTTCCCCTACCTCACACACACACACACCTTCCCCTACCTCACACACACACACCCCTTCCCCTACCTCACACACACACACACCCCTTCCCCTACCTCACACACACACCCCTTCCCCTACCTCACACACACACACCCACCTTCCCCTACCTCACACACACACACACCTTCCCCTACCTCACACACACACCTTCCCCTACCTCACACACACACACCTTCCCCTACCTCACACACACACACACCTTCCCCTACCTCACACACACACACCCCTTCCCCTACCTCACACACACACCTTCCCCTACCTCACACACACACACCTTCCCCTACCTCACACACACACACCTTCCCCTACCTCACACACACACACCTTCCCCTACCTCACACACACACACCTTCCCCCACCTCACACATACAGTCCTACCTCCTATATATAGTTCTTGTTTATGCCACTGCTAGACATCAATAAAGACTTATTATTACTTGCTAGACATCAATAAAGACTTATTATTACTTGCTAGACATCAATAAAGACTTATTATTACTTGCTAGACATCATTAAAGACTTATTAATACTTGCTAGACATCATTAAAGACTTATTAATACTTGCTAGACATCATTAAAGACTTAATACTTGCTAGACATCATTCAGAGTGTTATCTGTTATGTTATTACTACCATTACTCATTAATGTTGTTGTTGGTGCGTTTGTTGTTGTTATTATTATTATTATTATTACTATTGCTTATTTTGTGAATGTAAACATGAATGTAAACATTTTCAATGCTTTGGCAATATTGTATTTTGTACAGTATTGCCAATAAATAAAGACATCTTAACGAGAGAGAGAGAGAGAGAGAGAGAGAGAGAGAGAGAGAGAGAGAGAGAGAGAGAGAGAGAGAGAGAGAGAGAGATGGGGGTTTGTTTTCCCACTGAGACCACACTGCAATGCACAAAACAGTAAAGACATACAGTGCAACTCTGATTTTTGTGAAGGATTCTGATGCTGATTCTGATGAGTGATAAACACTTGTGCTCCCAAGCAATTTCTCACAGATTTACATAAATGGGAAAAAAGCTGAGAGAAACAAACACACACTGGCAAACTCATTTGCTGGCTTAGGTTGTCTGCATTTCAGCAGTGTTGTAGGAATATTCAAAGAGAAGGGGACTAGATTGTGGATACACTGGTAAGGGCATTACGATTTTAGGAGTTTTAATTTTTCCCCCCCAGTGAGATTTTTTTTAGGAAAGGACAGCAGTGGACACTCAGACCAGAGAGGAAAGCACGCACACACACACACACACACACACACACACACACACACACACACACACACACACACACACACACACACACACACACACACACACACACACACACACACACACACACACACACACACACACACACACAGGTCCGAGCTCCCAGGCCCGTGGAGCAGCTGGGCGCGCCTCGTAATTCAATAGTAAGAGCACATTTCAGTTTGACGGGCATTCTGAACCCAGATAAGGGGCTGATCAATCGCCCCTGAAGAGAGTGCAGCCCGATCGACGGGGGAAGGGCCGGATCACGGCGGGTCAGCCGTCTGGACCCATTTGGAGCAAATGGTAGGACTTGGCCAAGCGGCACAGTTCGGCGCAGTAAGAGTGCGTGTTGAGTGGAGGGGGTGCCTCACCATACGGCCACTCATTAATCAGGCCTCACGAGCCGGGCCCGGGGGCGGCGGGTTAATGGAATTGCGTTTACCTGACTGCGCGTCTGCGCCACGCGCACACCCGGCCTCATCAATTCAGAACGGAGGGACACCAGCGGTCACGGTGAATGTTCGCGAAGGAAGCGACCGCGCCGCCCAGCCCTTGCTGCTAATCCAATCAGCACCCCCGAAAGGTGAAGGATGACCGGATGACCGGATGACCAGGCGGTCCGCGGTCGGTGCCTGGTCCTCCGGTGTTAAAGAAGAGGAAGGCGTTTAAGAATATAAAGAAAGAAAACAGGTTACTGGCCCGAACTCGGTGGCCTCCGCCGAGAACACGACAGTCCTCGTCTCGCTCAGCCGTGACAGGGGCGCCTGCTACCTGCCTGCCAGTCAGACTGCTGTGGTTATTCTTTAACTCCTTCCTCCCTGCGGTTCATAGCTGGTGTCAGGAGGCGGTGGCAATGTGATTTAAGTGTCTGGTTTAGGCCTGACTGCTTCCCTCGCCGACAGCGCCTTTGGGAACGGGGACGGGGCAGAGAGTGACAGCATACGGGCGCGGGAGCGGACCCCGGGGAAGCGAGTCCTCGCCGGGAGCCGCGCTACGCTCCGAGGCTCCCTCACCACCGTCCTTAATTGCGGACCATTCGGACTGACAGCTTCAATCGGCCCCGCCGGTAGCTCCCGTGGCACTGCAGCAGAGTAATCGCTGGCCTAAATGGTTAGTGGCCTCAATTTTCCCTTCCTGCGAGGAAATTATCACAGCACTAAAATCCACATTTTTTATACGTTTGCACATGCTGCTACAGTCCATCATCTCTTGGAGAAAGAAAACAGCTCTATATTTCTAAACATAAGGGAGAGCTTTTCCCACGTCGCTGTGTGCGCATGTGCTTTATCGCAACCTGGCGCTTCCCTGCCAAGACCGTGACGTGCTCCGAAACCCCCAACACTTCAGCAAAACGGCAACAGCGCCTTCAATTCACAGTGTGCAAGAATCACGCGAAGCACCCAAACACGTCGGAAGACGCGCCGGCAATTTCCAAAGCAAACGGGATTATCCCGGCGCGGCACGTCGAGCCGTCACCAACGCAAAGTCGGGTGGTCTGTGAGAAGACCAGGTGGCTTCCTTCTTCCCGCTTCGCATTCCGCCTAAAGCTCACGGCCGAGAAAACAAGCGCAATCGAAAGCCTCAACATCTCTGCCTCTTCACCTCCGTGCACGCTTTCGCGCTCGAACCCTCCACCCTAACGCCAAAGTCCGCATACGACACGTCCGGCATCCTGCTTTAAGCAAACCGGAACTCGGGCGCCGTTATTTCAGCTCTGGCAGCTGAGGAATATTGAAAACGGCTCTCGGGGGTTGAGCGGCACGAGACCGGCAGTGACGCTCACCTGCTCCACCCATAAGCTGGAAAGAAGTGATGAATCACAGAAGGACAGAAAGTGGGATAGAGGAGTGAGTCATCGGGGCGTGCTGATCAATCAAAGCTACGCTCCGCGAAGGGGTTTAGCGCCGGGAAGGCGAACATTTGGGGATCCGTCATCGTGGCAGCAGCACGCATGGACTGACCCGGGAACCTTGGGAAAAATCCATCTGGCAGCATCTTGCCAGTTTAATGTGGAAGCTGTCAACGGCCATGCCCAAAATTCCAGAAGGGGGATTTGGCTTGTGAGATTTAATGGTTGCTGGCGTTAGCATGAATATTTGTCCAGTAATTAAGAACAGATGTTAACCATAACTTACTGGAAATTCCTCTACCACACCCCTCTGTTCAAAAAAACACAAGCAAGTGTTAAACCTCAGAGAAAACAGAGTATCTGCCCATCGTGGTCCTGCACAGGGAACCTGTCCGTGATTGGCTCTCTCTCCACGCGCCGGACCGTCGTCTGGAACTGTTTATCACAGGAACACTGCTGCATCCTTCAAGCATGCGAACTGAAATATTTGGCTGGCAGAATGCCGTTTTTTAATAAGTATGAGGGGACTAATTTGACAGCGGGCGAAACTAGGCACCAGCGGGACGATTCTGATGAAACACACGGACATCCAGGTTACATGTAAACAACCAAACCGAGATTTGAGGGTGTGGAGACGATATAGGGTCCCGCTGTGTCCCCAGCTCCCGCCTGTTCTTCCCGAGCTCCAGAGACGGGTTTGTCTCTATGCCGGACTGATAGCGGAATCGGATACCGATGGCCGAACTGCACTAAGATCACTAATCTCGCACGCTAATCTCCTCCTGGGGATCATTCCGGGCGATAGAGAATCGGATGAAGTCCCTCTTCATCCCTCGCCACTGTCCGGCATCCCAGTTTCCCGGAGTAAATCCCACAGGCTGGCAATCGAAAGCCACGCACGCGCTTGGCAGGCGGAGCGGCTCCTCCGGACAGGTCGGCCGCCGCGATCCGCGTGACGACGGGACCCTGGCGCGGATCGGCTGAGATTGGAGGACTCCCACCATTGATGTATATGCATGAGCACCCGCCCCCTGTCAGAAGACCTTGGGAAAGGCCAGCGCCGTGCACAGTGCGCCATCAGGTCACAGCGGTGGTGGACAGGCGACACGTGGGGCGATGGGGAAGCCGCGCTCAGACAGAACCGCCAGCCCGCGCTCACTCACCACCTGCTTACCAGGAGGTGTCCATCAACAAGTGCCTCATGAATATTCAACAAGAAACTGCTATTTATGCGATAGGAGATGAAGGAAAGTGCACATTATTCACCATTCTGCTCGACTGGCGTCTGCCTGTGCAGAACCTTCTGGGGGGGGGGGGGGTGTTTACATCATCCCCTCTGTTCTGTACGCCTTCCCAGCACCTTACTTGAGACGTACCAGTGATCTCACACAGAGTGTCAAGTCACTCTTCAGTCTGTCACCAAACACATTGCCAGTCTAGCGAGTAACGGTGAAGCCCAGAATAAACATGTGGTCTGCTGGACCTCCTGCGCCGCCATGTCCATAAAACACGCACAAGCTTGCCATCAACAAAGCTGCCGGAAAACTACATCACAAATTCGAGCAAGCGATCAGATCAGAAGATAATGTGTGGCGCTCCAAGCACTCCATAGGCAACAACTCCTGGACACTGATCCCTGGAGTTAATCCCACACAACACCAGTGCCAGTAGATAATGCCGTTAACTCTGAGCAACGCAAGACGGACCTACCTGTGGAGAGGAAGGTGAGGAAGAAGAGGAGCAGGCCTGTGAAGAGGTTGCTAAGGAAGGTGACCACTCCGCAGGTGATGCCCTCGGGCACGGGGTACACCGTCTCCATGAAGAGCTCGAAGAAGATCGGAATACTGCTGTTGACGAAGATTCCCACCAGGATGCAGGAGGTATACAGCGTGGCTGTATACACACACACACACACACACACACACACACACACACACACACACACACACACACACACACACACACACACACACACACACACTTTAGAAATTAAATTTAGGAAAAATGAAATATTCCAGCCTGTATTATTGAGATATTTGTTGCTACACCGGTTGCTTGTGTTGTCTGGAAGGTGATTTGCATTACAAAAAGATGTGCGTGGGCCCCTGGACAGTCTAGGAGGGCCCCACGTGTGGCCCCTGCACTCGCCAGGTTGAAAGCCCCACTGGGCGCCTGGCCCCGCCAGGCAGAGGACAACGGCGGATGACTATCGGACCGGCATCTCACGGCACCGATCCGATTCGCCCCCGGCCTACCTTTGGTGGAGAGCAGGTGGGTGAGTCTCGTCAGGCAGGTGAGGGTGAACCAGGTGGCCGCCAGGGACGCTCCCGCCAACATCAGCACCAGGATCACCTTCAGGATTCCCCGGACGGAGTCGGCAAAACTGCAGCACGGCCCAGGCGGAGGTAGGTGGAGCCATACAACAGGGAGGGGCGGACACGTTAGCCAACGTCACCACACCTCCCCACCCGGCCCTTAACGAACGTTTGGTGGGTGTCTCGTCATATTGGAGGGGAAAACTATTAAGCACTGAAGGTGACTGACAACTTCCAATAGTAATTAAAAAAAGTTTGTTCGACTCCGTCAGTCAAATTACAATCAGCACCTGGTGTAATATTTAGATACCAAAGTGTCTCCAAACCATTTCTGTCCAGCAGAGCACTCAGGTGAGAGAAAAGCACTGGCATGACCCCAACAGCTTCTGCTTTACTCGCGTTTCTTATTACAGACCGGTTTGAGCCATACACTCCCTACACAAGCCCCGTAGGAGCATGGCGGATCACGCTATACTACTCAATAACCAGCAGGGAAAAATGACTTTAATTACACAATGAAGAACTCAAATACCCTTTAAGCCATTGAGCAGTGAGCTATTAAGAAGAGAGCTTTAATAGAAAGCGTGACCCGAGACCATGGCGATGAATAACGGGAACGCCAACTATCTCCATGCGGTGGGATGTAGAACGACTGAGGCGTCGTTCCCTGCACCCAGAAGGTCCTACTGGACTGCGAGAGGAACAGAAAAGATCCGTCTGGCTGGGGTGACTTCACGAGGACTCAACCTTGCCCCCCTGTGCCATTACAAACACTCTTACAGGTGTAATCTGACCTGCCCCCAGTAAACCCACCATTACGATACTGTGTGTTCTGGTAGACTTGGTCCATAAGCATCATATGTATTGATTATGCTGTATTGATTTTGCTTGATCGGTAGTTTTGCGTTTGCGCATGCATGCATGCATGCTGTGAAATATTCTAACCCGCAGCACATGGGCTAAGGGTTGTGTGATATGATGTAAATATAAACAGGCTGTCTGTTGCTGTCTGCTCCACCGGAGAGGCTCGGGAGAGGCTTGGCTCCAGAATAAACGGTACAGTGGCAGAAATAACGAGCACATTACGTGACTGACACCAAGAAGCGCAGGCCAAGACAGTTCCACACCGAGCTGCACCTTTAGCGAGCTCAGGAGCTCAGGAGCTCAGCACAGTAAAGCTCTGTCGAGTAAACGTTCCTCAGGAATGGCACGAAACCTGCCATTTCCTTAAGGATCCTGGGAGACCCTCTGCAACGCTAGGAGCTCGCCGTAACGCGGCCCTGTGGGCCGGGCAGGGGGTGCGTGGGAACCACTACTCCTGGACACATCTGCATCATGAGTGGCGACACGGATTCGGGCCAGGGCATTCGCAGCTCCGCGACGTAGATCCGTTTAACGGCATATCGGCCCTGTGCTACTCATGCCTCGGTGGGGCAGGCTGCCAGGACCATGTCGCATCTGTCACACACACACGCACCCGTGCGTTCCCGCTCACTTGCGTGCACTCCACATACGCTCGTGTACACACATGGACACACTCGCGTACACATAACAGATGGGATCCAATTAACAGGGCGTGCAGTCGCTGGTCCCCGCACATCTGCTGGTCTCCGTCCAGGCCGTTCTCCAGTAACGAGCAGAAGCGTGGCGCGTCGCGGCTACGCTAACCGTGCTGGCTCCAATGCTGCCCCTACCCTAACCCCACATCACATCGACTGACAACGGCCAATAGGAACAGCAAGAGTTATGCCCTAATTCTCCTAATTACAGCTTTTTCAAAATGTTAGCCATTCCCCAGAACTGCTGATTGGGTCCAACAAGAGGCGTTTTCTCATCGACTGCAAACCAACCCCTTACCTCTCCGGACACACGACCATCCATCAGGCTCCACTGCCCGGTCGTTCCATTAGCATTTCCCACTGCCGTACATCACAAAGCTGCTTTCAATAAATTAGGTGGGTGAGGAAAAATTTGTCTGGGAGGCTGGGAGAATATGAACCCTCCAGGAAAAACAAAACAAAACAAACCCCACCACCCATCCTGGGCTTTAGAAAGCTGACACTGCTGACAGTGAGAAAATAATTATGTCTTTCAAGGTCAGTAAGATCCAGAGATGGGAGCTGTTTATCCTCATACAACACGGATCGCAGGAGCCTTAAAAGATGTGCCGCATTTAAACGTGCCATAAGACACAAACGTACAGGGTTGCTACACGCAAGCCTTGAATATTAAAATCATACCGTGATGGTGCTTTGCTCTTTATCGTGAAGCTTACCGGGCCATAGCCACTCCGAACACGCAGCCCCCGACAATGGACCAGAACCCAATCCAGCCCGCATCTACCTGTTAAATGCAGAGAGAAGGAAGGAGACGAAACACACACACACACACACACACACAAAAACTGTAAATGTCATTTTACAAAATGGATCTGTACATTCTGTACATTGTGTACATATACATACACAACCATATACATTGTACATTGTGTATATAAACATAATATACATATATTATACATACATCTACATATATAGAAGATATATTCCTCTATGCACCCCTGTTTTCTGTTTCCTCAGTTTGGACAGAGCACTCTCCACCATTTCACTGCGAGTTATACTGTGCATGACTGTGTATGTGACGAATAAACCAAACTTGAAACTTGAAGCACACACACACTCACACACTCTGCTCGTGGCAAATATATATATATATATATATATATATAAAGAGAAAAACAAATAAATAAATAAATGAAATGAACCGCGGAGCAAAACTCGGGAGGGGGAAGGCGCTGCTTCAGTTCTGAGACGGGTGGGTTTGGGGAGAAAGTTGAGCACGGCAGCGGTGATGCGCTGATCTGAAGAGGCGTTCCCAGGCCGATATCCAACCACCTCCCGCTGGGATCCTTAGGCTTGGTTTGACGTCTGACGGAGGTGCGAGAGAACTCTCCAGAAGTGCCGGTTTTTGGTACAGTGTTACAGCGATGTTTGATACTGCAGTCGGTCCCTTGGGTTCAGACGCATCATAAGTCATCTCCACTCTGTGGGGCCTCTCTCAGTTACAAAACGCCACTTCAAGCCAGCTTAGCGTTTACCCTAATTAGTCAAGCAAACACAAAACTGTTTCAACGTTGTTTGGCTGCCAGCAAGCACACGCAAACATTTCGGCGGAGGAAAGAAATTAATTAACAGCTATATGCTAACCGGAACCAGAAAAGGCAATATCTGCCGCAGCCGAGGCTTACGGCACCCGCCGCGTTAGTGTGTTTACAGCCCTTTGTGTTCTCTTGTTTGATGCCTGCAGGAAGCTAAAGTGACATCAGTCCTTGAAATGAGCTCTACCTCACCCACACCACTTGCCTTCAGGTTTCATCAGCAAAAACAACTTGCAAGACGCAGCCATTTTTTAGGCAGGGTTTCTTTTTTGGTTTTTTTTAAACAATTTTATTCCTGATTGCATCATGCTGTGTAGTCTAATGGCCAGTTAATCATTACCCGAGCAACGACTCCAGTCACGTCTGGACTTGCCCCGCCCTGCGGAACTCTAGCAAAAGCACACGGCCAAGGGACATTCCGGGTCAGGTCGGGTCCCAGCGTTTCATGTCTGGACCGACTCTGGACAAAGCGAACATCTTTGTTTCTGAGGCGGGAATGGCCCGACGCTGTCCGGAACGGAGTTCTCCGGACAGCCCCACATGATGCTTAGCAGAGTAGAGGGTTCCGATCGTCGTGCACACCTCGGCGTCTGGAGGCCCAGCCAATCGGATCAGGGGCCCGCGAGCCACTGGACTGCCGCAGAGCGAGAGCAGGAAGCATGAGCGGCGCAGCAGCCGGTGGAGCGCGAACAAGACCCGAGAACCATGCGCCGCCACAGGGGCACTGGAGGAGGAGCCGACCCCCACAGCCAATCGGTCGACAGATAAGGGAGGCTGTGTGGGCCAATCGGATTACGGCTGTGGATCAGGGCCCGAGGAAGCTTCCCGTGCAAGCTGTGCGGCCAGGCAAGCGAAGGGTTAAAGGAAACAGTGCAGCCCCCATGAACACTTCAAAGACGACAGAAAAGAGAGAGAGAGAGAAAGACAGCGCCAGCCGAGAAAGCAGCCGGGATCAGCTAGGTCGCGCCGCAAGGACACCTCCGGTTTGCGCAATCTTCACTGTCTCCTCGTCTGCGGAAAAATTCTTCCTGTCAAAAGTTAACGAAGCCGAATGATGTGGAGGGCATTGCTCGGACACGGTGCCGCCGCACGCTAAAAGCGGAGGACGCTTGGAGAGTTCCAGCCAGCCAGGAGAGCCGAAGCCTGAAGGTGAGAACCCGTAGCACCTGTTGCACGTCCGATTTCTCTGGCTGCGGCACCTGTGTGATGTGTGCGGGCCCGACTCCCACATGGCCTCATGGTTAACGGTTCAACCCCCATGCCGAGGCGGGCGGCTCTGCTCATTGCGCTGTTGAATGTGAAGAAGGTTTTTTTTTGGGGGGGGGGGGGTTGTCATGCAAACAAAGACGTTTCTAGCATGCATGTTTGACTACATGACGGCGTGAACAGCCTGGCATTCCTTTTCCAAGACTGTAATTAGATCTTTTCAACAACAGTTCAAAGTCTATTCACATGGGCTCGCCGGTTTTTAATGAGTGGGTCCAGGAAGGAAAACAGTTTTTGAAGATTTTGCTGTGGGCTCTCAGTCAATAGCGCGGGTTTGCTTGCATGTGTGTGTTTGTGTGTGTGCGTAGGCCCTGGGGTTAATTATGAGTCAACATCCATTTTGGACAAGAAAATTGCATTTTGTGTATTCGCCTTGATCATAATTAAACTGATCGCTGACGCAGCTGAGAAGAAAGAAGGGTTAGACTGTTGTCGATCCTCAGCCGCTTAAAACCCCCAGAAAACCCTTCACTCACACTCCCCTCTCGATCCTATACACTACGCCAGACGGCGTTTGGCTTCAGTAGCAGAATTCTCTCACTGAATATGAGCAGCCTTCAATTTATAAATCACCAGTCTTGCGATAACTTTGATCATTTTACTATTGGGTCCAATTTGCCTAGTGACGCTTGAAATTGTGATTACACTTCATCTCATCAAACACACAGGACATAATGGACACGGACTATTTAAAACCAGCCTCGTGCCCTCGGGACGCGTCCGCTGGGTTCGGGTTCCTTACCTGACTGACGCTGGCTGGAGTCAAGACCATGTCCAGCACGCCGGACCAACCTGCCACCACTCCCGTGGGTACCGAGTAGGCCAGCGCCATCATCAGGAACCGCACGTTGCTGCGAGCAAACAAACAAAGCAGAGAAATGGAACCGAGCGCGACGGGCTTCGTGGAGCTGAACGCAAAAAAGCATCGCAGCCGCTGGCGTTGCCACGGCAACTTTCAAATTCCGATTACTATTCCAAGCGGAGAAGCGCCGCGCTCGCGCCTTCTTCGCCTGTCTACGTTGACCAGGCCATTATTTCTATCATTAACGGTGTTTGCTTCTGTCACCAGCGTTCCGAACACGGCCCGGGAATACCCGGACCTTGTGTCTATTCAAGTGTCTCACCATTTGCTATTCTGGCTTACAGGGGCTACAAGGGTAATTAAGGCCACGCTTGCCTAGGCGGGCACCACTGTGGGGCCTTGTGCCAGTACCACACCTGGTACCACTACCAGGTCAGTACCGTTGCTGTGTCAGGAGCGGTCCAGCACCCAAATAAGGCCCAGTTAGAGGTGGTCCCTAACTGTAAGCCAATCAACTGTGACTATAAATACACAAAGTGGACCCTGACAATAGATCAAACTTGTACGTTTTGGGTTTTTTTTCAAACGCCTTTCCTGCGCAGTTATAAAGACAAAATGCAATTAAATAAAAACACACAAATGCGAAATATAACACTGCAAAACACAATTATATCCATTGATCTGACAGGCATCGCCTTATTGGGAAGAACGTTAGAGTTGAACGTACAAGAGACAAGCAGCACTAACCTGAACAAACGAGCCTGCCTGCACACAGACAGAACAGAGAGGCTTATCGCCCTGTTTGTTTTACTCCGGTTACGCCTCCGTGTGCACGGCTGCATTTCGAGTGTCAGATCTCAGTCCACAAACCCCATCCTTCAGCTCTCATTACTGAGCACAGCGCAGCCCTCACTGTTCACCCATTCAGATGAGCTCCAAACATGATTTGCCCATAAGTCTCGTCTGCAAGGTCTCTGCCTCCAGTCCTGTTTGATTTATTAGCATTTTTATGAGATTCTCTTCAATCACTGCATTAGACCGACAGCCAGAAGTGTCTAGAGACTGCCCTTACAGATTCAGCCCCGCTCACCCCCGTGGGTCTCCGTCAACGCTCCAATCACTCCTGCCCCAATTACAATCATTCTCTCTCTCTCTCTCTCTCTCTCTCTCTCTCTCTCTCTCTCTCATTTCCTTGAGTCGATGAACTTCTATTAAGTCCATCTGACCGCCATCAAAGGGACAAAATGACATTTTGTTTATCTTTTTGGGACCGTCTTGTCTCCCTTTAACAGCTCATTTTCTCATACTGACCTATGAGGCATTCTTCAAAGCACCAAAAAAAAAAATAAACAAACATCCTAACAAATAAACAAACTAAAGACATTCATAAAGTTTTGAAGTTATAAGATGAAACTTTGAGCAATTTTCTACCCGTGTCACTGTGCAGCCGTGTGACCGAGGCGTGCGGGTGCAGAGGTCAGCCCACAGGGGTCACCCCTGGCGATGCCCTGACAAAGAGGCATCGTAAAAGTGCCGTGATGGAACACCCTCTCTCTGAGCCACTCCGGTTTCATTAAACTTCCTGCAGCAGCAAAAAAATCAATAGCAACCACCCCACCCGCTTATTTAGACTGCAGTATGTAAGCAGGTTTGGCTATTTTTTATGCCTGTGAACTATTTCCAAGGGAGCTAAGCCGCCTGTGGCATCTTCCGCTAAGTGCCGTCTGTCCATGAGAGGTGGGGGGTGTTTGCGCAAGCAGGTCATTTTTTATTGCTTGTTTCCTTCTATTCTAAATAGCATTCCATAATCAGGCACCGCAAGAATCAAGCCTGGGATAACGCCTTGCGGAACGCTGCTAGGAAGCAGTGGCGATCGGAGCGATCGGAGGACGACTTCCGCGCAGACGGCTCAAATTAAAAGCTCGACCGGATGAGACAGCCAAGCCGGAGCTGGGAGGTGCGTGGGTGGCTCGGCACGCTGGGAACTGCAGAGGCTTCAAATGAGCTCTCTCAAATGAACCCTCTCAAACGCTATTTGATTGAGCTTTGAGAGCATCCCGACTGAGCTCAGACTTGCCAGATGAGCGATCGGAGAGAAATACCCACCGATTCACGTGGCACAACAAATGAAAATAATCTTAATCAAAATAACACAGGTCGATCTTCAGACGGGGATTCGCGCTGTGGTTCCACACGTCTCAAGGCACGTCCTGATCGCAACACGTAGCTGTATAATAACAATGCAATATTTTCATTGCGGCCTTGCTGAGTGAACTCCAGAGTCTCTGTTGTACTGCACTGATACAGAATTGGAAGGCTCCCCATCAGCTGAGCTCCTGTCCAGCTAACGCTGGCGTCCAGAAGGTGCACAAACTCGCAAAACCCAGTTTGTTTGCTGGCGAGTGCCAGCAGAATGTGCTGGCAGAGGGCAGGCGGGCGTGGGCGAGATACCGGCGGTGCCGGGGGGTGAGCAGGTAGGCCGGTCTGCGCTCGTCACAGCGAGAGCGACCGGACCGCAATCATCGCCGCGGCTGTCCAGAGCGGGTGTGACGATTATCCGACCTAATCAGCGTCCACCGTGCCAGGGCGGCACATGCGTTAACTTGCAGGAGCAGGGGGTGAGACGCAAAAAAAAAAAGGCCTGGTTTATTAAGGCTCTCCATCTCTGCGGCTAGCGTGCGGTCCTGCACGTGCAGGAAGAGAACTTACAAGTTCAGTAAACAAGTAGAGAGGTTTTGCAAACAGAAGCAGTCTGAGATATGCACATGTGCCTCAGACACCACCATTCACACTAGAATACAACAACACACACCCACTCTAAATGCTCCTGTTCTTGTTCAATGTATTGCTTTCACTTGCAAAGGACTGTGCTGCCTGTGTTCAGTGCATGTGCAATTTCTCCTATTGGGACTACTGACAAACACTGCGAAACGGTTAAATGTAGTATTTGTTTCTAAATACACGACTGCTACTTTCTTGTGCAATGTGGTTAGTTCCGGGAAAGAAGTGCCATGCCCATAAATGAGTTCAGCACTCCAAATACTCCAAATACAGCTTGGTAGTCGAAGCCTGCTCTTGCGCCTGGGTGGAATGTGAAATTACTTGTCCATCCAGTTAAGACCCTGGAGTGCCAGGCATGTCACTGTGTCATCATGAAGTGCTCTGGGGGTGGGGTGGCAGTCCCGGGGTGCAGGTGCTTGGTGCGAGCCTGCGGGGAGAGACATACCTTAGCAAACGGCAGATGCTGCTCCGGTAGCCGAGGCGCTGGCTGGCCGCCGCCACACTTGGGGGTCTGGGCGGCCGCGACGGGAAGTAGAGCAGAGCGAAGGCGAAGAAGACGGTGATGACCCCCAGCTCTGGACAACACAGTCAGGAGACGCCACCGTCAACATGCCGGCCAAGGCCGGCTAACCCAACAAACTCCCGGCCGTGAGGGTTTAAGTTAGCGGACGGACGTCAGAGTGGCAACGAGCTGCCTCGCAACCATCTCAAGAGAACAGAAACCCCCCCACAGAACAAGTGATCATATCCTTAACCTTTAACCCCTGCCAAACAGCACTGGGACATCTGATGCCGCCTTGCCCGAGGTTTTAGTCAGTCCGGCCTACTGTTGCAGATATTATTATTATTATTATTATTATCTATTCATGTCTAGTTTAAAAGCATTGTTGTACAAGCATTGTTTAATATAGATACTTGTTTTGTTTTGTTTTTAGAGAGAAAAGGCTCAAGACTGCTGAGACACCTCACTTTCAGAGTGGTCCTCCCTACTCTTTTGGGATCCATCCACGCCCCCAAAAAAATTCTTGGCTATGCTTCTGTTAGTCAATTTTCAAATAATTTCATTTCTGTAAAACTGCCCTTTTCTGCCATTCTGTACAGTTTATTGCAACACTTCTAGCGTTTATTTTAAGGAAGACTGATTATTGGTTTTCCTGAAGTGTCAGATGAACGGTTTTTCTCTTGAGGGGACATGTCAAAATATTATTTCATTCCGCTGACTGGTGCGTTTTTTCCCCCCTCAAGACCTTTAAAGCCAACAGTTTTTTTTTCAAACTTGCAAACAGAAAAGGCTTTTACATTGCTGCGCCTCCTTCTGTTAGACGGTGAGATTTCTCTCCGTCCCTTTAAATACTTTAATTTTCTGAATCAGTTAAGCAGAACTGTGTTAGTCATTCTTAGGAGAGCTAAAGTCAAATCTCACCAAGACGTTTGATTTCGAGGTTTGGAGTGGCATCAAGAATCGCTTTCTTAAGATTTTTAATTTCGTTGTTTATATGTATATGTGACAAGAACAAAATAAAAAAACCAACGCCCCAGTGAAAGGCAGTGATGTAACATTGCGTGTGCGGAGACCCGGTAGACAGTACTGTACCTGTGTAGAGAACGTTCTGTATGTGGGTCCTGATCTGGCCTGGATCCCAGTGGGTGACAGTGTTCACTACTTGTGTATCATTGGGTGCTGGCACAGCCAGAGGGCCAATCAGAAATGAGCAGGCGGCCCCCAGATAGCCAAACAATGACGCAACTGCGGTGGCTGTGGCCCTTTCGTCTGGAGCAAACCAAGTAGTGGATAGGAGGGGCCCAGCGCTCATAAGGGTTGGGCCGGCTAAACCATTAAGAAGCTGACCCCCGTGAATTAACCTGCAGAGAAAAGAAAAAAATATATATTCTTAGTGGTACAGTCCAAAACACATTTCTCCTGCAGCAATTTAATGCCAAAATAAACAATTTTGAAAAGCCAATCTAAACAGATTTTGCTGTATGACTCAGACATGTGGGTGACTGAAGAGAAGAAAAGTTGCTGGCTCTCCCTCTCCCTCCATCCGAGCCTCTGGACGGCTGCGTTCTGTCGGAGTGAGCGTCGCTTTCACTTGTCCACGCTCTCGGGCTCCAGAGCAGACAGTGCCGCCCTGCCGCGTCCGTTTACATCTGCTGCAGCCAACACGCGCGTCCAGTTACGAATGGGAACATTAAATGAATCAACACGTCATAGGTCCAGGCTGCTTTCCAGCTGTACTACGGAACGTAAACAGTGCTGCCCATCTCACAAAACATCGACGCTACAGTAAAAACAAGACGGAAGGAACTGGACAGAGGCAACAGCAAAAGACCAGTCCCCATGCGTTCCCAGATCTGGAACTCCATCGTGAGGTCTCGCACACCTTCCCAGGTCTACGACAGCACCCTCCAGCGCTCGCGAGGTCGCGGCATGCCTGCTTCGCCGCCAAAAACACCACCTTCGGCAGAAGACAAGCAGATGTCCCGCCTTGCAGGACGTATCGGAAACAGCCCTGACCCTTTCATCTTCAACTTGTTCTGTTTTAAATCCTGCCTTAGCAGCTAACTCGTCGGGATCCTGCCAGTGTGACGTGGACGGTCACATCCACTCCACCGAAGACACAAGCTCAGGGCGGGAGCCGGATGGAGACGGAGTGTCCGGAGAATATGCGAGGTTCTTTGTCACTCATGGTTGGGATCGTTACCACATCGCTCTGGTAGCTCATAATTTGACGGCACACGGTTCCAAATCTCAGAGCCAAAGCCAATCACTACAACTTTAAGACTCACCAGCCATCTTGTGAATGAATAGGAAAATTATGCTAAATCTGGCGCCACGCCAGACAACGAGGACTTCTCATTTCCTCCACGGGGTCGAGGCGCGCCCTCCCACCTGACTTTCGTTCCCATGTCAACCCCCTCCATTGTACGCTGGCAGCGCACAACACACGCGCAAACGCGCAAGGCCCCTCCGTGTGTGTGCCATCAAGCGCTGCAGCCAAGACAAAGCCGGGTTTCGGCAGTCGGATTTTTGATGTGGAGGGGATGCAAGCTTCTCATTCCTGCTGCTGGCCTGGAAAAACAAAAGCTCTGATAAACATCAAGCAATGTTTAAAACATTTTTTTTTTAAGGGGGGGGGGGGAAGAACCACGCTGGACAGAAAGACAGGTGGACATAAAGGCCACTTCATTTCGGCTGCCAGGTGCACAAAGGCTGTGATGATGGGTAATTTTCTATGTTCTGATGAAGTCACGGTGGCGGGGCTTTACGCTCAGGCCTGGAACAATCAGGAATTCGGCCACGGCATCCAGCCGCACGTGTTAATCAGACACTCCGCTGGCTATTTGCATACGTTTGGTGGGAGGATGGCGGTCTGCTCTGATTGGAGAGCGATCGCCGGCTTTCCTCAATCTGAGACCGCCACGATAATGTTGTCTCTCTGGCCTCCTGCAGTTCTTCTGCAGACCAGAGAAAGCACCTCCATGAGGAGGATAGGGTAGCTTCAGGATACAACCGTGCTCACATACAAACCCTTCCACTACAAACAAACAAATTATTTGACTATAATAATAATAATAATAATAATAACAATAACAATAATTACTGTACTACTGATTTATTTGGTGCACAAATAAAAGGCACAATTTTATCTTCAACATCTTGCTAGTGATTTTCAGTGTCTTAAGGAACTGTATGGGTTCTCTGTAATGTAATTCTTTCAGTCAAACTTCACTTCTCTCAGTAAAGTCATGTAGCCAGTAATGAATAATTAAGAATTTACTGGTTTTGTAAACATCAAACTAGCTGCTGTATGCCTGCTCGTTATGTATAATTTTTCTCTCTCTCAAAAACCGTCCCACCAGCGAGTGAGACGAGAGCGCGCCTCGGCGGCGACGGCCATCCCTTCCACCGGGGCGTTTCACGACGCAGGCGCTCGTCTGCTGTCCAGGCCGTGGACTGCGCTGATCTCTTGCTATGCCAGTGCTGACACCTACTGGCGGGGAAGTAAAGGGGCTTCGGGTTGGGGGTTTGTCTCGTATTTAAAGGCTTGCGATCCCTTTGTGTTCGTTTGATTGCAGATTAGAGAAACAAAGGTTTTGAGGGCGACACGACGGGCCGAGCACAGTGAACCACTGCATCACCTCTGCAAAGATATGCGGGCGGGTCTCAACAACCCAGAAACACGGTACATAAATGCAGAGTTGCTTCTCAAATCGCACCTTCACAAAAACAAATGTCCCCCTGCGTGAATGGCAGGCGTCTGAGCAAACTCTCTCTGCTCCAGCCATGCGATCAGCGTATAATTCTGACAAATATGGTGCGACATAACATGATTCGGACGAATCTCTGAGGGTGAACGCTAACGTCAGACTTTAGTCTGTGTTTGTTGGTTTAGTGTTATAACGTCCCGTTATAACGACTCAGCCTGCGGATCTTGGTACACACCAACTCCTTTGGCTGGTTGAGAGTCTCCACTCGCTCCAACCACATATCAGTTTTAGCTCCAAAACCGGTTTCCTATTTCGCACTGGTTAAAGCCACATACGGAAACTTGCAAACTGTAAAATGTAATATTCCGGTATCCTTATTGATTGCATTTCCATTCCACTCCAAACAAGGTATGGGAGACCTTCCTGTTTGGCACGGGAAGCAAACCAGGACTAGTAGGCCCCTTCCTGTCACATTGTTGCTCTGAGTTGTTGATGGTTTACAATTTAGACTGCCTTACAAAAAACGCAAAGTCAAACTGCCAAAGTTTTAAGGCCAGCAAACATAACTCCTAAGGGCCTTCATGGTGAGCACCTGCTGTCTCTAGTCATTGCCTTCATGTAACAGCGACCCTGTCACAGAGAGCGTGATCAACCTCACACACAGGAAATTCAGTCATTCTTCTGGTCTGCCGCTGTGTCAGTTTGAAATCACATGCTGAATAATTCAATCAACATTCCCATATATCTAATTAAGAAAACACGGTTGTGCCTCAACTGATATCCTAAAATGTAGCTTTATGCCGTCTGAAATGAGCTCATTATGAAAGGTAATAAAAAAAAAAAAAAAAGTATATGGCAGATTAACAATTGCAAGTCTAATGAAATTACTTCATAAAGTCGTTCAGATAACCTTGCCAGGACCAGACGAGCAACTTCTCTGAGGAAAAAAAGGAGTTCCCCCCCCCCCCTTGGACTGTAATGCTCATGAAGAATGTTTTTTTTTTAATAATTTATTTTTCAGCTGTTATGTTTGCTAAGCAAGGCATTTTAAAGGTTGCTTCTCCTTTTGTGCTGATTTAAACTGTAGTTAAAGGACGATGGGGCAGGACAGAAGACAGATGACTAAAGACAAAGTAGAAAATATTTCTTTCAAGGAAAACAGTGATGTTAAGCAGCACATCCGCGCTAGGCATCCAACCTGTGATACGAGGAACAAGGAACGTGCCGGTACATGGTTCTGGCTCAGTTTCGTGACAGTAGGTGCAAACTCCAGAAGGTTGACAGTCCTTGTAAGCCCGTTCAACCATCGCGTTCTAAAAACATGAGAAACGGCATCTTCCTTTCCGGGTGGAAAAGGCTATTCAGGCGGTGGTGGGTCCAGAATTGATGCACCAGAACCTCACTCTCGTGAGGTGTTTTACGGTGTCCAGTTCACTGGGACCTGCTGTAGTGAGATTCGTCCCCAACCCGAGGATCTGCTTTGCCACATACCTGCGGTCACAACCTCACACATGCTGAAGGGGCAGAAGTAGCGAGTGTATCTAGATGTTAATGCCACAAACTAGTTACATATGCAATTATGCAGTTTTACAGAGGCACGCGGCTGCAACCGAGTCATCGCAAGGATAAATATTCCAGTCACCACAAGCTCCACACCTACACCCGCCCCCCTAACCCCACACCTATCAAAGATTTAGAAAAGCAATATCTATGAAAATCGTGTTTCGCTGGCTTCACATGGACTGTGCCCGCACTCTTACAAGGATATCGCGTTGCACTGTATCGACCTACGCTTGCAGGATGTGTATGGCTCTTGGACGTTTCACTGACCCACGATGTGACAAAGATCTACAAATCTCATCACACACACACACACACACACACACACACACACACACACACATCGTGTGTGTGTGTGTGTGTGTGTGTGTGTGTGTGTGTGTGTGTGTATTTTATATATATATATATATATATATATATATATATATATATATATATATATATATATATATATATATATATATATATATATATATTTGTATGTATTTATTTATTTATTTATTTATTTATTTATTTATAACTCTCTCTGACCTTTTTCCTCAAACTGTTTTCGTTATGAGCGCAACGCAGCACGAGCGTGCCGCGCGGATCGGAGTGGAGTCTTACCAGCGTCTCAGCTGCAGGTCCGGGATCGGGACGCTCCGCAGGGTAGAGCCCAGCACCATGAGTAAGGCGGCAAGCAGCAGAGAGGTGCGCAGTCCTGGAGCACCCCACGGGAGAGACCGGCAGGGAGACCAGAGGGGAGACCAGTTAAACTCATTCGTTCTCATAAACACATACCTATCATTAAAAAAAGCCTCAGTACACACAACGCGATTGTAGAATAGATTGTAGGAGAAAGAGCAATCGTTTTAATAATTCTGCTACATATAGACGTGCATTTGCTTATAAATGGACAATAAGAACGAGGCAGCTGATATCAAAGTGATGTGTCACAGTTTTCTGTGTTGGATATTAGGCCTCGTCACTGGATTTGTGTATTGGGGAGGGTATCTGATGTCTGCAACCCTCGGTCATGATGGATACTGAAACCAGAACTGATTTCTTCCTGCAATACTGGCTACTGTAGCCTGAGGTGGCTTTCTGTGGCATCAGAAATTTCCTTGGGGGTCATAAGATGCAGTTTGAGATGAATTTGGAAAAATGTGTCTGAATGATTTTGCTACAGGCAGGGACAGGACGGCACAGTAAACTCTGATCTTTGGGTGGCGACGTGCTTCTGTATGTAGATCGCAATCAATAAGGCGCCGGATTCAATCTGTGAGTGTCCCCGCGTGTCCTTGAGATAGCCTAACCACCGCTGTGAATGAGCGCAGGCCTCGGTGACGGGAACCTACTGTAGTGGAATGTTTAAATCTTGAGCAGACTGAACTGTCTGTCAGTTCCACCTCCGCATGTCAGGTCACTTCCCATTGAAATTCACATGACCGTCATTTCGGCAAAGCCTGAAGATTAATCTTCCCTTTCTGGCTGTTTTACTTCTGTCAGAAGTGGTGAAATCCCGTACGCCGCAACGCTAACGAAAGCCAGCCTCAGGAAAACCGTGGAGGCCGCCTGACGCACGCGGCCGACACTTTAGGTGCTCAACGCTCTCCGAGACAAAATCTGTAGTCGAGTCACACCCAATTTACAGCTGTGTGAGAACTGAGGAACTCGATTTGCAGGCACTGACAGAGGAAGGTGATCTGCACACGGAATCCTAATCAGTACTCATCCTCTATAACGGACAATGTCCTTAAGCTCTGAGGTCATGAACGCCTCCAGGTCAATGTTTCATCGAACTCTCATTATTAATTGAATTTTAATTAAAAATGTCATCATTGCGGGAGGACGACAGCCGGTTCTGGAAGGCCATGAGGAACGCATGCTTCGTAGAAGTGGGACGGTGCGTATGTGGCAAATGTATATGGACGCCTGACAACCAAGGCTTCTTGAGCATCCATTCCAAAACCACAATCCTTTTGATTCACCCCTCTCCCCTTTGTGGCTGTAACAGTCTCCGCTCTCCTGGCATGAGTTCCATGAGATTTTGGAGGATGATTGTGGGAGCATGTGCCATTTCAGTCAAAAGACTCAGTAAGAGTCTTTTGCAAGATTGCAAGATTTTGTACAAGAAGGCCTGGCTTACAGTCGATGTTCTAATTAATCTCAAAGGTGTTTGAAACCCCATCTCAAATGGGGTTGAAGGTAAGGGGCATTTAATGGGGTGTGCAGTTCTTGGTTCTGGGCAAGTTGAATTCCTCTAGATCACACTCGTCAAACTACGTCTTTATGGGCCTCACTTTTTGCGCAGGGGCACAAGCATGCTGGAGAATAAATTAATTTTGCCCAATGTCATAGCAATAACATTACCTTTCGCTAGAAGTAAGAGGCCGGACCCAAACCCTGAAAAATAGCCATGATCCTTTCTCCATTATAACTTCCTGCCGGCGATATGCATTCCAGTAGGTAGCATTTTCCTGCTATCTGTCAAACCCAGATTCATCTGTCAGTCTGACAGAACACGAAACATGATTCATCACTTCAGAGAACGTTTCCACTGCTCCAGTGTACACAAACCTTTGTCACTCTAGCGTATGTTGTAACTGTACAGAGTATATGCAGTAATAAACGGCACATTCCCAAAACATATATTGTCAGGGGCAAGAATTTTCAGCGCTCGCAGTATAAGAGCACCGAGTGCATGTCAGATGCTCTGACTAGTCAGTAGTTAAGTCAAAATGTAGGTCACGGGAGTTTGTTTGGAGTGGTTTAGGGGAAATGCACAGTGAACTGTAATTAACACGCAATGAGAATGTTGCTCAAGGCATTAAACCCAGCGATGACTTCTGCCATATTCCTGCAGCTCTGTCCAGTTTATTGTGAGCCACATTGCACAGCCAGTCTACAGCTACAGAATCGGCTTCCCGTGGTTATCTTTGCCACAGTGAGCTCTAGGCTGATTATAAAAGTCTTGACCGCAAGTACGTGAACCGAAGAAAGCGTGCGTTCGAAAGGCGGTGGGTAAAATAACAGAGGAGGGGAGAAAAAGTGGGCAGAAAACAAGACAAGGAAACGAAAGGATAGAAAAGCAGACCCCAGGCTCTACAGCCGCCCCCAAACGTGGAATCTCTCATCTCAGCCCTTCATAACCATTTGTAGTGGTCCTCTCTCCCGCTTTCTCTTGCAAGCACACCAAAACATGCACGTAACCATTAACAGAGCACTGAACACCCTTCTATAATCCCTGCGTTCAGCAACAAGCAGCCTATATGGTGAGATTTCTTTGAGCATTTGAGAACAATGGTAAAAGCAATCCTCTCAATCCTGGTCTGCCTCTTCAGCAGACATGGGATCTACTCGTTTTGTTACGCAAGAGCGATTCCAGAAATTTGGTCTACGAGGGTGAAACTCGGAACAGCCGGTACCTTTTCCTTCTGTGATGGGTTTTAATCTGACCTGAGCCAGATTAAATATGCACATACCCCACAGACACATCCAGGGGTGCTTAATGGGGAGTAGGGTTATTCTAAGGCTGGGGACACGCTAAACTGACACTGAAGAACCAACACCAACTGGGAGCGACTGATGACCGCATTCCATCAGCTCACTGTTGCCCGCCGTATAGCTGATGACTGCCACGCACACGTGTTCTGCGCCTGTGCGAAAGACAATAACTCAAAAGAAAACTTCTTCGCAAAGATGCAGGCATCTTATAATGAGTATACTGAATTATTATAATGAACATACTGAGTTCTTATGCATATACTAAGTTCTTATAATGAGTATGCTGAGTTCTTATCATGAACATACTGAGTTCTTATAATGAGTATGCTGAGTTCTTATGAATATACTGAGTTCTTATCATGAGCATATTGAGTTCTTATGCATATACTGAGTTCTTATAACGAGTATACTGAGTTCTAATGAGTATACCAATTTCTTATGAAAATACTGAGTTTATAATGAATATACTGAGTTATAATGAGTATACTGATTTCTTATGAAAATACTGAGTTCTTATAATGAGTATACCCCATTCTTATGAATATACTGAGTACTTATGAGTATACTGAGTTCTTATAATGAGCATACTGAGTTCTTATAATGAGCATACTGAGTTCTGACTCTCCCCTCTTCTTGAACTCCTTCCTTCCATAATTGTAACTCGCTTTGGATAAAAGTGTCAGCTAAATGCTATAAATGTAAATGTACTCTGAAAGAAAGTAATGAAGGGCAAGCTTGAACTGTTGCACCTGTTCTCTAGAGGGTTAGCTGCCACTTTCTGTGCAGCCAAATATAATGTTAGTCTAGCACACTGCCTTAGCAGATCTAGTCACAAAACAAAAAAAACTTAGCAGTTTATGTCTATATGGTCCCCATTTAAATAAAATTTGGACTGAACAGCCAATCAGAAAACTCCTTCAGAGCCAATATCTGATGTCAATTAAACTTGGGCAATCACCCACGATGGCACTAACGAGAACCTCCTAGGGCCAACAGTGCACAACGCACAACACTGCATATGAGTGACTGCTGGTCACCGATGCCTTCCAACAGCCTGACGCCCTCCAACAGCTGACCGTTGGGTCAGTGTGTCTCCAGTCTAAGGGTCTGTAAATGGCAGGGCCCCTAAAAAAATTTTTGAATTTTTTTTTTTTTTTTCCACTGGGCCCAAAGTTACATCTTTTCATGGGGCCCCAAATCCCTGCTACTCCCCCTGGATGCACCACAGTACATCACAGAGGTTCATTCATTTTATTTATTCAGTCACTTACTTACTTGTTTTAATGGGAGTGAGGAGACCTGACAGCTCTGAACTGCAGTATCTGTGTCTTTTCAAGGCCATTTTGACATACAAATTACGTCACAAATCTGTATGTGCAAATGGGAAGCCCAAAGAGGAATTAAACCCTTTTGATTGCATAATTCTACCACAACATGCCATTCAAATTTCTTAAAGATTCTCGTTTGAGGTTCTTTATAACACTCAGTCATTTTTATGCTAGTGTCTGTCATCTCAGAAGGATCACCTGATGACTGTTGGTAAACTACCATGTGACTGCAAGCATAGGTTTGGCAACAATCCAATGTCAGGTGCCACGGTTACATTACGGTTATCACGTGTTTTAACAAAGAATGCATTTCCACTATTTGAACTTCTGTATAAAGATTAGAAAAACCTGGAGACATATGCCCCACTGAGTACCCATGACAGCCTCATTTTTTGGAAGAAGGCGGCCCTCCAAAATTAGCGTAGCTCAGTCAACGTGCCGACTTAGCACCATCCATTTCACCACTACTCCACCAACCTACATTTAGCATTGTGTTTCCCTGATATCGCTAATGATGCAGTACAGCGTGACTGAAGGTAATAGGCGCAGTCTGTATTTTAATTAAAGGAGCGTGTTTATTCGAGTAAGTAGTTGTTGAAAGCAACGAGAGGCTAAGATGCTGAAGAGTCACGTGCTTTCGGTTCATTCTGAGCAGGGCAAAACAATGTTTACTTATGGTACCACTAATATATAATTTATATATATATATATATATATATATATATATATATATATATAAATAAACTATGTGGATAAAAACGTCTGCCAAATACTGAAAATGTAAATGCAATGTAAATGTCCTGAAAGATCTGACTATTTAAATATTAGAATAACCTAAGATGTGACTACTGTATCCAGTTTTGATTTTGACAGCTAACCAAATCAGGTTGTCCCAAAGGTACTACTCAGTGTTCAAAAACGAATGCTGTTCATTTATTCTTTGAATTACATTTAGTCGTTGAATTAAACGGTTCATTAAACCACCAACTGAATCACGAGAACAATGATATCTAGACCAAAACCAACTCACCCTTCTTATCCATCAGCCACACAAAAAGAAGCCACGGGATGTACCCCACGGGTCCCCAGATAACCAAAACTGCGACGTCTTTTGACGTGAACCCGAACGCGTGTTTGGCGGAGTTCTGTATCGGGCCCCAGGTGTTCCACACCATGCCTTGCAGGAATCCGAGCGTAGAGAACAAGGCGAGGACGACCCATCTCCTCCCAAACACCCTGCTGCTCCCGGGCTGCTCCCTGCTGCTCCCGGGCTGCTCCCTGCTGCTCCCGGGCTGCTCCCTTGCCTCCGGTTGGCTTGGAGCAAGCAGCGGTTCTCTCTCCCCCTCGGTGCTTTCCACGGCACCCATTGAACCGACTCGGTGTTACGTTGGTTGGGTGTATTTCTGAAAGTCTCGTACGTTAAACAATAATTAAAAAAAACAACCATACAAACACCTCTTCGTCGGTCGATTCCCCAAACAAAAACAACCGCCGTCAATTTGTCACAAAACTTTACTGCGCATGCGTTGGTTATGAAGGGAAATGATGTCATGTTTGAAACTGAAACACGCTGTCCGCCATGTTGGATTCGAGCGTCCTTTATCAGAGCGTCGATGTCGAGGTTGCTAGAGCCGGAATGGCCGTGTTTGTGCTTCATCCGTTTGTTTACGAGGCTTAACGACACTCAGGTTTCTTTTGTGGGAGTCTAAAACCAACTGTGAGGGTTTGTGGTGTTTTGTTTTGTTTTAGTTGGCTTTTGCACGCCATGCAATTTAAATGCTTTTATAAAGACAGACCACCTACAAATGGAAAATAACAACAGTTGACATTAACGAAATCCTTTTGAAATGTACGTCTCACTAAAAGTTAGCGATAGCTAACTAGCTAGTTAGTTATTCATCTCAAAACGATTGTTTAACCGTCTTTAATCTGCAGATTTTTCAATTCCATTGCTTAAAGCTAGCTTAAGCTCAGATAATGTATCAATAACGCATATAGAGTTGGCTATTCTCTAGTGACATGTGTAAAGTTTTCTAATTATAAGGCTACAGCTACCTGAAGATGTGAAACTAGGGCCAGCTGCATACAGAGCAGCACGGAAGAGAAACCACTCAACGTTTGACAAAGACTTTGTGTTTTATACTTTACTAATCAACCGTTAAAATAATACTGAATCCAGCTGTCGATCCATGAGGAAACGTATGCTAATATCTGTAAGAGGTACCGCCAAGAAAGCAGAGTGAAAATGCGACCGGCTCTGGAAACGTTTGTGTGAATGTATCTCCTCCGTGTGACCTGTGCAGATATGGCCACTAAGCCCTTTAGCCCGGAGCAGTCGCAGCGGATCCTGCGCTCTCTGCGCACTCCAGCAGTGTTTCTGGGCATGACCGACGACTGGCCAGCCAGCGGCTGGACTCTGGACCGGCTGGCACGCTGTGTGGGAGAGAAGTCCACGTGTTTTCGCCTCGGACCACGGCGCAGGGAGAAGGGTGAGTGTAGTCACCGCTCGTCCTCTGGAGGGAGACCTCTCCGCAAATGAATGTCTTTTGTGTGGTGCATACAAACTCTGAAAATGGCATTCTCAGTGAGATAAGATTAAAACTGAAAATGCCAATTTTCTCTTGGGTTTGCAAAAGTGGCTAAACATTGTTGGTGTTTGGGTACTATTTGTACAGTTTTCACTGCTTAGCACAAAATGGCACAGTGCTTATATAATCCATGTTGTTTAGTGTAACATTAGTATGAACAAAACAACTTTGCTCTACATGTCCTATTACGAGAGTAATTAAAAACTTATCACAGTGCTCACCTTAGTAGAGAAAACCTTTTAAAATGACTTTTGTTGTAAGCATAAAGGCAGAAACTGAGATTCGAGATTCCGAGAGCTTGGTTTAATAGGACTGCCAAGCCTGTTTCTCCACTGTTCCTGACAACAGACACCCCGTATGTCAGAAAGTGTGATTTAACACACTTCATCACTGCCGATCCAGCACGAGAACTGATGTATTGCTGGAACATGAAGGAGAGCGGACCAAACCGTTTTCTCGATTTGACTGAAAAATAGAAGAAGGAAAAAAAACGCTTACAAAAGGAATGAAGCAGAAGATGGGGAGGGGGGAAAAAAACCTCGTTATTACAAGCTACGTTTGATTTTTCAGGTTGTAGAGATGAGGGCGTTCTTCAAACGTGCTTCTGAATCGATAAGTATTACATTTAGTCCAGAATGAGCAGTCACTCCCTTGAAATGGCCTCTGAGGCCCCATCGATGGCAGTTTGCGGTCTCTCCCTCAGCTTTTAGCTCTTGGTTCCACGTCTTTGTCTTTCTTTGCCAGGTCCTCTCTTTGAGACAGAGTGCTCGTATATTGACGCAACCCTTGCCGAGTTTCTTCGCTGGACCGGCGGATGCAGGGACTCCTCTGTAGGCCTGTTTGCCAACTTCCCCCTTTCAGAGCACTGGGCTTACGCGGACTACAAGTATGTCGCCGTGTTCTTTCAGGAAATGCCCACCATGTTTAAGGTAACCACTTGCTATAACTACATTCAACGTTGCCCTCTGTTTCTGTGTTCTGTGCCAATCAGCCACATCTTATGAGCTGCCAGAAAGTTTCTTACTACCCATTTTTTATTTGCATCGCACTGTCCTGCGCAACTGCAGAGATTTATAGTTGGCGGACGCCACCGTTTTAATAACAAAAATACAATTATGCTGCATTCATAGAGATCGATATTGGCCAAGCAGTTACATTTGCAAGCCCAGTATTAGAAGAGTGGGATGTGTGCACGTTTCTCCTGAAATCAATAGTCATTCTTTGTACTGCCAGACTAAATTATTTGCCTGTCTTCATCATTCTCACTTAAGCACCTTATGTGAGTATTCACTGAATGCCAAATTGCACTCATTCTGTGTTCGTATGAAAAAATGTTTTTGAAAGGCATTCTAAAAGAAATTAACACCATCAAATCCTTTCATTTCTACCTCACAAATGTAAGTTGGAAAAACCGAAGCTCTGGGTCTGTGGTGCGGTCTTGTGCCGTGTCTTACAGTCTGGAGTCAGATGCCATACGCCACTTCACTTTGGCTTTCATGCTCCGTGTCCAAATTATACGACTTGCTATCAGTATTTAATCAGATGTAAAAGTTCCTCATGGAGAAATCTACTGTGATCTCTTGCAGTCTGTTGTCCACTGAGGATCATCATCTAATGGGAAACCAGGCTTACCAGTAACAACAACCAGTTCTTTCTCTCTAGTTATATTAATAGTGAGGTTTAGTTTCCAAATGTTCTATTTCTAAGCTTAGAAAATAAAGACTTGGATCACATTTAGGCAGGAAAAATGAGATTGTTCTAAAAATTAAAGTGCTGGCAGATGGTGATCAATTTTTTAAATTCCAATATCGGTGCCCATGTGTGCAAAAACAGACTGCACAGTATTCTAGTCCATACCTGATTTTCCAAATGCATATTTCTTGTCCTGATCACTGGTCCAGAAGACGTGTATGAGTGAAGTTTGGAGGATATTTTTATCAGCAGCAGGAACAAGCAGGGTTTTCCCCCAGACTATGTCTCTCTGGCTCATGCCCACTGTGGTCTGTGATTGGAATGATTTTTCACGTGGTGATCAACATTGACTTTTTGTGTCCTCATCTTTAATGATTACCGTATGACGTTCCCTGAAATCACATGTCCTTAAACCAACTATAGCTCCATTTCTGTGATTTCTGGAAACACAGAGAAACGGAGCAATAAATCACACGGTCCGTTTTCCCAGCTGTGGATGGCGTCTGACTCTGACACATTCAGGCTGTGAACGGTACCATTTAAAAAGTTGCTCTACGGTTCACCCAAGATTGCTTTGACCTGAATTTGTGGCTCTGGTGTTCTCTCTCACTTATAAATGGTAATAAATGCTCATGACGTGCCAGTGCTCTGTCCTTGGACAGCAGGCCTGCCCAAGCCAAGCCCTGGGAGACTGGCAGGCATGGGCCTTTCTCCGATGATGAATAGAGCCATTTAAAGGTTGCTGAAAGCCGTCTGTGGTATACGTTCTCCTGAATATCGTTTCTTTGTCCAGGTTGCTGGGCACCATTGCCGAGCAGTTTCTCACCTTTTTGTTTTTCGTTAATTCAAAAGAAGACCGATTGGCAACCCAGATAGTTCAAACATGCAGAAGGGGAGTAAATATGGGCATTTTTCATCTTGCTTTTTGTCACATCCACCCTGTTATGGGGCTACAGACGAAATGATGAATGCCAACACACACAGGTGGCCGTGCACCGTGGGCCTTTTCTTTTAAGGGTGGAATTTGTCCATTTCATGACATAATGACAAACATGCTTCTTGTCGATTGAATGCCTAATCGATGAGCCAAACGAACGTCGACCCTTGTTTCAGGATGTGGTGTGGTCGGACTTCGGCTGTCCAGGCCGGGATGGCCGGGAGAGCACCCTCTGGATCGGCACGGGCGGTGCCAACACCCCATGTCACATGGACTCCTACGGTTGCAATCTTGTTTTCCAAGTCCAAGGCAGGTAATGGCACCGGGTTGTTCCTCCACACCCCACCTCAGAAAGCCCACAGAAAAGCCTTCAGGGCTGTGAAGAAGCCTTCAGGGCACAGGTTAAGGCGAGATTGGTGTGCACTGCCAGTGAGGTTTCTCGATCCTTCCATTATAACACCACCATTTTACATTTCCAAACACACCGCATCTGTCTGAGATGAGAGGGATAGTGCATCAGAGAAGATGCACTGCTGGGTGTTTATGAACGACATAACGCTGCTGCTGACTGAGCTGTGTTCAGTAAGACCTCTTCAGTCTTACACTAGGGAAGCTGCCATTGGTTGGCTCCATACTAATAAATAACAACAATTATCTTTCTTTTTTCAGGAAGCGGTGGCATCTTTTCCCCCCTGACGATGCTAAACACCTCTACCCAACGCGTATACCGTACGAGGAGTCCAGCGTGTTCAGTCGGGTCAGCGTGGTCCAGCCTGATCTGGGCCGGTTCCCGGCTTTTCGACGAGCCAGGGCCCACTGTGTCACTCTGCACCCAGGCCAGGTAAAGAACATCTGCTCTACTGTAAAATCACACAGTGCTTGTCACAGTGTTGTTCAGGCAAACTAAGACTGTTTGCAGTAGTAATCACCTGATGCCCCACCTTTTTAGCTAATAATGTAGTTAGTGGTGGGTGTGGGTGTGTGTGTAATGTGAGATGGTTTTGCTGCAGTGAATGAAAAACTGACCTTGAGTTTTACACAGTAACTGGAAACACAGCAGACGAACAGCGATCCCTTCGTCTTCTGCCGTTGTATACAGCACTGTCAAATCAAATTGGGTTTTTGTGCACGCCTGTCGCACCTGCTGAGACGTCAGGGCGTAGTGAAGTTGGATTCCATACCGTCTTCACATCAGCATACAGCGATTCACAGGGCTGCCTCTAAACCCTGAAGGCCTGCTCCTGGAGGTCCGGCCCGTCTGAAGTAGTGCCTCGCGTCCTAGTCGCTGTAGAAACCCACACCGAGTGTCTTGCGTACAGTTGTGGGGTCGTGCGTAAGCTGAATGTCCTGGTGGAGTGACTAGTTGCGTTAAAAATGCGCTACTGTGTTTAGGCGTGTTTGGAGATGATAGGTTTCTGCTCTACAACCCCCCCCCCCCCCTCCCCTCAGGCCCCCAGCCATGAGCAAAAAATAAAGAAATAAAATGTCAGTCTTTTTTTTGGCTTTGTTTCGCACACGTTCCTTTCCTCCTCTGTTTTTGTACCCCTTTAACCCGTGTTCCTTTGCCAAGACAAGTGCGGGAACAAGGTTGTTTATCAAGATGTGTTCAAATGCAGCAAAGATTTCACGTCTCCGTGCGACGTCAGCGAGGAGACCTTCTCGCCACAAACCAAAGCAGGGTTTGTTTTTTTGGGGGGGGGGGTTTTGCATTCCAACTTGGCACACACAAGATGGAATATGTACAAGATCAGCTGCCTTTTCTTCACTGGATATGAAACAGTCGTGTGTGTGTGTGTGTGTGTGTGTGTGTGTGTGTGTGTAAGCATCTGTGGAGCTCGCACTCTTTGTGAGGCGAGACGGTGGTGAGGTAATTAGTGGTAGGCCAACACAGCGACCGAGCTCTCCGGGAGCGCTCGCACTTTCCCCAGCATACTAATGAAGCCGGCAGACACACGCTTCCATTCTCACCCCGCTGAAGGCTGCTCCACAGACGCACAGCCAAAGCTCGCAGGGCGGAAGGGGTTTTTTGTACGCCACGGCTGTGCCCACATACCCGGCTTAGTATGAAAAGTTCGAAAGTTCAGTCAGGCTCTCCCCAGCGAGTTGAGTGGGCTACGACAAACGTTTTTTTTTTTCCATTGTTGTCAGAATAGCTTCACAGAATGATTGCAGAATTAATTTAATCTGCTCTGTTGCAGGGTGAGGTTTCTTATTCCTAGTAACAAAGTATGTTTTCTGATTTAGAATGTAATGTCCATAGTTTAAAAACCCAGTTCGTGGAAAATTGACAGAGTGCAGGGATGAGCATTACAGAGCCATCCAAACATCGATTAGACACTGTCCAATTCAGTGAAAATAAACGTTATACATGAATTGGCGTGACAGGACACCGCTGCCCCCTAGTGGCGAGCAGAGGAGTGGCAAGCACTCTGCATTTGTATTCTCTGCCTGCCCGAACACACTCGAGTCCAGAAAGCTGCAGAGCTGATGGAGTGCTCTAACCTGCTCTGTCAAATAACTACGGGTGACTGAATCCACACCCGTTGACATCCCGCAGCAGATGCTGCAAGGACTCATCCCAGCCTGCCTCTGGTCATGTCCCACTTCTGGCGGACGTGGCGCGCACCCTGTGCGATGCTGTATTTGCTGTCTCCAAATTCTGGACATGAGCTTCCCCTTTCTGGTGTGGATCTGTTTCACTCTGTTTAGGTGCTGTTTGTCCCTAGACACTGGTGGCACTACGTGGAGTCCATCGACCCGGTAACCGTCAGCGTGAACTCTTGGATTGAGGTGGTAAGTTACACATGCTTTGAAATTCATATGCTGGCATCGTTTACATCACCTGATAGACAGCTGTATCAAGGTGTTTGCAACATTTAAGGTCACGGTTTGATTTCCAGAGAGCGCACACTTTACATTGATGGATATGAGAGTTACTCTGGATAAAGGTGCCTGCCCATCACTATGAACACCTCGATTAGGCCTTCCGTCCCGGTTTGAGGCACATGACTGCTCTGTCCACAGTGCCTGTGTCTCTCTGTGACAAATGGAGACACTGTCTTCAGATACTTAGGAGTTTCAGGATGGACACTGCAGTTCCCCTCTGAAACTACCGTTGAATAACGCATGCAGGCCATCATGTCCAGCGCAGTCTGCTGCGCTCCACCAGGGTCAAACGGCTGGTCAATCCTGTGCAACTCGCAGACCTTTTAGAGGGGTCAATAACGGCCATGCTTATCCTCCCAGAATTCCCTGGTGGTCACTCTGCCATGTTCCCATGCAGGCAGCGGATGATGAGGCTAGGGTAGGAGAGGCTCTGTCCAAGGTCATCATCAGTGCACTGAAGACCACTCCTAGCATCGACAACGAGGACAACTGGCTCAACCCTACCGAGGTATTTACACCAACATTAGATCACGACGGTCTGCGCAGGAAAAGACGTCAGTGAGTGTCCTTTCTGCGCTTTTTTGGACCTCTTCATTTAAATTTTTTTAGGAATAGCTTTTTTTTTGTTGTTGAGCTCATCACCTGACATCCTGCAGATGGCCTTTGGTTATTTTTGTTTGGTTTCCGTGGTGACGGCAAAGGGCATAACCTGTTCACGACAAGGAACCTGAAGGTTCAGCTCTGTGCATGGACAATAGCCTTAAGGCTGGGACCGCAGAGTACGAGCGATGTTGGAGACCGTCACGCTGCACAGCACAGCGCGCTGACCTAAGATCTGCGTTTTTTTTTTTTTTAAGAAAATGATCCCTTTAGAGTTGTAGTAAGTGGCTATAATTACCCAGAGGAAATCTGACGATTGTGTCTGGTTTGTGTTGAAGGAAGAGGTCACGTCGCACGACCAGAACATGCGGTACCTGAACCTGGCCGTGAGGGCCTGTGCGGAGCATCAGGGCACGTCTGCGGAAGCACGGGCTGACCCAGCCGCCCGCAAGCGGGACTCCGGCGGCCATGCGAAGGGCCTGGGTGCTCAGCTGGAGCCTTCCGACCCGCCTCCCTTTGGGCCTCACCTCATTCCGGTCACGCGCGACGCCGACCCGCCTTGGAAAGTCACGGCCTCGGACCCCATAGAGGCTCCTGTGTCCAAAGACAAACGTTCCCGTTTCCCTCACAGTGGAACGAAGCCTGCAGCGGAACACGGCAGGGGCGGCGAGGAGCAGGGCTGCGTCTCCACCGACGACGTGCTGGACTGTCTGCTGCATCCTGACGTCGTTGCCCTGGTTACGCAGCTTATGTTGGACAGGCAAAGGGAGCTTGGCGCAGATATCTTGCCTTTTTGCACCACATGAACTGTCGATTAAAGTGTCTTGACTAATAAAGCCTACCAGCTCTCAGAAAAAGAAACCACGCTCGTCTCACTTTGTCCGTTTCGTTGCTGATAGGCGTCTTGCGCATGGAACAGGCCGATTGGAATCTGAACGGTCCGGGTTGCTTCTGAGCAGTTCAGGATGGGGTGGGAGACTGGAGTTGGTGCGTAGATTCCCTCCTCTATCCGTGCTGAGCTCAGCGCTCTGCTCGGCCATAACGAGACGTCCTGCGCCATTCTGCATGTGTAGCGATGCTAAGAGGTGCAGAATTGTACCCAGCGCCGCGGATGGAGTGCCGCCAACCTACAATGCCACACCTGCTGGGAACCATGACAACATGAGGCGTAAAAACGTCAAACTAACCAGGCTGGAGAAAGTTACATTTTATATATGAATTTTATTGTGCATTACAGAAAGGAACAGTAATATTAATTGAAACGCAACTGCTGTCAGGATAGACTGACTGCAGTCATTTACATCAGAGGGCAAGCGACATTATTTACAATGATGTAATATAATCATTGTAAAAATAGCAGTATCAAATGATGTATGTGTATATATTTAGATTTCTAAAGTTATTCAAAATATACATCCATAAAATGTAATAAAGTTTTTCATAGTTAATGTACAGTTATTATCCTATCAGCTTCTGTCTGAAGCAGACGCTATGATAAAATCCCTGGGTAGCAGAGATCAACTAAGGATCTCACAAGAGTCTCGGAATGACTGAACAGTTATCCACAGTCATCCGACCGACCCGGACTGTTTGAATGGCGTCTGACTGACAGAATTAACTTTGCTATGAATTTGTGTATATGCATCTGAGTTATCCAGAGGGGATGCCATCAAAAGCGTCGGAAATGGTTTTGCTATATCCTGGTACTCTTTGGCGTATCGCTCTTGCAAATGCTCTCTTTTTCCTTCTTGAGGACATCCACGTTGCCCGCGTCCTCGTTGCCGAGGCGCCCGGGGTCCACGTAGGTGTAGAAGTAGGCCATGATGGAGAAGATGCCGCTCACGGCGATCAGCAGTGCCGCGAACAGCAGGAACTCCATCCACTGCAGACGACAAACGCAGCGTGACTCTGAGCACGGCGCGAGCGCCGGAGCGTCGCACGTCTAAACGACGCTGCTTACCTGCTCCAGGCCGGCTCCCTCTGCCACGATCAGGACGATGACGTTGCCGAAGGCCACGGTCATCAGCCATCCCGCCTGCAGCACTGACTTCATGCTGACCGGAGCCTAGGGGAAGCGCAGTCGGGTCAGCGCGGGAAGCTAGCTGGACACAACCCAAAGCGAGTCTGTCTGCCCACCTGCGAGTAGGAGAACTCCAGGCCAGTAATGGAGAACATGACCTCTCCTGCCGTAAGGAGAACGTACTGGGGAATCTGCCAGGCGATGTGGACGTCGTTGGCTTGGACGTCCTCCATCTTCTTGAGTGCGAGGTTATCTGGGTCCTGTACGACAGCAAGAGGCTGGCAGTGAACCCGAGCCTGTCTCCCCTACCCAGCATGGCAGCGGACACACTGGGCCTGAGCCTTCGTACGTGACTGGGACACGGTGCCAGTGAATATTATGACCAATAAGCGCTTGAAAATGCTGAATTTAGAACAGGTGGGGAATTCAGTACCGTTTCCAGGACTATCGAGCTTATGAGCTGTGTCCTTTAATGCTGTCTGTGTTATAACTGCAACTGCCAAAGACACGGTTACCATAACTGGCCTGTGACATTCTTTGAACAGCAAATGTTTCTTAAATTTAAACCTAACGCACAGCGACCTTAATGTAACATTGAGTGTGCAGTAACACCTTAACCATGAAGGACAATAGAATTTACCTGCTGGAGAATGACTGTGTACGAAGCCCCGAAGTCTAGAAGTCCCAGATCAATATTATACTGTTTGGAGTCTGAAATGCTGTCTACACTTGTATATCTGCAAAGAAAAGTATCCGTGCAAGGCGAAAGGAGGCAAAGCAACATTTAGTCTGAGTATCTGGAGAGCATTCAGAAAGAATCACTCCCTCTTCTGCACAGAATGAAAGGAGAAAATATCCAGACTGCCTGTTATACGAGGCCCATGATGGTCATGTTCGCTCTGGGTTAGCTGGCATGGTTTCCTTTTGTGGCTCCTGACTGAATTTGATTGTCTGTGTGTCAGTAAAGGTTGTCTGTATAGACACACATACACAAGTTGATATCTGTGCCTTTATGCTACTCACGTAAGGCAGCTGTGGGTCTATGAAAGGTGTTAGAACATAAAAGTGTCTCATGACTGTCATCGGAACTGTAGGTGTGTGTATAAAACACTCACTGGCCTCTTTCGACAGCTTTGGTTGAAGAAATCCCATAAGCGCTTGGTACATAGAAAGCTGCACCACCTACAGTTATGGTGAAATTTTCTGAGCGGGTATTAATAAACCTGGAAAATGAAAGGTGGGGAGGGACACCTTAATTCGCACACCTTAATTCGTTTTCATAATGTGGTGCATGCAAGTGCAAGCTATCTGAGATTATCTCACTGATAAAAAAAAGTGAAAGTTTAACCACACTGTTAAAGTGTGACTACAGACAGTGTGGTGGAAAAAAACACACATCAATCTTTTCTGGTTAGTGTGGCAATTATTCCGCATTTAGATTTTAGGGACGATAAAAAGGTCCCTCATCCCCAAGATAAGGTCCTTACCTCAGGAATGCCTCTCCGTGCTCCGACTTGGTTATCTGATCTTCCACCTGGATTTTAGCGACACGCGTTATCAACTTGCTGCAGTGACAATACTCAACAAAAACTAGATAGCAGGTTGGGCAGGGAGTGGACAAAGTGATCCAGTGATAACAAACGTCGTCAGTGCTCCGACTGCTCAAGACACCCGAGTTGGACTAAGACTCTCTGATGACTACTGCTTTGGCGCGACACATTCTCGTACTCAGTCACGCCACAACCAGTCAGGTGGAGACAGTAGTTATCAGAGAGTCTTAGTCCAACTCGGGTGTCTTGAGCAGTCTGAGCACCTTTTGGCTACGTGGTACTACGGCATGGCCCGAATTACCCTCCAGATTTAGGGGTAGATGCACTTTGGTGTGTATTTATTTCCTTCTGTGAGAACACTACAGTGCGAGTAGGGACATCGAGCTGGGGCTAACGAGCACGCTGGATACAATCGGTCACGGCCGAACTGATTTCCTCGCCGAATTACTCGCAGAAGTGTGTAACGTGAGAAAATAAAAATACAAGTGCATGTGTGTCTTCTGCATTTGCGTGATGCAATGAAGCATCAGGTTTGAGGTTAACAATTCTCTCATCCTCTCCTTACACACACACACACAGCAAGGAGTGCACTGGCCTGGGTCTATGTACATACAAGCCTCCAATTAAACAGGCGATCGAGTTCGACTAGAAGACAACTTCTGTTTAATAAATGCTTATATTTATTTTCTGTCATAACATGCACACTTTAGTATCATGTAGCTCATGACGTGTGTGTGTCGGTCTTTAGACGCTGCACCAGAAACAGACATGGTTGTCCAATATTTGGTCAAAAAACTCAGCAGAGTTTGGCGTGTGGTGCCACGTTCACATGGATGTGTGTAGTGTGGAAACGCCATCAGGTCTAGCGCTCCAGACAGCGACAGGCTATACACGCTTCAGAAAGGGCCCATAGATTTAATGCACTTGGAAGCCTGTTAAAATGTTCAGATGTAGTCGTGTGGGTTATGCAGATTTTAAAGGGGCACGAGGAATCTTTCAGCTCACCAGTTTGCATGTAATCCCGGGACTGTCGCTGTGTATAACCAGGCTATAGGCCGTGTGCTCAGTCAAGTTCAGGTCACAGCTGTAATCCATTCCGTGGTGAGTGACAGCGATTTGGAAGAGCCGGTGACTGTCGTTAAGTGGAAGACTTGTATAGCCCAAAGGGTCCTGGAGGCACAAAGACATTTGGAGACTTGTTAACGAAAGAAGCAGCTCTTATGCAACCTCTTCAGTTCTTTTCTGAATGACCAAATAAAACTAACACAGACTAAAAACGGTACATAAATACAGGAACTTGCTTGTTGGGTTGTTTACTTAGTAGTGTTTTGTTAAACATTACAGGAATGAGGAAACCGAGAAAACATTAAAAGAGCAAAAATCTATTAAAATAGATGAATAAATAAGAAATAATAGCATTTAGAGCCATTTGTAGCACCTCGTATGATTTTATTGGCTCGGCAAAAATGCTGTGTCCTGGAATTCGTACGGAGACGTCTCCGTCGGCAAGGTTAAGTACTTGCATGAGGCACTCTTGGGCTTGAGGAGGTTGCACAACAGTTTTCTGGGTCAAAAAAATAAAAGGAGGACACTTAGTACCGAGAATTGCTACAGCAACCATTACGTCTCGTGAATAATGCCGCGCTGTGTTGGAAGAGTTTAGATGTTTGGCATACGATGACATTGAGTTCCACGACGGTAGCAGCGGCGAACGCAAGTGCAGCCAAGACCATCCCTGCAGTCATCTTCCTCAGAGGTCTGCACAAAGACAAGACACAGGCCCATCACCTCGCGCCAGGAACCGGGTCCTGGCGCAACACGTGACCTTTTTATGCACTCTTCCTTTAGCTTTGCACATGCACATAAAAATAGCAAAAAGCATTTATATGCAGAGCTTGTATGCAATAATACATAACGCAAAACACATCCACGCGCACTTGCAAAGTCGGTCGACAGCCGACAATACATTTTCTAGGGGTCATAAATACAGTGGATACTGTTTAGCCACCGAGCCGTACTTATAGTTTTGAATAACTGTTTGTTGAACAGCAGTTACTCAAAACTCAACATACCTGAGCTCTGTCAGATTCGCACTGTGCGCTGAATCGCTACACAAACTGGGTCACTGCAATAATTCACTTTTATATATAGAAATGAGTATTTTAAGCAGTTCATGAGGTCCAGAAGTGTGGTCATCAATGTAGCATCTTTAGTATTTCTGTGCAAAATTAAAAGGTCAATAACTTTCCTAATCATTTAAACAAAGTGTTGGTAGAATGTTGACTCCCCTGGCTAATACACCAGAGATTTTCAGATAATACACACACCTGGAAATAACCAGCACAATCTTTTGTGCAGTCGGACAATAAAAAGCTGGAATCCCTGTACTGCAAATAGATTTTAAACTCGATTAAGTGACTTCGCTTACGTGAGCTTGACCCGACAGAGGCTGACGAGGGGGTAGACGCCCATGTCAAAGACAGGGATGAACAACAGAATCATCAAAGCATTCAGCATCTTAACAGGGAAAGGAAACCAAGACACACAAATGGCCCAAATGATTGTCACAATGTGAAAACCATAAAAACATATTGCTTATAAAAGCAATGACTGAAATTTTGTTGCTCAAGTTTCCTGATAATTTCTTAGTAACGTCAGTCATAAAAAGGTAGATGTCACTGAGCTATAGTTGTGTAACAAAACTGCTGAGGTTTGTGAGCATGTGTAGCTCGTACCTGCATTTGGTCTGGCTTGATTACAAATGAGCCGCCCTGTTAAAACAAAACATTAACTCATGGATTTGAACAAAATTTTACTTAGGAGTTTAAACTGAAATGCAAATACTAAAACAAGAAGTGATATGGAATCTCCCACCGCCATGCAAGTTCACAATTACGCGTGCGTGACGTATTTACTATACACATCACATCACCACCCTTGCTGTGAAAACGTGCGCTCCCAAAAAACGTCAGAGGACTTACAAAATCCATGTTCATCCGAGTGGCCTGAAGAGTCCATCGGGAGCCCTGACACCAAACACAATGAGAAGGAACTGGTCATGGCACTACAGAAAAAAAACGCACCGCTCTGCCATTATCAGACAGGTCCACGCAATCCCGCCATTTTGTCCTGACCATCATCACCACTGTGTCTTGGAACACTGGAATACCGCTAAAGATGGAGGTTTACAGAAGACTTGGTCTGTGCTGCATCACCGCTGCTGACAGGTTAACCCCGAAACCGAATTAAACGGCTGCTACAAGGGGGCGTGGTTTTTATGAGGTGGGAGATCGAGACGTCTACCTGTTGGTCGAAGAGAGCCCAGAACATGGGCAGCGGGATGTACAGGGCCAGAACCCTCAGAACCATCTTGATCTCCTGAATGAGCTGTTTCTGGAAGGAACGAGGACGACACAAAAACACAAAGCACCGCGCGTTTAGAACACACCGCCTCGACCACCTGCAGGTCGCAACAATCTAAAAGTGCGTGCGCTGGTACCGGGTACTTCTCCTGGGCCCAGTCTAGCCAGTGCTCACGCCTGGGGCTGTTCCTGGGGCTCCACCATCGATTGTGTATAGCAAACTGGTCAAAGCCAAGAAACAGAACAGTGATCAACGCAACTTGCTTCGCTTCGCGTGAGCCAAACGTGTGCGAGGAGGTTTCTTACCCCGATACACCTGCAGACGTTCACCAGGACGTTCCCCTCACGTGGATTCTTTTTATACATTCCGCTGCCAGCAATGAAAACCACTGGACAAACAAGAACGGTCTTGAGAATGGCTTACAACTCAGGGTCAAGCACCTGTTAGGCAGTGACCCTTAGCCCTCGGCCAGGAATGGCCTGCTACTACTCCACAGTGCATGGGGTGCAGGTTTTGCATACGCACATACAGATACGTTTCTACACGTAGCTTGGTCATCACTGTAGTTTAACAAGAATATTATCCTCGGTACAATTTTTTGGTCACAAAAATTCAGCTACAATATTGGAATGGAAATTATATTTTGTATTTAGTCTGCAAGGAATAGCTGAACTAGCTTTTTAGCCTAAATATCTTTGTGCACAACAGGGTAAATGTCCCCCCCCCCCCCCCCAACGTTCACGTTTCATATTCACGTGCAGTTACTCCCTGCATATTATGCTCACAAACATATGTACAAAGCAAAAGCTTTGAACACTGACAATATCTAGCACTTCTGACTTTGATCAAAACCAATCTGCTCATGTGAGATGCCAGTATAATCAATCCAGTCACTGCACTTGAGTACATCAGCATCATCGCATCTACAGGAAAAAGTGGCCGATAGCCGAGACGCCCAGGGTGTATGCGAGGAGAACAAACCTGGTTTCAGTGAAAAACAAACTGGAAGAGACCATACCTGGTCTCTGGAAGAGCAACTAAACTGGAAGGGACCACACCTTAGATCTTAATGTTTCAAATGAGGTAAAACTGCCCAACCTTGAGATCCTGGAGAAGCAATATGCCTGTGCTTTATGAGTTTACTGTGGTTCCAGAGTTTATATGGAGTTCAAAAAGAGGACAATGACCCATGCAGAGTGCTGACTAAAGGCACTTCAGCCCTGCAGGTGTGTAATTACAGCTCAGCAGTGCGGACTGTCCAGGTATGTCTCCTTCTCCGAGTTGGGGGGGGGGGGGGGGGTACGTTGAGCAGCGCATGGCACTGCTGACGTACTTACCAAGAGCAACGAGCATGAGGGCAGCGGGAACCCCGAACGCCAGAGCGTAGCAGTCTCCCCCGAAACACTGAACGTCACCTGTTAACGGGACGCTCACGGTTCAGCTAACCACAGGTCATTTACACTGGAACTGTGCATTAGCAAGAAAAGCCATCATCACCATCATCATCGTTTTGAAGAGGAACTAAAAGTTTATCGCGGTGGGGCTTACTTCTCAGAATGGGTGTGATGATGGTCGACAAAACGCTTCCTGCATTGATCGACATGTAGAAGATTGAGAAGAATTTTGTCCTCTCCTCAGTCTGAAGAAGACAAAAAGGCCACGAACGTGACTGATTACAACCAGGAGAGCATTTCAGGAAGTGTCCATGCTGACGACTAGCTGCGTTGTGACAATCTCACATGCTCCTCCTCGAACTGGTCTCCCCCGAAGGCTGCCACGCAGGGTTTAATGCCCCCGGTCCCGAACGCGATGAGGCCCAGGCCAAGCATGGAGAGAGTTCTGCACCAAAGCACCAAACGCATCGTCAACCCAGCACACGTGACGCCACATGACGCACAAGCTCAGTTCACTCACACACACTGAATGCTTACATGTGTAACGTGTTGTCGCCTACATCCGGAATAGCTCCGACAGACTTTACCACATGACCGATGACATACACAACGGAAAGATAGATGATGGTTCTGTGAACACAACAGAAAGACCGACATTCTGACAACCCTTTCGGAGCCCATACATCCCCTGTGGGGTGAGCTGGCTGACGGCTGCGTCCTGCGTCCTGCTACTGCGCTGGAGCTTACCTGAATTTCCCCAGCCACGAGTCCGCTATCAGGGCCCCCAGTAGAGGGGTGAAGTAACACAGGCTGGAGAAGGCGTGGTACACAGCAGTGGACAGGTTATTGTTCCATTGCAGGTAGTTAATGAAGTAGAGAGTGAGCACCGCTTTATGGAGGAAAACACCCCAAACAAACAAACAAACAAACAAACAATACCACAGCGCTCATGAGATTACAACCATATCCCCATTCCAGATCCTTCCTCATGCTTTTGCATGGAATACTCTCCTATGGAATGTGTATTGTCAAAAGGAGAAGGAAGGGTTTGATTAATGTTATATACATTCAGCCAGGTTAATTATTCTAGGTGAGGTAAGTCACATTTATGATGTCTACTAAACTTCTTTATCCTGGTTATTGTCCTGTTTGCACTGGAAATTTATATTTTTTAAAATATGGCAAATATTATTATGGCATTAAGGGGCTAGGCAGACATAATACAAGCCAAAGATTATAAAACGTATATTTAATAATACTGAATGTGATCACGCCAATTGACCAGAGCAAGTGGCAGTGGGCACAATGCCAGAATCCTCTCTTTTTGAAAGACCACTAGACAAAACTATAGTCACTGCTCACTAGCATTACTGACACTCTGGAGGTATTAGTAAAGTTCACTAGCATTACTGACACTCTGGAGGTATTAGTAAAGTTCACTAGCATTACTGACACTCTGGAGGTGTTAGTAAAGTTCACTAGCATTACTGACACTCTGGAGGTATTAGTAAAGTTCACTAGCATTACTGACACTCTGGAGGTGTTAGTAAAGTTCACTAGCATGACTGACACTGGAGGCGTTAGTAAGGTTTACTACCATTACTGACACTCTGGAGGTATTAGTAAAGTTCACTAGTATTACTGACACTGGAGGTATTAGTAAAGTTCACTAGCATTACTGACTCTGCAGGTATTAGTAAAGTTCACTAGCATGACTGACACTCTGGAGGTATTAGTAAAGTTCATTTCAGCATATTAGTAAGGTTTATACTGTTTTATTACCTTTCATTCCATAATAGGAGAACCTCTCACAGAATTCATTGACCACAATGAAGCCGATGCTAACTGGGTAGTTGGTCCCACATATTTTCTGTAAGAAAAATGTTTTTAAAAAGTCAACTGACAGAGTCTCCTTCGGCGTCAACATACAGCAAGTGTTTACCTTTATGTTATTAGGGGGCTTTTCCAACACTTAATAAAACCCATATGCAAGGCGAGGGTATCCAGTTCCCCGACTTCGTGACACAGGGTCATGGTGAATGAACCCATAAGAACCAGTCTGAGTGATGTGGAGTTTCTGCACACTGCAGTGATCGTGCTGTGTGAGAAGAGCATCTTACCGGTGAGCGCTTCGCTCTGGTGAGGTGGGTCCTCTCTTTGTTTTCTAAGGAATAACAACCAAAAACACCACATTAGGTCTTTTTTAAAGGCATTAAGTTAACGGTGTAGTTAACAGACAACAACCCAACGCTCGTATCTCTCCTCTGGTCTGTTATGTCATATTAAAACAGGTATGGAGGGGACCATTTAGGACCATCTATGTGCTACATGAAAGGCTTGCTTGTTGGTTTATTAGATGACCTCCTGCAGAGTCAGAGGAAGGTTTGATGTTCGATTTTTTAGCATTTCTCACTCACCAAATCTACAAAAACCACGATAAAAGACTGTTTGAGTCCGCGAGACACGGCCCGGCCCAGGGTGTCGCACGCTGGAGGATGCCGTTTAGGAGCTCGGGCCACTGCAAAGTGAACGACGCGGAGTGTAAACGTCGCTAAAGCCCGAGGAGGAAAAAGGCATTTTCAAGCAGACGGCCTTCTCCAAACAAAGTGGGAAGCGTCGCTGCTACTTCTACAACTGCGAACGCAGAAGCACGACCGACGCGCAGTCTTCGTCGGAACGGCACGACACGACACGGCGGAGAGATTAGCACGCGCGAGCTCCCTCCAAACGCTGGACGCCCGTGTTCCTCGCGCGCGGCGCAGTCCCTTACCCGTGGCGTCCCCCATGCCTTCACGCGCTGCGCACTCCTCCGACACGCGCCAAGTCCCGCTCCAGAGTGTGCGGCTCCGAGCTCGAGCGCGCTTCTTGTGGTCCTGGGGTTTGGTATGTGTGTGTGGTTTGTTTTTTTTTCTTCCGCTTTCTGTGGTTAATGTTCCACTCTTGGACGACACAACGATTACCTCGAACTGACTCGTCCACTATCTTGTCGGGAACCAGTAACCGAACGGGTGACACGCGCCGAGGCGAACCCAGAAGCTCACGTGAAATCAGATGCGCGGACGAAAACAGACCTCTCGGGCGCGCGCGCGAGCGCGCGCTCTTTCTGTGGACCCGTAAATGCTAAACATTCCCATGAACAGTTGTTGCTTTAAAACTTTGTTACTTCAACGTAAAATCAAACAGACCGTGTGCAACTAAAGTGAATTAAAAATAACAATGAGACAATCATTTCCATAAACATTTGCATCGCACAGGATAAGTGGTGATGAGACACATTTACATTTTCGGCGTTTTGAAGACGCCCTTATCCAGAACGACTCACGAAAGTACTTTGCCATCTACTCATAGAACACATCCTAGTACAGTACAGTAGGTTAGAGTCCCACATACCAGTGAACTACAATACTGTAGAAATACAGGGATCACTGCTGGGGCCTAGAAGTGTCCCACATACCAATGAACTACAATACTGTAGAAATACAGGGATCACTGCTGGGGCCTAGAAGTGTCCCACATACCAATGAACTACAATAGTGTAGAAATACAGGGATCACTGCTGGGGCCTAGAAGTGTCCCACATACCAATGAACTACAATACTGTAGAAATACAGGGATCACTGTTGACGCCTAGTAGATGCAAAATTAATTTATGTACTATATCAAACAACAGTTCAGCATTTCCACAGTTCCAGGATAACTGATCATTTAAAACTCCAGACAGATGAGTCTGTGTTTGACTCTGCTGTCCGGACAGCCAGTGGAAGTTGCGTTCCACCATTTGGGCGCCAGGACACAGAAAGGTCTCCATGCTCATCTTCCATGAGACTTGAAGCATGGCGTTTCAAGCCGAGCTATGCTTGAGGTTCGAAGTACTCAAAGTACGGATCAGGCTTTGACCACTGACCTCATGTAAGGAGGGACACATAGGCATTTATATATTATGGATCCGGATATTATGGATAGACACATATGCATTTAATAAGTAAATAAAGTCAAAGCCAACTTTACAATGCCCCCCCCCCCCCCCCACACACACACACTGTATTTCTCTTTATTATCATAACTGACCATTTAAAAATACAATGTAGGAGAATATAATGCAAGTTTAGAAATCATTTACTGGAAATGGCAGTAAAGCAATACTGGTCTTTAAAATTTAAAAGAAAAAACCTCATAGTAATATTAAAGTGTAAGGGAGTATCAATGAAACTGAAAATACTAAATGACCTCAGACTATATATATATATATATATATATATATATATATATATATATATATATATATATATATATATATATATATATATATATATATATTAGAAGAAGATTCCAGGTGAGTAACTGCAGTGTACTGTAGTAAGAGATGCACAGATATTCAAAATTGTAGTAAAGTACACAGAGTTTCCAGAGACACAGAACATTTTCAGACAGAGGTACTCCATCAGCTGTGCAAGCAAAGTGCTTCATGTGAAAGTACACTGGAAACACTGCCCCACCAGTATGACACCACCAGTAATACATGCAAGTTTGGCCGTAGGCTCAAAATCAAAGTGAGTCACACTCTTTTCTTTGATTTAGTGATGCTGAATTCCTGCCTTACACTGTTACAACACGCAGCAACAAATACAGAAAAGGCTGATCCGAGACGGCTCTCAGCAAGAGGCAACGAGGTAAAAAGTACTGTGTCATCCGTACATTTCACTAGGAAAAGATCTGGATAAGAACTCACATCCAGTGTCCTTGCTGACATCCTGAGCACTAAGTTAATAACAGATAATGGAGTGTGAAATTGATATTGAAATCGATAGCGAAGGTATTTGAAGGCATTTGTAGAGTTGAGATGTGTAGAGTTGAGGAAACGGTAATAAGAATGAAACCACTCCGTTATCATAGGAAGATGGAGATTGTGTTCTTTACGTATAAACTTCCCACATCTCCTCTGATGTGATTATCCAGCACTCTCTGTTCCTCTTCTGTCCTCGAGAAGTGCTCCTTAGTCAACACACACACACACACACACACACACACACACACACACACACACACACACTTACACATACACACGCACACACACATGCACACACACATTTACATATACACACACGCACACACACTCATATTCACACACACACATTTACATACACTCACACACGCACACACACTCATATTCACACACACGCGCGCACACACGCGCACACTCACGCACACACACACATTTACACATACACTCATGCACACACTCACACATACATGCACACACACATTTACACATACACACTCACGCACACACACGCATACACTCACACACATTTACATATACACACACACACACGCACACACTCATACTCACATACACACACATTTACACATAAACTCACGCACACACGCACACACACACACGCACACACACTCATACTCACACACACACACACACACACACACACACACACACACACACACACACACACACACACACACCTCAACCCCACACAAACTTTCCCTTTGCTGTAAATAAACTTCTCTGACTACACTGACTCTGCTCTCTTGAGTTGCTGCTCCCTGAGCTCATCGAGGGAACGGACTGGACACAGGCCATAGAGGCATGATTTATTTAGATTTATGCACAGAATATGCATATATGCAGATTGGACATATCTGCATGGTATTTAGCATATGTACCACAACCAATCAAATCGACGCATTCTTTCTGATTGCGCCTGAGTACTTTTATAGGAGTCAGTGTGTATCTGATACCCACAAAGTCGGAAGAGCACTGAGATAAAACCAAACAAACAGGTAGGCTTTGTGAGGCATTCTACAATCCACATTTTATTTGTTTATGTGTCAAAGTAAATAGCACATGCTGAGGCAATAACAAAAACTTAATATTGAGGTGAATCCTTGTTTTAATGTTTTAATGGTTTAATGACATAAGCTGCGAAGAAAAGTCGTATTTTGCTTGTAGGAAATCTGGTGGATATGTGCTATCTGGTGTATGCATAAAAGTTGAAGTAGGTATACCAAATGCGTCCACTAGGTGTCCATGTCATCTGGTGGGTGGTCGTATCTGTAATCTGCTCACACTCGGACCTTCTCCCAGAGAGCGTGGAGTTTGAGGGTGTGCTAGAGTATTTTCCTAGGAATCCCAGACAGCCTCTCATAGGATTCCGAGGTTTTTCTGAAGTGAGATCGATGTTGTCATTTCTGGGATCTGTTGGAGCTACTCCCACAATTTAGTGGTCACCCTGTCACCACTGGGACAAATTAAATTCACTTCAGTAATACTTTAATTATCCCCGAAGGGAAAAAGGCACAGTACACAACATATTTAATGTTAAAAACCCATAAGACACCATACCCAAGCGTTGTGAGACAAGACACTGTATAACGTCTGCTGCAACTAATTTCCTGAGGTGGCTGGCAGTATACCAACATCATTTTTGTTGAAAAAAGCAACTGTGACTGGGACAGATGTAGATGTTCTGCGGACCATCCTATAGTGGCAGCTGCAAAGATGTCATTCGTAGTGAAACCGCTCCAAGGCACTATGAGCAATGGGAGGGATCACACAAAATGTCCTTAGCATTCTTAAGTGTCTGTTGATGATGGTAGAAAAGGTGCGGCAATGTTCCCCAGCAGTTTTTGAACAAGTATTGACAATCTGAGGCAAATGCTTTCTATCATTAAGACCAAGTGAATAAAGGACATTTCTCTTAAAAACAGAATGAAAAGTACTTTGCTGCAAAAGAATTTAACTTTCATAAACAGAACTAATTTTGATGGAATTGTCTGGCAATCAGTTCTTATACTGGTGAACGTCTTAAATGATGCCACTGGTAATAGATGCAAGTTTCCCCACAGGCTGAAAAGCAGAGTCACTACCTTTTCTTTGATTTAGTGACGTTTCATTCCAGCCTAGCACTGTTACAACACTCAACAAATACAGAAAGAGTCGGTCCAAAATGGCTCTCAGCGCAAGGCAACAAAAAGTACTGTGTCATCTGCACAGGATCTGGATAAGAACTCCTGCAGTTGTTGGTATAAAAGATAAAGAGTAGGAATAAAATGTTTAAACTCTTTTTGAGTTGGTCAAACATAGTCACCATTTCTCAAAAAATAACCTAAGCTAACCCTTGCAAATTTTACATATGTCTGGCTGAGGTTTTTCTTCGGGTTTCGAAATGTTTGATGATAGGCTTCAGGCACGAACCCATACACTTTAAAAATATCAGCATTTACAAAAAGTCATAATCTGAACTGTGTTGTAAGGAGAAGGAGGAACCTCCTGAGCTTTCCCTGTGAGCTCAAACTGCAGACGCAGGGACCAGACACTGGGTGGCCTGTTTAACATGTTGGAAATCACTCATACGGAACTTCCTGACCTGCAGACCATCTACTACAAGCGGTGCCAGACCAAGGCCAGGAGGATTGTGAAGGACCCCACCCATCCCAACAATAGGCTCTTCTCTCTGTTGAGGTCAGGGAGGCGCTTTCGCTCCCTGAAGACCAAGACAGAGAGACTGAAGAGGAGCTTCTTCCCACAGGCCATTCAGGCCCTGAATCAGGGAAACTGATAAACCGTGGGGACCACCACCACCATGTGACTGTAAATCTGTACATTTGTAAGCTGGAATTGTACACTGTGTACATACACATATATCCACATATACATTGTACATTGTGTATATATACATATTATATATATATATATATATTTCCTTATGCACCCCTGTTTTTTCCTCAGTTTGGACAGACACTCACAAAACCATTTCACTGCAACTTATATTGTGTATGACTATGTACGTGACAAATAAACCAAACTTGAACTTGAACTTGGGATAGACTGGAGCGATGTGGCTTCAGGATAGGCGCTCTGGTAGGGGTAGCGGTAATCGGAACTGGAGATTGCTTCCGGACAGCTTCTCCAAACCCATGCTGATCCTCGTTATCGCAATCCCTTCGTCTTCCTCAGTTTGCCGCCCACGTCACCTTGATGGCTCCATGTCATGTTCTCGTTCGTCTCTGCATCTCCAGGTCAGGTTCCTTCGGTTTCATGGCTAGGACGGGATCTGTTTCTGGAGGCCGAAAGCCACCAGGATCTATGCCCAACGTGTGCGCAGGGCCAGGCAAAGTGTCTCCGTTTCTGAGCTCTCGGTTACCATCTCGACACGGAAAGATTCCGTCCTTCACCAGTTGAGCCTCCAACACATACCTAATCTCCATTTCAGGGGCCAACCGAGACACATTCATGCTAAAACAAAAATCAGCTATCAAAAGCAGATCAACCTTTCAGCACTTATCAAATCAATCCCAGGTAGGACGGAAAAAGAAAAGCCACCAGCCAAACCAACACAGACCAAGCGAGATGGAGAGCAAGCCCCCAATTCTGTTACGACCCCAGTCTAGGCAGCGTGGACGCAACAGCAATGCTCAGTAATCTGCACAACTGAGCCAGGTGGAGCATGAATAAAAGAACCGAAACAAACAGGCATATGGCACAAAGCGATGTAGCGTACATCAGAAGAACACACATACTGCTGAATCATCCGGAGTGGTCACAATGCCAAACAAACGAAACCCACACTACATAAATCCCTATCTACCCTCGAACAAAAAATACACAATCCTACACTAACTCCCTAACCAGAAAAACAGACACAAACCGCAATCCCAAACAGGCACTAGTCCCTACGACCAGTGACTGTTTACAGGGCTCACACAAACAGTCAGTGAGACGAGACACACCGGGAAACTGGCAGAATGCAAACACTCATTCTAACAATATGGATGACAGCCATAACAACCTAAGGGGTGGTAGAGCATAGCAGACAAGTCCAAACAAGCTGAGCAAGAACAAGTACTAAACAGAGTCGGCGCTAACAAGATTGAGCCATAAGACGCCATCTTCAGTCCTCCGACTTGGTCCGTATGGAGGTCATCTTGATCGGTAGGGAGGAACCAGTCACGAGACAACAGTTGTATCCAGGTAGCGAAATCGAGCGCAACACAGGCATGGCGTAAAACAAGACAAAGAACAGGACAGCTCTGATAAAACCTATTATAGCTAGAAATCACATCTGAGGATTTCCCATTAAACCTTACTCATTACGGTCTACCAGGTCAAAAACCTGTAATCCATAAAAACAATTTATGTTAAAAACATGCACACGTTTGGTATTCCCTGTTAAAAACATGCGTACGTTTGTTATTCCCTGTTAAAAACATGCACACATTTGGTATTCCCTGTTAAAAACATGCACACATTTGGTATTCCCTGTTAAAAACATGTGCACGTTTGGTATTCCCTGTTAAAACCATTCACCAGTGCTTTTGATGCTTCCAGATGCTTATGCATTTTTGTGCCATCAAAATAATTTGGCATTAACCACAGGTCTGCCTGGTTGGTAAGCAAAATGTAAAGGATAGTTTTCCAGAAACTGCCTTACAGAGGCAGGCCAAATGACTCCCATGACCAAAGAAAGCAACTGGTCCTAGATCTCCAAAAGGACTGGAATTATAGTAGACGTTTTCCATAACATGGGGCTTGAAAGGGAACCCTTCAGCTATTCCAGGAACACTGCAATGAACTCACCTGCGCAGCAACTTCCCGTAAGACATCACATACCACACATGCTCTGCTGGCTTAGTGACTTTAAGACCTTTTTTGTTCTACATGGGATCAATAACAAAGGTGCTTCCCAATGACAGTGTTTCTGACGTGTTAGCAGCTCTGATGCCCGTTTTTCAAACCTGGCATAATAATGACTTTTATGTCTTTTATGTGTTACTGTATATATATTTAAGGTCAATCACTATATTAATTGCATCCATACTTTTAATTCCTTGCTATGCTAAATGACATTAACCCTGCTTGAATTTCTACTCTACTTTGCTTTCAAATAATAATGTAGCCTTCTCTTCATAGTGCACTTAACCTGTTAGTCTGTTGGCTCTTCTGACTCAGAGCAGGCATAAAAAAATATTTTTTCTTATTTAAGATGGCTTTTCATTGTCATTCATGGTTTATTATTTGGATAAATAGTGATTGTTTTATTAGGTATGATATTACTTGCAAATAATGTGATATATGAAGAAACCTCCTGGTTCAGAGACTTGGAACCCAAATGACATCTTAGTGACTCTGCTGATGACTTATCAGACCAGGTTTCTCTAACCTCCTAATAACTGATCGATATGTAGGCATAAGCTAAATCGATTTATGGTCAGAGAAGCCCGTGTGTGTGTGTGTGTGTGTGTGTGCGTGTGGGTGTGCGTGTGTGGGTGTGTCCGTGTGTATGTGCGTGCGTGTGTGTGTGCATGTGGGTGTGTCCGTGTGTATGTGCGTGCGTGTGTGTGTGTCCGTGTGTATGTGTGTGTGTGTGTGCGTGTGGGTGTGTGTGTGTGGGTGTGTCCGTGTGTATGTGCGTGCGTGTGTATGTGCGTGTGTGTGTATGTGCGTGTGTGTGTATGTGCGTGTGTGTCCGTGTGTATGTGCGTGCGTGTGTGTGTGTGGGTGTGTCCGTGTGTATGTGCGTGTGTGTGTCTGTGGGTGTAGGTGTGTGTGTGTGTGTGTGTGGGTGGGTGTGCGTGCGTGTGTGTGTAGGTGTGTGTGTGTGTGTGTGGGTGGGTGTGCGTGCGTGTGTGTGTAGGTGTGTGTGTGTGTGTGTGTGTGTGGGTGTGCGTGCGTGTGTGTGTAGGTGTGTGTGTGTGTGTGTGTGTGTGTGTGGGTGTAGGTGTGCGTGCGTGCGTGTGTGTGGGTGGGTGTGTGTGCGTGGGTGTAGGTGTGTGTGTGTGTGTGTAGGTGTGTGTGTGTGCGTGTGTGTGTGTGGGTGTAGGCATGCGTGTGTGTGTGTGTGTGTGTGTGTGCGTGCGTGTGTGTGTAGGTGTGTGTGTGTGTGTGTGTGTGTGTGTGTGTGGGTGTAGGTGTGCGTGCGTGCGTGTGTGTGGGTGGGTGTGTGTGCGTGGGTGTAGGTGTGTGTGTGTGTGTGTGTAGGTGTGTGTGTGTGCGTGTGTGTGTGTGGGTGTAGGCATGCGTGTGTGTGTGTGTGTGTGCGTGTGTGTGTGTGGGTGTAGGCGTGCGTGTGTGTGTGTGGGTGTAGGCGTGCGTGTGTGTGTCCGTGTGTATGTGTATGTGCGTGCGTGCGTGTGTGTGTGTGTGTGTGTGCGTGTGTGTGTGGGTGGGTGTGCGTGCGTGTGGGTGGGTGTGCGTGCGTGTGTTCTGACTGCAGTGTCAGAGCTCTGAAAGGCTGAGTGGTTATCGCCTGTTCCTCTTCGTGTTTTACTACAGGAGTTGTCTACTGTATTTCTTACAAGTGATGCAATCATCTTCATACTGGAGAAACGAAGAGAAACCTTGCTGAAGGACCACCAGGGTTAACCTCATTAACACAAAGTCCATTAGTTATAAAACACCACTGAAAATTACACATGCTTAATTCTGTGTGTATTATAGATCACACATTTACTGAATTGGTGGCAGTAAAGCAACACTAGGTTAATTGTGGCTCAATATATGAAACGTTTGACCTTTCCTTTGAAGTGTGAAATAATGGTATTCAACCTAACCTGGAAATACAAACTGAGCTCAGACGTGCACAAAAGCAAAAACATCAGAAAATGGCTGTTAATTGACATCCTTGTTTACATTCTGAGTTAATAACACAGGGGGATATGAAATCGATGCTAGATTTCATTAGACTTCACATACCATGTCTTTGTGGGATTAAACTGTGTAATCTGGCAAGAGAAAGTGTATTATGTTGACAGACTATTTTAAATGATAGTATTTACTCATTGTGTTTATGTGCTAAAAATGAAGTAACACCAAACACCACTAGGTGGCACATTACATCTGTATCTAGTAATTGTGGAGATATTTTCTGTCTAGTGGACATAGTGAGAAATACAATGACAACGAAACTAATACACACATTTACAGCATTTAGCTGACACTTATCCACTTATCCAAAGCAACTTACAATTATGACTGAACACAGCTTGAGTAACTGAGGGTTAAGGGGCTTGCGCAGGGGCCCAACACTGGCAAGTGATGGGACTTGAACTGGCAACCTTCCAATTACAAGTCAAGGCAACCACTGTGGTAACCACTAAACATACTCACACTCTCTCTCTCTCTCTCACACACACACACACACACACACACACACACACACACACACACACACACACACACACACACACACACACAAGCTTATTACATAAATAAGGTCATTTACACTATGCTAAAATTACACCGGTACTCTATGGCAGCTAATAGGATCTAGATTAGATAAGATCTAATAGGATCTAGATTAGATAAGATCTAATAAGACTTCTCCCAACATTCTAAATATGAAGCCAATATAAAAGACAATGAAAGCAAGTGTACATACTCAGATCATATAGTAAGTGTTTGGTACATACTCAGATCATATAGTAAGTGTTTGGTATTTCCTGGGGTCATCAGGCAATAGCCTGTACTTTGACTGGTTTCTCCAACTGCCTGTCTATAAACTGAAGGTCAATTGGCTTGGCTGGGACCAGCAGCGTTCTTGTGATGGGCTTTACACTCTTTCCTGTAGGATCTGGCATCACCTTGTAGTGTTTCATTAACTGAAATAAACAAAACAAAACAAAACAAAACAGTATGTGAACTGCAGGGACCAGCGGTGTTATTGTGATTGGCCATATGTTCACTCCTGTAGGATCTGGATGTACTGTGTGGGGGTTAATTAACTGGAAAAACTCCACTGCACAAACAACCTGTGAATTTAGTGAATGGGTACTACGCAGTTGTGGAATTCAGAGCTGTAGTACTGGAATCGGAATACCCTTTGTGTCTAGTCACGCAGCTAGGAAAGTCAGACCGGATTATCTGAAGGCATTAAACCTGCATAACCCTCAGATACGTGGTAGACACGGAACGTGTTTCCCTACCAAGAACTCTGCTTCCTTGTACTGAGATATGTGCGGGGCTTGTTTGTTCTGGCTTTTTTCTTTTTAACACAGACCTTTGCAACAAAACTCCCCCATTAATAGCTACATGTGTTACATATGAGAGGGTATGGGTTAGATCGAATTAAACTAAACGGTGTAAAAAGGCTGAAAAAGTCTAAATGCTGAGGTCTGTAAATTTGGCACTGACCTCAGCATTTGGCCACAGCTCATGGTGATACACAGTGAACGCTGTCAGCAGCCAGTGACGTAATGTACTTAGAGAGAAACACCTCTACACATGTTTACATTTTATTACCGAATGGCTTCGTCGTCTCTTGTGGTTCAGACTTCCTCTCTGTGACGGACTCTTGGCTAACCTTTGGTCTCTGGAAGACTAACTGCCTTAACCCACCCAAGATCTCCAGCCTGAAGCAGGAATGGGGGCAGTGGTGTCCTAGCGATCATTTTTAGGGATTGTCTGAAATGCTGACAGAGAGCATTTGAGTTTTTAAGAGCGGCTGTGTAAAGTGCTACTAGGTAAAGTGGCGCCGTGATCAAAATCAATTCTTAATTCTTGGAGATTTTAACATCCATTGTCATTCTAAGCGTTTGGTTGGGAAATGTCTACAACTCACGGACTTTTATTCTGATTTGGCTAATACTGAACAGATCACAAAGTTTATGCATTACTGTCCAGGGTTATTCTGTCCCTGTGTGTTCTGTCCTCCTGTGATGACTTGTTACTTGAATAGTTGTATTTATTGTTCAGTTATCGGTGGTGAAGTCTATTTCCTTTCATTTATTCAAAGTAGCTTGTTTTGAATAGTTGATGATATTTTACAGCTATTTGGTTTGCACTCGTCTTTAAAATTTGCTACGGTAATAAAAGTGACAAATAAAAATGTTTCAAAATAAGTGCTAAGCGCTGTAAGCTATGGAACAGCCACAGCCGCAATCTTTGGTGTGTCTGTTTGCTTGTGCCACGCTACCTGGGACAGGATCAGGTACATCTCCAGCTCCGCCACTCGGCGGCCCAGGCAGGCTCGGATCCCGAAGCCGAAGGGCACGGAGCCGAAAGGGTGGTGGTCCGGGTGCTTGTGCTCCCTCAGCCAACGCTGCGGCAGGAAGGTGTGCGGCTCTGGGAATATCGTCTCGTCGTACGACACCGCGTAGTGGCACAAGTGGAAGAGAGTCTGGAAAAGGAGCATTATCAATACTGTTAATTTATTAATGAATTTATTAAGTACTTCTTTTGCACAAAGGCCGGTTCATTAGTGTATTTTTATGTAAGTAATAAACAATAAGTGGTAATGCTTACATTTTTTGGGAACACATAGCCACCCACTACTATTTCACTTTCAGCAGTGACACGTGCATTCCCTGGCACCACAGGGTATAGGCTGGAAACATAAATAAATTGTCTAAAATATAACTCTTTCCTATACCTCGGAAAAACTGATATCCTCTGATAAATCCCGTCACCTCTTCTGCTAGGGGAATCGCAACCGGAGTCTAAGGTCTAAATAGTCTAGGGGCCTGGACTTGGACATTTATAAAGCTGTTTTGTGACATCTGTTGTAAAAAACACCATATAAATAAATTTTGATTTTTAAAAAATTTGATTCGGTGCCTCACCGAAGGGTTTCCTTGATGATGGCCTTCAGCCAAGGCATTTTGCTGAGGTCTTCGCTAGAGGGCACCTTCTCACCCGGGCAAACGCTGACAACTTCCTTGTGTAGCCTCTCCTGAATCTCTGGCTCCCGGGCCAAGTGGTACAGAGCCCAGGAGATGGTGTTGGATGTCTGCAGAATAGATGCCAGGATAGCGCCATCACTCCAATGCCTGTGGCCAACGCTCGCAACTCACGTCCAGCCCAGCTTGGAAAGCATTTGGCTCTTGCTAAGAGGCTTCTTACAGTGTCGACTCCAGCCAGAAGCAGTTCGGTGATGCTCCCCAGCACCTCAGTAAGAGACATCTGCTTGCTGATCAGCAGGTGAGTGAGGTACTCGCCATCTACCGGCTCTCCTCGCTTCACATCCTCATCAATCTGTGCCATCTTCTTCCGAACCAGGTCGTCCGCTGAGCAACACATTTCAAACAAACTGCTCTAAAGTAACCCCATCCAAAGAAATGCAGTACTGCAGCCATCAGCTCATCAATGATGAGAAACTGGCAACACACGGCAACATGGCACCAGACAGGCTACAGATTCAAACCGTACACCATCAAGGTATTCCTAGATTGCTAAAGGTTATGTTCACTGGGATGTCATCTAATGCAACTAATAGCAGTCTGGGGTCCTTAGATTTCTGGACAGTAATAAATGCACTATGTGGCCAAATATATGTGGACACTCCTAATTATTGAGATCAGGTATTTCACCACACACCCATGTAAATTCAGAGCAAGTCCGAAATCACTTAAAAATCACCTACCCTCTGTTGAGTTTTGGAACATCAGCCAATACAAGCCTTAACAAAGAGTTAGGTTTGATGAAGGAGGGATAAGGGTCCAGGACTATTTTATGTTTTCAATTTTCAAATGAATGAATGGGCAAACATTCCCATACAGCCCCTCCAGAATCTTGTGGAATGTTCTAGAGAGAGGCTGTTTTAGCCACAAAGCAGCTGCCAACTCCATAGTGTTTTGTAATGGGATATCAAGCAGCCTCATACAGGTGTGATGGTCAGGCGTTCACATACTTTTGGCCGTATAGTATAAGAGTTGAATCTACTTAACAAGTTGAACCTAATTAACAGGTTGATCTCTTAAGTGAATATAGACATCATGACCAAATGAAGAAATGAACCAATGGCAAAACAGTGTAAACCAAACCTGGCGGCTTTCACCCACCGCACACACAGTAGTGTGTAGATGTGCGAGCAGTGATCTTCAGAATCATTTTGTCTACTTATGCTTCAGGTGCATGTGAAAACCGATCAAAGAAAACCCAGTAGTGCGTTTATTTCACAACAGCGCAGATATTTGGGATTCACTCACCGACTTTGAAAAGATGATCCCACACAGACACAAAGTGCTTCCAGAAGGGCATGTAGGGCCAAACAGACTTGGGAAAGAGAACAACGATGGGCGAAAGGCGGAACATTTCTCCCACAGAGAAGATGAACTTCTGGGTCTCCTCGGGGACTACCTCGTTCAGACAGCCCAGCCGCGTCTCAAACAGGACTGAGGATATCCCTGCCCACACACAAACGTAACAGAACAATTTGAGAAAGACGCAACTCCTCGGAACTTGTAACAGACAATCATTCTGTTTTTGAAGGACCTCGTTTACCTTGTGGCATTTCATCTACCAAGCTCCGTGGAAACAAAACAGCTATGAAACAGAGTCACTTTACATCACTCTATATTTCACAATAAAAGTCTTAAAACTGAAGCAGTATGAACACAATGCTTAACCTACTCTGTCCAGAGAGCCCAACAGTGACAACAGTTCACAAAGTAAACGAGCTCAATGGAAGATTTTGGAGGGTCTTGTTCCCTCGTAGGTATTTCTACCTGAAACCAGAGCCACTGCTTGTCACCAGCAAGGCAGTCAACTGCTTGAGGCCCCAGGCCAGTGTGAGGGTCCCCTAGGGCTGATAAACTTTTAACTACAGCAGTGGCCATGCGTAACGTTTGCAATGGAAGAATGAGAACAGAATTCCCTAAGGGCGCCCTGTGATTTTTTTCCGAGGGCTGCAACAGACTCTAGTATCGGCATTGCCTGTAGCAACGTGTCCTAATTGTGGAGTTTATCAGCCTCTCGGTCTTTATGCACAGCCCACATAACACAGAATGTACTGTGTGACATCTGTTGTATGTCACAAAACCTGAACTTGAGTAAAATAGGCCAAAATATTGAACAAACTAGTGTTTCTCAAAGAATAGGACCGCAAATTGATTTTCAGATGGTTTTTTATTTAAAATGATGTGACAGTGGTGAATATTAAATGCACTCAGATGGGTTGCCATCGTTATGTGTTTAATGATCAGTGTTAATTAATTCCCCATTTCCACCCCAAATACCTGGAAACGCCCACGCCCCCCCCCCCCCCCCAAAGCACAAGGGTGTATTTCAAATAACCCATAAAAGGGGAAATCCCAGTCAAATAGATCTCATCAATCATCCCCATGTTTGCCTTCAGTAGTCTACTTGGCTGTCTGGGTAAAATGCAGCAGGCGGCATTTTAATCTTATGCTTTTCACCATTTTATCAGCTGTAGTTCAGATGAGTGGGCTGTGCTCAGCTATAAAAATGTACATAACTGAATGTGTCAGTCTGTGTTTTACTGATGGCAAAAAAGAGGGGTTTGACTCCCTAATTAGAAATACCACAATTTTGCCAATGCACAGGTTATTCTTCATAGCTGACAGAAAATAGGCAACTTTAGCATTTCTTCCAGGTCAAAAGTGTGATATCAAAGTAATCACACACACATATATATATATATATATATATATATATATATATATATATATATATATATATAAAACAAAAATAATAACTATATATTTTAGTAATCGAGCAATGAAAACAAAACCCTTGCAACAAATAACATATATCAGCCATTTCGCCTTTCCGTGTAATCAGTTATTTTAGTTTATTTTATACAACTTTTATATTAAAATGCTAAAATGCTTTATTTATATTTACCTTACTTCATTCATGTAGACATTTAATAATAAAAAGTTGCAATAATGCTTTATATTATTGCTTTTATTTGCAGAATGGAGAAAACGAGTAAATGGTGATGTGTCATTTTCGCTGTAAGGGCTCCTTTAATCACACTTGGAGCTGCTGACTGTTGGTGCCTGGCGTGAATCAGCGCGAGAGCGGAGTAAATATGAGCGCTCGCACGCGCATATTTTGCACGCGAGCAAAGGAAATATGTGGCCGGTCTCTGTTCAGCGGTTCGAAGTTTCAGTAGTGACATTGTCATTTACAGTTTGTAACACTGGAATCCCATATAAGACACCTCAAGCCAGCCGGTCGGACTGGAATCTGGACTGTTACTGGTCTTTTGTTCTGCAGCAGAACACCAATGACTGAGATGCTCTTTATCTCCGCGTGTCAGCGGCCTGCTTCCTTTAGTCTGACATGTGGACACTAGGTCAGAAGTGAAGGCAACAACCTTTTATCTAATCAACCCACCAATTATCACCATCATGTGAGGAAATTCAAGGCCAGCTTTAAGAATGAAGTTCAAGGCCTCCGTGTTGATGAGGTCTGCTATCTTATGTCATATTCAGAATGTATGCTGACGATTACATTCCACTGCCATAATAATATAACTATAATGTAGATATGTCGACTGATGTGCACCGTAAGAGAACAGTACATTTCATTTGCTTATGTGAACTAAAATTAAATTAAGTCCAGAATACTAATGCAGTATGGAATGTCTTGAAAACAACATATGCCAAATGTTTAATACCTGTTGTATAAAAATACAAACTCTGTCTTCTAAATGTTTACAGACGTCAAATTAAGTGAGAGATTAAGAAGATTAAGGTAATTGGTTGAAACTTGAGTACTGGGAAATACTGTGAAATACTGTCATGCTCTGTTTAGTCCAGGGTCTCTGAACCCAGACCTTTGGACCCATCACAGTTCACTTTTAAAACTCCAGTACTCCAACACAAAGTGTACAAAGTGTTCAGTGTTCCTAAAGGCTTGTGCAGGGATACCGTGAGCAGCAATATAGCAAACCTGTGGAGTGTCTGAGGAGTCCTGGCGATCGGGCAGGAATGCTGGTCTAGTCACATCGTTTAATGCATTTTACCTTCAAAGGCAAATTTGTAGAGCTCCCCTGCTACGTCGTGCACCAGGACTCCATTGCCTTTGGTTGCCCGAAGCAAAGCCAGCTTCTTAACAAAATCAGTCACCACCTCGTTGATGGCGTTCGTGTAGGAGGACACATGTTTGGGTTTGAGCATGCGGGGGTTCAGGATACTTCGGATGCGCAGCCATTCCGCACCCATCCTGCAGACCAACAAAGAGCAGAAAGGAGCTTTATCTACTCTGCTGTCCTGTGTTAAGCAGACCGAGTCTAGTTCATAAAACCTTAGAAAACCTACTTAACTCTAACCCTAACCCTAACACTAACCTAACCCTAACCCTAACCTTGGCCTGTAGAAAAGGAGGTGGCCCATAACCTAGCAAATTAGCAGATCTCCATGTGTGGGGGCTGCTGAATGTGAGATGAATCTGGGATTCTGACAGCATGTTTTGTTTTTGACTTGCTGGAACAGACAGGCAAGTTAGGATCAACAGAAAGTTAAAACCAAATGATACTGACATTTGTACTGAACTGATTTACTCACTGTAGCTTTGGTTTTGGTTTTGATGGCAAAGCTAGAATTTACAAATAATTAATTTATTTTTTCATAACTCAACTGTAAAGCCATTTAGACCTTCTCTTGCCTACTGCTATTGTCTATGATGCAGGCACCAAGACATGAGGTGTGATTTAAGGTTTTTCCTAATATAACAGAAATACGAACTATTCCTTTCCGTGTAGGAAAGCACGGCCCCGACGTAGCAGACGCAAGGACAGTCTGCACCGAGCGCGGATGGCCGGTAAAGTGCGCGTACAGACTCACTCGGTGAGAGGCCCGTAGGCCTGCTGGCGCAGGTCCCGGTAGCGTCTCCAGTGGGGCATGTCGGTGCGCACAGGGTACCGTCCCTCCTGGCGTAGTACCTGTTCGATCATGTCCGCGCTGGCCACGTTGATCACCACCAGCGGCCCGTACGTGGACTTCCACAGAGGACCGTACAGCTTGCTGTGCTCAATCTTCACGTGATTTAAACAAAATAGAGGATTACAGCCGGACTAAAACAGGCTGGATAAACGCACAACGTGACGCGTATCTTAAGTATAACAATGTTTAGGATACTTGGGTCATTTAAAAGTAACGGAAAACGCATAGAGCGGCCAATGATAAGGTTACTGAGTAGAGCAGAAATGTTCTCCAAACATCTCCTGTATATTTCTAAATAAATGAAATAGCCTTTGTTGTTATGGAACAACCACATTTAGCCTACTTAGAACTGCTATATGTATTTAACAATCGTTTAAAGCATTTCTATGCAAAATATAAATAAATAACTATTAAATAAAATCTAATTACCTGCATTTGGTGAGCCACTTTAAAGTAGCCTTTACCAAAAAACCAGTAGAGGGACGTTAAAAAGCTCGGGCCGTCCAGGTCGTCTATGGTTTTGAGCTTGTCTCTCACTGCCGTGGACGCGGTTCGGTATCGCCCTTCGCAGACAGGCGAAAATGCAGAGGCTGTACATTTTAGGCCGCTTGGACTTTCTTGTTTGCATGCAAGTAATCCACTTTTTAACAGTGACTTGCAGAACATGTCCAAGCCTTCCCGAACTCCACGAGCTCGTCCCGTTTCCCAACTAACGTCACGCTGTAACGTCTCCTGCTGTACTGCAGCAGTGCGCTCGGCCTGAACGCGAGTGAACTTTACCAGGAAGACCCTGCTAAACCTGTTCCGTGCGGAGGTGGCGCGCAGAACAGGGAGATCACATGACCATTGGCAAGTATCGATGGAAGATGGAAGCAGTAACGGGAGTGTGCGTGCAGAACCGGGGCTGGACGGAGGGTCGGACGCGCAGAGGCCGCGCGCTTCTATCCACGCACCACGGGCTCGGTTTGGAGGAAACGGCACTGCTGGACTTTCGCGAAAGTTCGAGCTGTCAGCGTTTTGAATTATTGACTGATAGTTTGAACTCGGTTCGGTACACGAGCCTTCCGAGATCCGCTGTGGATCTGCGCACATGCGTTTGTCACCGGTGCGAGTCGACCGGATGAATGACGATTGGCAGAAATGCGCAGACCGTTTGGCTCGGGCTGTGTTGTGTTTCATAATAACAGTTATGTTGACGTAATTTTATTTGTACATTGAGGGGTTGCAGTATTGTTTAATGTTTAAGTGGATTCATGAATTAATAAACACTTAAGGTATATTTCCTGTGTCAGTCTAGGTTTTTCTTAGGACTAGGGGCCAGGTTTTCCTTTATCTTTTTAGGTATTGGGGTCAGGTTTTCCGTTCCTCACCTTTCCAAGATGCAAAACCTGCCGGCTGCCCTGTGATGTGTTCAGGTGGTACGAGCACAGGCAAGCACAGGCAAGCTGTACACTTAGTAAAATTCTGATTAAAATATGACCAATCACAACGAAGATTCATTTTCGCTAGAGCTATTTTGTCGAGAGAAACAAATGAGGCATGGTTATGTGGAGGGACGGATAAGACGGCATCATCACATGCTTACTTAAGTTCGCGTTTTATACAACTGCTGAACTGTCAGCAAAATACCAAATCGAAGAGCGATCACAACAGACGTGTAGACATGAGGCAGCCAGACGCATGCCAGGCTAGCCACGGAGCATCACTAACGCCGCATCACCGCTGATCCGTACGGAGCGACCGTTCCCCAGACGACTCCATCACCAGGCAGAGTCGTCTGCTAACGGCATCGTGAATCAAGTGTCTCTCGGTCCTCTACCTCTTTCTTCCTCCAGGCGTGTTTAGTTTTCTAAGAAAACGGCCACGGCTGCACGCAACAATGTTCAAGCTTCTGTGAAGAGATGGGCTTACTCGAAGGAGGCCGATGTAGCCTAACTTAACAGAATGGAAGTCGGTCTGAATAGCATTCATATTTCCAGTGCTTCACAAGATAAAACAATTAACATTCAAGGTCACTAATCCAATATTGGTATGAAATTGATTGTTTGATGCCTCTGATTGTCTAGAAAAAAAGGGGGAGAGAATAATATTATTATTCTGTAACACCAAGGGGTTAATAACGCATTTTATTGATGTCTTGATTTTGATTTTATTATTGATGCAGTGATGGGTAACAACAAAAGTAAGAAACAAAAAGCTGAAACAGCTGCACCATCAGGGTGTCAGCCTCGAAAATCATTGCCACTCTTGTTCAGCGTGCAGCCACGGCATTCCCACCACGAGTTAACGCTGCTGTCATAGCTGGCTGCAGACGAGGAGCAATAGCTTCGAGAAGGGTCGACGAGACGAGATCAGAAAAGAGGTATGCAAGCTACGCGTCGGGTGGGAAACGGCCGCCATGAGCACCATCGAGCAGTACGCCACCCACTCTGAAAAGCAGCTGAGAACCGTATCAGGCAAAAAAATGAACGAGGAAAGAGAATGAGGCACATCCAGCAGCCCTCACAACGTATCAAGCTGTCGCAGGACAGAGAGGCAGAGGCCGTGGTCGAGGACGAGGCCGTGGAAGAGGAAGAGGAAGAGGAAGAGGGGGCTATGAGCAGGACGACAGCAAGTGATGACCGATGCTACACGTGTCAGACACTTTGCAAGAGACTGGAAAACACGGAAGCAGAGGGGCTATGATGGGGAAGCAGACTGACGGGCAGAGTCGGGGACGGGTCAGCCGCAGCTACAGATAAGAGCACACACACATGCACACCACACACTCCCAGCACACACGCACCACACACTCTCTCCCTCATATCTGAAGTATACCGCACCTCCTTAATCTTGCTTGCCACAACTGTCCCTAACAGTGCAGGGTATACGAATGTCATTCCTGGTGGATTCAGGCACTGCAAAATCTGTAATTCAGGCTAGGGAATTCGACGTCCCGTTATCTGGGAAAACACAGAGGACGGTAGGGGCCACTGGACACACTACCCAGGAGCATTACTCCCTCTCCCTTGCCAAACTGAAGGGGGGCAAAATTTCACCCATGCATTCTTAATGTCCACAGTGTGTCCAGTAAATCTGTTAGGACGAGATTTGATCCGCAAGATATGCATGGTAATTGAGTCCAGACCCTTGGGCCTAAAGGTAATCGAGCCAACAGCGCAACAGACGTATTATGATCAAATTGAGCCACTGTACTCATAACAGTGGCTGATTGTGCAGGAACCCACCAGAACTGACTATGTGCAGATGTCAGATATCCTCAAACGAAATGAACAAACAGGGGTGGAAGTAATGAACTGGAAAACCGGCACTGTACCGCATATGTGTTCGTAGGGCCCGATCATGAGAATGAAAAGGAGTGGTTTGGCAAGGAGCTCCCAGGAGAGGTAATTTGCCTTGATTATGTGCATTAGGAAGAGGGGAAGTGTGCAGCCTCAGTGATATTAGCTGAAGGCCCGCCTACTCACCAAAAGGAGCGTTTTGCTGTGGCATTCTCACATCCTCATGTGTCAATCACAAAATTGAGAGGCCTCGAACGGGAAAATTTGGGGCCTTGGGCGAGAGCAGAACAGGAAGGTACATGGGAAATTAATGAGCAGGGAGAGGAGGTGAATAGTTGCACGGGCTTCTGGCCGCAACCACTCAAGAACAGTGTGATTCCTTGCGCTTACTCACGCACTTGGCCGAGGCTGGCCAGTAGGTCGAAGCTACAATGTCGAAGTTACAATGTGTCTAAATATTTTTGTAGCCTCTGTATTATATGTGCACAGAACAATGTAGGACGAGGACAATCAGTGCCTCAGGCGGCACACCCTCCAATGCGAGAACCATTCCAACACCTGCAAACGGACTTCGTAGAATTAACACCGAGTGAAGGAAAAAAAATGCTGTCTTGTTATCGTGTGTATGTTTTCTAAATGGGTGGAAGTGTTTCCTACAGGGAAGCAGGATGCCGAGATGGTGGCAAAAGCTTTGTTGACCGAAATTATTCCCAGGTGAGAAATTCCCAACAGAATCTCCAGCGATAACGGTACTCCATTCGTGAATCAGGCATTAGACATGCAAATACTAAGGCATAGCTAGTGGAAAGGGAAAATGGCACACTCAAATCCAAATTGGCAAAAACATGTCAGGAGACGGGCCTGGCATGGACTAAGGCCCTCCCACTGGTGCTCATGAGCTTGAGGATGGTACCAAAGGCACAGTCTTAGCCTGTATGAGATTCTGCTCGGACGCCCACCAAATGCAGGATTCGGAGGAATGGGAGCAACGAACCAGCTGGAAGGAGCCATAGCTGATGTCATGCTTTCTTATTGTGCTAGACTGCATGAATGTTTCTCAGGTCCGGCTCCAGTCGAAGGCGAATCTTCCCGCAGATGTATACGGACCAGTCCATGACCTGAAGCCCGGGGACTGGGTGGTGATTAAGGACCTTAGAAGAAGCCGGTGGAACAAACCACGGTGGCTGGGACCAGCACAGGTTCTCCTGACCACTCACACCGCTGTTAAGGTCCAAGGAAGGAAAACTTGGATGCACATGTCACATTGTAAGAGAGCTCCTGATCCAGAGAGGTGATAAGGTGACTGACCTAAGGGAGGAGCAGGGAGGAAAAGGCTACATGCCACCCTCTCTGATCCTTCTGTTATTGGCCCTGATGGGCCCAGAGACTAGTGGCTCCCCCTGTCAGAGTCTTTATTCCACCAGAGACAGTTCAGGACAAAAATTCAAGTAGGATAAAACGAGAAGTGACCATGCCTCACGCGTGGCGTGGGTATCCTCTGTGGGACCCCTGGACAAGCCTGGGGGCAACAGTGGGTTGGACCCTACTACCTTGCAAAAAATAAACGGGCTGGCATGGTATACCCAACTTTTAGCAAACGAAACTGAAGTGGCTTTAGGAACAATAGACAGGGAGTTGTTCGCCATTCACACCGCTGTCCTTCAACACAGGTTTAGCGAAGGAAGGGGGAGTGTGCAAGATGTTTGGCACTGACTGCTGTTTTTACATTCCAGATGCTCACCACAGCTTAACCGATTTAATTACGGCCATGAGGAACGGTTATCCCAACTTCAGCATGGATCCCGATGTTTAGAAATGCATTCATGAACTTTATTATTACGCTTGTTACCCGTTTGAGGACTAGCTTCACATGAGTTGAATGAGTGATATTATCAAAGGGGGAAATGTGAGGGAAAATGCTTAATGCTAGCTTAAAAGAGGAAGTAAGAAATATCTGACCTTTGCCCTTGTTCATCAGTCTGCAGGAAAGGCGAATAGAGAAGTGATGGAGTATGACAGTTATCGCTTAACTGTTGCTGGGCAGGGGCGCAGCAGCAGAGAGTAACAACTTGTTTTTAGCAGGAAAGAATGTTCATGGATGGTTGAGAAGCCTGCCACCTGGAGTCACGAGATTAGCTCATGAGAGAACAGCAGGGAATGGTAGGGGTATAGGAACTCATGTGGGAGAGAAGTTTGAGGCTTCTCTCCCTCCATGCAAAAGGGACAGAACCAATAAAGCTCGCTCATCTGCACATCCGGTTCGAGTCCTATTGATTTTTCTCCCACAGTATATTGTGGCAGTTTAGGTACAATTTATTTTAAAAGCACTAGGCTCAACGGGGAGAACAAAGCAAACATTTCAAACCTTTATTGTTCTACACACACATTTAATGTTCAAACCCTTTCCATAGCAGCACACGTACATGTATCTTCAAGGCTCTAACAAATGACAGACTCTTAACTGTGTGGCTGTAGAACTGATTAGAGACCGGCTTAAATTCCGAACACTGCTCCTGTGCTCTCCGGCAAGTCAGATAAACCATACCGGAAAGCAAAAGGCATTCTTTATAAATGTATAAACATCGGCTACTTTGTGTGGGATTATCACTGATCAAAAGCATCTCCTATGGACGCGTCAAAGCAACACACGCGCTTCAAGCACGTTTGTCGCAACTAGGAATAAGACAGAAATATTCAAGTATCACAGGCTGAAAATTGGCTTGAATCGCGGATACGTTTCATTACTGAACTTGAAATTAAGACTAATGTAACAGCTCACTAGTGTGTCCAGTTTCAAGCAATGCACTGGCGTGACTTAAGGCCATGTATGACAGCTACTCAATCATTCAGGGCTAAAACAACCGACCACAGTACCTGAAACAGGACACAGACGAGACCAATACAACTAGGACCTACACGTTAACATTTAAGAAAATAAATAATTCAATTTACTAACATATAGACTTCTCACAACTCGTCAACCAGATGGCACTTCGGATGTTGACAAAAGATTGCTGTTTGAAAGACAAGAAGAAAGGAAACGTTTAACAAATGAAAAGTGATGGGTAATTAAAATTCCGATTTCAGAGAGTTAGAGCCAGGGTAATTCCCGATTACCCCGATCCTATTCCATTCCTCGGCTTCCGGAGTGTGGCTGAACATACCTCCATTCAGTCATCATCGCTTTCGCTTCCGGACTCGCTCAACTGAAGGTCACTTTCTGTTTGAAATCATACAAATTGCATGTCAAGTCTCGACAACCGGCGCGGCTGTCGTGATTGCGGAACACGACTGGTCAACGGGACGGGAAAAAAACCCCAAAACAAAACCACTTACTGAGCGTGCTCATGAGGTGTCCGCCCCCCTCCTCCATGCGATGGTGAGGGGGCAGGACGGGCATGCTGTGGCCAGGGGCCGGCACCGCTCGGGGGCCGCCTGCGGAAGGCCGGGCATCGTCCTCCGAGTCACTGCTGCTGGAACTGTCCTCGCTGCTGGAGGAGGTCCGGGAGTCTGACGAGCTGTCCCCACTGCTCATCTGATCCATTACTTGCGCCTCAGCCATGAGCTCTTTAGATAGATAGATAGATAGATAGATAGATAGACAGATAGACAGATAGACAGATAGATAAAGTGTGCAAAAACATTCCATACACAAGAGGGTCATGTCTTTTTTTCCTGGAATAGTTAGCCTTTTTTTGTTTTGGCTCAACTAAATCAAAGTTCCTGTGCAAACGTCCAGTTGTTTGTGGTTTTTTTGCATTTAAAATAAGAATACCTCTTTCGATGTCATCCATGGGGGACGCGGGCGACAGCTTCTCTTTAGGCGGGGAGCTCCTGGAGGCCGCTGGTGCCCTCCATCCGCTACTGCCCTTCATTTGCTGACTGAGCCTGCTGGTCTGTTGCTCCAGGCGGGACTGGATCTTACTGCTACCCTCCGCCCTGCGGACGAGGAGACACACGCGGACCAAGCGCGCGCTTACGCTCTAGGGCCATTTCTGACACGGGTGACGTTTTCTGTACTGAAAGAACAGGTGCTGGGCTAAGAAATCCCCACCTGGTCTTTTTGACTGCAATGTTGCTGTTCAGCTTCTCCAGACGATACTCTCCCGTGTCATGGTTAACGATAAGAACGCACTCTTTCATGTAAGGTCTCTTGGACCCTTTAAACACTGTAACTGGTGTAGTGGACCCCTGTAGGATTTGAAGGAAGGAAGGAAACTGCATGTTAACGTATCAGCTTTCAGTTACGATGCCGTATAAACTACATTGACCACAGATGGATTACCTCCAAGTTAGGCAGTGTTATAGTCACTTGCTCTCCTTTGCCCACTTCTAGCTCCCCTTCGCATGTAGTGTCTATAGAGGCCGGTTTGAAGTCATCTGTGAACCCATATTCGATAAAAAAACAAAAAAAAAAATTTAATCCCGCGGTAGCGTGTGGACGTAACAAACGTACTGGGAGCTATTCAACACTCCACCGGCAGGGGGCGCATGTCCCGACAATACGCGCTTCCGCTGAGCAGAAGCGTGAAGGAAGCAGCTAGGGTAGATCTTTAGCTGGCGTTTCTTCTCCTTTCTGTTCACTTTAGCGAGGGACTCGACAGCATTTCAAACGGAGCTCATCAATAGCCAACAGACAGGCCACCAGGAGCAGCTGACGCATAGACTAGATATATTTTTGTTTGTTTGTTTCGGGAAAACTATCTAGATTATCTATTTTAGCTAAGCAGCTAGATAAATACCATTAACCGACAACTTTTTGGAATTGACAGCAAAGACAGACACGTTTGCTATCTTGAGTATTGTGGATGGTAACCGACAACTCATTTGCTCACTAGACTATAATAAAACGTCAATATAAGAAGATGTCACTTACATCGTACCGTATGGAAGGCACTTTTTGGTTGTTTCTCAAAAGTTTCCCCTAATTTGAGAACATGTTCTTGATTGTCAAAGTTTGAGTATGCTGTTCCATTCATTCTACTAAGAATTTTGTGTCATATGTTAACTATCAATTTCTAACTTTCCACGTCTTTCGATACCATCTAGCTGCCAGTACGCGTGAAGCCAGCAACTCGGAAGGCACCTACCGGAAGTGGGATTTGTCAAAATACAAGTCCTCAGCCAACATTTCCGTACATTGCCTTATGCAGTAAAACACAGACATATAAATATAACAATTTAACGCTGATTAAACACGTAATTGTTATACAATCGACAGAAGCACAGAATATAGCATTACCAGTCCATCACCCGCTTCTTTGCAATGTTAAGATGAAGCATATTAATGACTAAATTACAGGAATCTGTATATCTAAAAACCTTAAGCTTTATATTTGACTTTTGATGTTAAACTACATATTTGTTACTGGATTAGGTTGTTGTGTATTTTAAGTCCTTTTATTAATGTTTTTTGTTTTCAGAAAATGGTGGCTGTCCCCAAGGAGTTCAAAATGAATTTGAAGCAGATTGTACAGTTCTAAGTCCACTTGTAGATTTTCAGACCATTGTGCATGTGAAATCTTTCCTCTCTATGATCATATCACAAGTATGGTCACCAGACCAGAACAGAATTCAGTTGACATCCAAGTGCTCATTTTGGTCATTGGTTTTGCACTGCTGTTCACATTCCTCCACAGGAATACGAGACTGACATACACACAAATGTAATCCAGCTTTATTATAGTTTCCTCTAATAGGTTTCAGGATATTAAAATATATCAAGTAGTTCATATTTGTGGATAATACACAGAATATATACAGGGTAAACTAAACCTAATGGGATGACACACAAACTGTCAGAACAACGAACCACTCATGAAGAAAACGAAAGAAATTTGGAACAAATTTGGAGCAAAGATCATCTAAAACGTAAAAGCATTTTAGGATTTCGTACACAAGCAGTACAGCAGCTGTCAGGACAACGGGATGCTCTAAACCCCACAGTGTGTCTCATGCCATGTTTTTAATATAGCAGGCATAGTGATATATTTGTAGAACGGCAACAAGGGAATGAGACGTTTCAATGTTGCATGTCTCCGTCTACACCGACACCTCTAATAATGATAAACTTTTCTTAACAATATTCCATGAAGAGCTAAAACTTCAAGTTGTTCCTTTATAAATTACATATTTAATAAAATCTTTTGGCGATAAAGCTCCCTAAACATGCTGAAAATGGGGCGTTACCTTTTTTTTTTCGTACAAAACAGCTGTCCCGTATGTTACCGTATAACACTTTAGAAAGAAAGGACATGGCTGACGTGGGATTAAAAACTCTACAAGAGGCACTTTGAAATAAATCCTGATTGTAAACTTGTTAAAAAAAACACACACACAAACACAATTCCAGTGATGAAGAGGTTGCGATTTGAGCACTAACGATTGTTTAATATACATATTACTTTTCTCTGGGCCTTTATTATGAAGTGCAGCACTGGCACTACTGGCACTGTGCCATCTCCCATATTCTCTCCTCTATTAGAAACTTTATAGACTAAGCAATTGAAAACGGGTGGCACATCCTCCCTACTCCACACAGAACCATTAGTGTGTTGTCAGTACAGTAATTGCTATCGTATAGTATCTGATCTGATACTCTCACGTCCTTGGTCAGGACCCATCACTGCGCACTAGATCAGAAAAGCGTCCCTGCGTCGGTTAGACAGCCACAGTTCGGGGGTCATGACGTTGCTATGTTACCACATGAACGTGTCCAGTGTATGAATGAGATAGAAAATGTGAAACATGCATAAAAAGCAGGATAGAGTCTGTTCAGGTGACCACAGTGTAGGAGTGTGTGTGTGAAGAGCCTGGCCAGAATGCACCTAGGGTTCCGTGTTGATGAGTATTGGCTTCAACTGTATAGCTCAACATCTTCCCCCCCCGTCCCGTCCCCTCCCCTCCCCTCCCCTCTTCGGTTCTGAACGTGTGAGCCCATTAGTGAGATAGGAGGCCGTTGTAGTGGGCTGCATCGTGGGTGAGTGTCCAGCTTGCCCAGTTTAGCTTTCGAATAGCTTCTTGAAGGCGATGCAGATCTCCTGGATCATATCAGACGTGATGGTGGAGCGGCCATGTTTGTGGAAGGCCTGTCTGTTGCACTGCCTGGTCAGCGAGGCTGCGCCGAACGCTGCCAACAACGCGGGATTCATGCTGGAAAGAAAAAAAAACAAACGCGTACAACCGTTTCAACGTTCAGGTCCAGATAAACACGACGGTATGCGCTTCCCCAAAAGGGGACTTAACCGCGCTTGCAACTTACCCTTTGGTCGCCTCTGCAGACGAGCTGAAAGCCCAGTGGGAGAAGATTCCCAGAGCACCAGAGAGAAGGTCTCCCTGCCCCCCACAGCGACGCCCACTGCCCTCCTGATTACAGGTCAGTACTGGAACAAAGGAGAGGTCAAGGGACCTTCTTAAAAGTGCGTGCTTGCAGTAGGGATAAACGTTTACGCTTCCCCAAAACGTTTGAACTCACTTACCCATGTTGCCATCAGTGATGATGTCCTCCTCTCCTTTTAAAAGGAGTGTCACGTTCCCCATGGCGATGCTCAGTTGCTGAGCACACCCTCTGGGGTCATTGCTGTCCAAGGACTCATGGTGCTGAGATAAAAAAGAACAATGCGATCCATCCTGCATTTGTTTGTTTGTTTAGGGTCTTTGGATTTTAATTTCGGTATTTGAGAGTATATTAATAACTTAAAATCATCAGCAGTACTGCCCTAGATTAAGGATCTGCAACCCTCCTTATGGGGAGGGATTATATGTTGTTATAACATGCTAATAACAGTGTTTTCTGTTTCTTTTTGGGGTGGAGGGGAATTTACACTCACTGCTCTAACAGGAATTCTGGACACATTGCTCACCATAGCCTCATACAGACGCCTGAACTCCATGACGTTGGGCGTTAAAATTCCTTTCTGATAACCCTGAATGACAGATGGCTCTTTAGCCACCAGCCAAAGCCCATCCTGCAGGGAAACACGAGCACAAACACCATGAACCTTCAGCTTTGTGCAACGCCTACTTTCCAGTTTAAATAAATTTAGATGAAATCGTTACTTACTGCATCAATGACGACTGGAATTCCTCTGGATTTTGACTTTTCGATAATCGCCTACAAAGATGCAACAATATTAGACACAGTAGGCGGCACACACACACACACACACACACACACACACACACGTGCGTATCGCATGCAACAGACCAAACGTATTTAGATACGGAAAAGACTGCACCTTACCTTTGCATTCTTCAGGAGCACATCTTCCCTTCCCAAGCCAGGACCCACAACCAGACTGTGTAGTCTGGGAAGCCATTTCTCCATCTCCTCTACAGCATTGGGACTGTCCCTAAACGGGGTTAAATGGGGACAGGGACGTCACATGGGCGCAGAACCCATCCGCACTCCTAATCCTAATCCAGGAAGTGGTCAACCTAAAGACATGGCAAAGGCACTCACAACACAGGATGGACGATGAGCTCAGGACTGTAGGACTTGATCACACTGGCAGCGTCTTTGGTGCAGAACACGTGGGACAAGTCGGCGCCCTGATTAGATAAAAAAAAAAACCCAAGGAAAAAACCAAAATCGTGCTGGAGGGATTTTCAAAGCCACACGGAAACGAGACCACGTGCGGGATAGATGCACACACTTATTTTGCATGTCTGCTTTCAGAGAACTTACTACTTTTAATGCAGAAATGGCTGCAAAGTACGGTGCTCCAGTGTACCTGCCGAAATAAAGAACTGTTGGGTGAACACAAAAAAGTGACCGGCACACAGTCATAGTTCACGGGAACAGTCACCTACTCCTGGCATCCCCCGATGACGCCTATGCGGCCATCCTGACCCTTGTGCTTTTTGGACGTCAGCGGGGGGATGGTGTTTTTAACCAGAGGGAGGACGTTGTCCATGTTGCCACTGGCTGCCCGCCCAAGGGTGAACGACCGCTCTATGACTACAGAGAGGACCACAGTAGAAAAAGTGTGTAAGCGTACAGCTTCAATGTGATACAACATCAAAACTGTTTTCTCCCTCCCTTCCTCTGACTAAACGTGGTGGATTCAACCGATAACCACGCAACGTTTAGGATTCGCACTTTAGCCGAATCAGAATGTGCCCTTTTTAGTTAAAAGTGAACCGAGTGGCTCCTTCTTCAACTCTAAGGCCAGTCAAAGTGAGGGTGTGAAAGGAGGCCACCGCACAGGAACCTGCTGTGCGGCACTGGTGCGAACTGGCCAATCACAGACCAATCGGTAACTAGGCGCTAAATGAAACCACCATGGATGCAGTTAAAGGAACATTATTCTAGATCAGCACTGAAGGCCATTTTCAGTCCTGGGCAGACCTGGGGCGGCTCGCTGCTGGCCGTGGTTGGCATACTCGGCCTGAGAAGCTTGACGGCTATGGGTGCCAAAAAAAGATCCTGCGGAGGGAGTCATTTGCGAGTTACACGCGGGTTGCGGAGTGGGCGAGGGCGCAGGCGTGGCGAGGCCAGCCAACATCTGCCCCAGCATCTGCAGCATGTGGAGCTCTCTGGTGTGCTCCGTCTCCCTGCGGACGTCCTCGGCTCGCAGTCGCTGCTCCTCCAGCCTGTAGAAGCCCTCTTCCGCTTCCAAGCTCTGCTCCAGAAACTTCTCCATGAGTTTTTCCAGCGACAGGTTTGTAAACCGCTTTTTGTACCGCCGTGTTTTGCCTGCCGAGGGTGACGCCATGCTGGTGTTCTGAATGCCGCTCTGTTTCACGGGAACATCTGAACCGATGTGTGCAGAAACGTAGAAGAAAGCAGAAACAAAAGGGGAAAAAAAATTTGAAAAATTGTAAATGAACTCAAACCTCAATTGCTCAAGTTGTGTTCAGTCAGAATTGTAAGTCACTTTGCATAAAAGCGACAGCCAAATGCCAAAACTGTAAATGTATGGAACAAAATGCATACTAATGCTCCCTACAAGATGAGCACTTACTGCTGCTGCCGACCGTCACAGGGATGGGATAGGACGGGTACTCGACTTTCACGGGGTAGTCCGCGTTGGAGCACTCCCCGGCCCCGTCCATGTCCGAGTCCTGCGGCTGGTCAATGCTGTCCCCGTCCTCCTCCGTGCCGTCCATCGTCTCGTCTCCTTCCACAGCGACCCCGTCCGCGTCCTGCGACTCCAGCGTCGCCGCCGACCTGCTGCTCAGTATCTTCTCCATCTCCTCGTAGAACTTGAAGGTCTTGTGATACTGGCCGTTTCTCTTGGAGGCCTTCTTCGCCTGGTAATACTGTCTTTTCAGGCTCTTGACCCGAACTCGGCACTGGTCCGGGGTGCGGTCGTAGCCCATGTCTCCCAGACGGGCCGCCACGTCGCGGTAGACGTGGCTGTTCCGAAAGTTTCCGTCCAGTGCTGTCTGGACGTCGTGCTCGCCCCAGATGTTCAGCAGCGCTCTCGTCTCCGCGTCTGACCAGTGAAACCCCCGCGTCGGGTTTACCAACATGGTCGTGTGCCGATATAGCAACAGACGACTTTTGTTTAAATCAGTGTCAGAACCGAGTCGTGCGAAGCGAATATATTTAACATCCAAACATCCAGCCCGCGCTAGCTAGAATAGCACATTAGCTAACGTTAGCCTAGCCAGCTAGCCAGCTTTCTGTCGACCGTTGGGGGGCGGGGGGGGGGAAAGCCCTTTTTTTGAGGAAACACAATCTTCATTTGTGGTCGGACGGCAGTCATGTGTACACACGCATTTAACGATCGTGATTAAAAGACCTGGTTACGTTACTGTGGGAATTTCGAAACTGTTTTTTGCGAAGCTGCTTAAAACTTCCCCAAAATCTCCGTCTGTAGCACAACAACACGCGCGTCATCAACAACGTGCGTGCCGCGTCATCAACAACTTGCGCGCCGCGTCATGTAGAGGGACTCATCGTTTTAAGACGAAAATAAAGCTAATAAGCCCAAAAAACACAAACTCAGTGACATCACATTCCCAACGTATAGCCATTTTTAATAGTGACTGATGGACGACACTTTCTAAAATGCTTCTGATGGCTCATCTGCAGCCCTTACAAATAAAAACAACATGACTGAAAGGTTTGACGCGCCGCTTCACAACATGACTTCGTCTCCGGGTTTACTTCGAGCAGTAAGACAGTAAAAAGGCCACATTGCCAAAATTGTAAAACTTCACACAGCCCATGCAGTAGTTTGGGAATCGCCTCTTTTTAAAAATTACCTTTATCGTACAGAAGGGCTACCACAACAGAGACGGCTACGGCTATGACACACAGGAGCCACTTCTCCTCCATGCACTCCAGTTCCTGCAGCCTCCTTCAGGTCAAGTAACACGGAGGTCCGATCTTACCGAGCGACCGAGTGTGCAGGGATCCTGCAAACGCGACGCCTGCACGTTTCAGCCGCAGCATGGAGTTCAGCGTGAGTTCAGCAGGGAGACGTCCGCTGGTCTGCCCCTGGCTGCATGGGTGCTGGGATGTCCAGTCCAAAGACAGGAAGAAGTTCACAGATTACCGCGTTGATTCGGCACTATACGAATAAACTCGCCTTTCCTTGGCGGGTGGCGGTGTCACATAAAGCAGCCACGCTCGTCTACCCCGCGGAATAAATGACGAGGCAAAGCGGACATTTAGGGTCGAGGGTTATTGCACGGCAGGTCATGCATGTAGCTCCGCCTGCACTTGAGAAGTTCCCGAGTGTCGTCAGCTGTGGAGCTGAGCTTCCCTGACTCCGCACGAATGAGCTCCTAAACCTGGAAGTTTGTTTTTGCCGTTTTACGTTGAGCTAACGTGACGCTCAGATGACTCCAAGATAGCGCCCCTTTTTTTTTTTTCATGGAGAGAATGAAAACGAACCATGTCGTACCTCGCAAGACTGAAGAGAAGCCAGACTATTTCTACGTTTTATGCATTTGTAGAATTCGCTGAACCGAAAGCTAACTGTCAATGAACATTATTGTTTTCCCCTTGACGGTGACCAAGAGGAGTGTGATTCATTAAAATGCCCGAGTCTACGAAGATGAATAAACCCGACGTGAAGATTGTGATCCTGGGTGACATGAATGTCGGTAAAACATCTTTGCTCCACAGGTATACCGAGAGGAAATTCAAGGACACTATCAGCACCGTGGGAGGGGCGTTCTTCTTGAAGCAGTGGGGACCGTACAATATATCCATTTGGGACACTGCAGGTAGGAGTTTTAGAAATAAAGAGTTTAAAAGTCAAGTACTTCGAAATAAAGTGTCTAAGCCCAGTCTACTACCAGATTGCCCTTAAAGACAGTATTGTGTTCTGTTCATCAAAGCCTTAGTCTTTGTACAGATACATTTCTGCTCGTACAGTTGTACGAAATTGTATAGATTCATATGCTTCAAAAATATACTTTAGACATGTATTTAAACAAATTCTCTAACTTATTTTATTGAAACTAATGGTATAATGGAAACCTTGTAAAGAGTAGGAGGAATATAGTTTAGTTCCTGCCCCAGCCCATTGTACAGTGGTAATTCCTTCACGACTACACAGTTGCAGTGGGGGCAGAGTGTAGAATAGACAGACAACACACTGACTTGCACTGAAGGTGGAGTCATGGAGTCGTGTTCTACAAGCAAAGCAACCACTTGACACAGGACAGAAAACAGCCAGACTACACCTGCTATTGGTGTGTTCCTCTACACTAATGATGTCTTCACTTAGACTCACTTACGTTCATTAGTACCACAACTCACTGTCATCTAAAACTAAATTCTGTGTCTAAATATCCTGATAATGGTGCAGATAGTTAAAAAAAAATAGTTAAAGTAAATAAAGTTTAATATCTTGAGATTTACACACTGAGGATCCCATTGCAACTAAATAGTTTTCCTTCACCTACGTGAGGCTCAGCGTTATGTCATCAGAGCAGTGTTTTGAATTTCTCAGTCCCTTTTTGGTGAAGTCTTGATTCAGTATGCAAACCCCAAAGACCTAATGTCATTTCTTTTAGTGATAAAAGGATAAAGAAAAAATGTATATACGTGTTTTTTTTGTTTTGATTTGTTTTTGTGCTACCCCAATGTAACACCGATAATCTGTGGGTCTGTGGGTGTTGATCTTTGCCTAAGGCTCTGGCATGTGTGTCGCGGTGAGGGCGTCATTCGCTCCTGAGCACGACGCTTCAGCAAATGATTGAACAGGCTCCCTGTTTATCTACCACGCAATAAAGCAGACCCGTGCGCTCAAGGTCCCAAAGTCGTGTGACGCAGGCTACAAAATGTCTTTAGTAGACAAGACTACAGTGTGGTAAGAATGCACATGTCCACAGTTGAGCAAAGCCCGTGAGTCATTGTGCGCTCCTTATGGGATGTCCAGTGAGACGTCACATGACCTCTTGGTTCCCCCATGGCAATGTACAGAAATGCTGAAAGATTTGTCAGCATGGCTTATGCTGAATGTGCTCAGCATTTATAGATTTTTGTCGTTGTTTTTCTTTTCCGTTCTGGAGCAGTTCATTTCTGGGTTCTAGCCACATGTCGCCCTTCCTCTCTTAACTTGTCAAGCTCCTTTTCTTCTGCTTTATCTCTTGTGGGCTTTGTTTCTGAGGCTGATGACAAAGTGTGTGAGCCTCGCTGGTGACACACATGTGCTACTGTTTTTAGTCCATTTATTGGGCCAAATGTCAGGGGCTTGTGAGCTTGTCAGCAAACAGATCACATGCTTGTTAGAAGGTCACAGATTCCCATGGCTTTTCACTGAATGGCTGGAGAGAACTATTGCAAGCGTTGGGTTGGGGAAGACGGACATGGAATACCATTTGACTTCAAAGTTATAGTTGTTATCGGCCAGTTTTGAAACCACGTTTAAACAGCAAGATAACCCTTACTAGTCTGATCCGTATTTACTCGTCTAGTACAGTCATTTACTTCGTAATTTTACTAATAGCATTCAGAGAGCATCCCGTCACCCATAAGAGCCAAGGTATGACATGTATGCCTATACTGGAGTTAATCATTTAAACAATGAGTCATACTGAGCAGTGTGTTGGCTGAGAGAGTTTAGCGATACGACATACTGTACATATTTGCTGAATAAAGAACAAAGCACACACTTACATCTCTGAACAGGCACTGATCTTCAGACCCACTACAATGATCTTCAGACTCACTACAGTGCGTGTGCGTGTGTGTGTGCGTGTGTATATGTGTGCGTGCGCGTGTATGTGTGTGTGTGTAGGTCGAGAGCAGTTCCATGGCCTCGGCTCCATGTACTGCCGCGGAGCTGCTGCAGTCATCCTCACCTATGATGTCACAAACTGGCAAAGCTACGCGGAGCTAGAGGACCGCTTCCTGTCGCTGACCGACACGGCCAATCCCGACTGCATCTTTGCCATCGTAGGAAATAAAGCTGACCTGACCGACTCGGATGCTCACGTCGCAGATCCCGAGGGCGGGCAGGGGGACGGGTCTAAGGCCCTGGCTCCACCCACAGGGCCTGCTCCTCCTGCCGCCCTGCAGGTGCCCAAACAGGTGAACAGGGAGGACGCCATGGCGCTGTACGCACGGGTCCTGCGTTACAAAGACCTAGAGGAGAAGGCTTGTCTGCCCGCCGGCAGGATGTGCTTCGAGACCAGTGCCAAGACGGGCTATAACGTGGATGCCTTGTTTGAGTCACTGTTTGACATGGTGCTTCCTGCCATCCTGAAGAGGAGAAACAATAGCAGGGACTCCACCGTGGACCTCAACACACTCAGGACACATAGGAGGACTAAAGCTGGTTGCTGCGACTAGAAGCAGAGACAGGAGATAAGGATACTGTGCAGTCAACGTTGGGAGGCGTTGGTAAGCCCCGTCATGAACCACTGAGAAAGAGGGAGCGCAGACCTGTAAACATAACGTCTTTAATGATTACGGCATGATTACGGCATAATTTGATTAAGATGAGAATAGGAATTGGCTCAGGAATGTGTAGCTATAAAATGAAGAAAATTTAGACGCATGTTCCACAGTATTTTGAATAATTAGTTCCCCCTTCCGTCTGTAATCAAACTGGTCATATTTTCGGATGCTTTGTGATGAAGCAAATGGTATTTAATAATAAGATACATTATGAGCTCAGGTGTTACCATTAATGGCATTTTTAGGTAAAGCCCTTTGTCAATCTCTGTGTACAAATCAAAATTATCTTTATAAACTCAGTTTACACACTAGGAAAAATAAATGTTGTGTCAGCATTGTTGACATTCAAATTATCCTGTTAATTCACATTTTAACCTTAAAATACCAAAATCCTGACCAAGCTGCTTGCAAAATTGTACTTTCATTGTTGTATTATTTTTGTCAGTGTCAAGAGGACTCTAAAGACGTTTGCTGTATGTTTCTCTTGCGTAACCTTTAACAAATTCCTTCCACATATGGACGAAAATACCAACTAACTCCTATAATGACATGCCAAGAAATGACACACATCAGAAAACTTAAGAAACGGAAGCACTTTAATTTGTTGTTTGTCAATTAAAGCAATAACAATCATTCCACGGTTCAAAAGATTATTTTCCACATAATTACATTATTAAAATGTTATGGGTAATGGTGTATTATTTGGTAATGGCAAAATTTCAAAAAGGTATTTTTATGGTCACAGCTGGTCGTAACTGACCTTTTTGTTTAATGTCATTTCTCTTGTTTTAAGTTGTAAGGCACATGCATGTTGGCACGGTACATGGTACGAATGACTGAGGACCAGTCGGGTCTGGTCAAGCACACTAATTCACATACACTGTTGATGATTTTTAAAGCTATTCTTCAGACTTCTTTCCCTTCAGTCTCTGAAGGAATGCCTGGATTACTTGAGCCAACGCTGCAGGCCTTTATCTGCAGAACAAGAAAAACATTCACACCTACCCAGTTACTAAGTAAGCTAAGCGGTGGAACTGTCTATGATTTAATGCTGTAAATTACACCACTGGAATCAGTGCAATCTGTATAACTGAGTGAATATAAAAAAAAAAAGATCAATGATTGTTTTTCTGTTTAGAAAGGCAAAACTCAGAAAAACAAATGTTTTACCATGTTCATAGCGGTCCATAGCGCTCAGAGAATGCACAGAACAATTATGGCATAATACTGGAGCAGCATACTGTGGTTTAGGTGCAGATAGTTCAAGTTCTTTACAATACCACAAAAGAAACAAAATATACAGTGAAAACAGTGTTAGTGGAACTGGGAAAATGATATTGTTCTGATAGTAAAATAGGAAAGAAAGGTGAGTAAGGTGACACTTTATGTGGCGTGCTGCTTAAATGATTGCATCGTTATAAGGGTGATGCCAAGGCATAGCATACTGGACACGGGTGACGGTAATCCCGTAGATCAACATGCTGTTGTAAAGCCGTACTGAGACGCTGTGTGCTGTGGGGCAGTATCACATGAAGTGTCCCGTATCAACACCTAAGGGAAACAGTGCATTAACGCGCACATCTTTGGTTCTGCTGTATGTTCTCGGTAATATCAATTACACAGAAGTGAGTTGATCATTGAGGTAATAAGTTAGAGGGGGAGGAAAATAAGCACCATTTCAAATGTAACATATGTAAATAGAAACACCAGCCATATCTGTGCCTTCGTTGCCCTGTGACATCTGTCTTTTCAACACATTTACATGTCTTCAGTCCATAGGCACATAGTGGTTATGGGGTTATAGGAAGAAAGACTGACACTACTGACCATTCTGGGCAGTGTAAATATATGCTGTGTATATTTTATGTAGTTTGCAGTAGTTCATTCACAACTTTGACTGACTTGCCTTCTTCCTAGATACCACGATTGTAAGTCTTTGAATTTCTACTGCTAAAACCTGACATTTCATTAACCAAACTGCACAATAACATTGTCAAAATGGTCACACCCTCATGTCAAAGGTTATAGTTGACAGGTCACAGGTTCTTCATGCAAACTTGGCAGCGGCTGATGCGTGACAGGAGTTGCCCAGCTTTGAGAGTCTCCGCCTCAGGGTGAGTGTGGAAGGACTGGTCAATGGACGTCAGCCAGAAACTGTGCTTATTGGCAAAGTAGTGACAGGTGCCCTTGGCCCCATTACACTCAACGAAGGGAGTTGTGCGGAAATCCTCCAGACACGAGCCTGGAGACACCAGCGACTGGCCGCCTCCCTCGTCTCCAGCTGCCGTATGCTGCGTGGTAGAAGCGCAAAGTTTAAGTTTTTGAAAGAGAGCGAGAGCTGAATAGACTTGTAATGTCCATAAATCTGGGGTGTTATGGTCCATCTAGAACCCTGATATTGAATCCTGGTCCATGAATTCAAATCCAAGTCCAAGATTTTGGAGTCTCTGAACATTCAGGTTAATAAATGACTAGCCACTCTGTCTTCACACGTGGCTAATGGAAGGCTGTGTGGAAAAATCTACAGGAACTGTCCTTCATGGGATAAGGATTACGAATCAGGTATCTAGAAAGTCTGAGATATTACATAATTTATATTCGTGCCCATTACTTTTGTTAACGTTAACATTTATGTCACACCTGCTACTAACTCTGCAGTTAAGAAGGTTAAAGAAATTTTGATGAACAAAAATGAATGAAGAGAAAAAACCACAGGCTCACCATGAGAAATGAGTAGCCAATCCAAAGACTTCTCCAACCTGCAGGGCACTGTGGGATTGTTATATCCTGACTGTGCACAGCTATAGCCACTGACGGAGCCTCGCACACGGAACAGCGGCTGATGTATGGCTTGATTTCTGCCTCCTCCACAGGCATCATGGGAATAGGGGCAGTTGTGGAGAGCCAATAGGATTTGTCATTGCGGCTAGCATAGTAGCATATGTCACCTGGATTGCAGTATAGGAATGGCATGGTGTTGAATCGAGGAAGACAGGACCCTGCAAGACCTGGATAACAGACAAGACGTGTGTTAAAAATGAATAAATAAATATTTATAATATATTTTGTAGACATTAGTGCATCTTTAGCGTAAACAATATGGCAACCCTTTTTGTTTTGGTCGAATGTTGATGTTTAATTCTCTGTAATTCTGCCAAAGCTTTTTTTTTACTCACCCAGGTCCTGGTTATGAGCCTTTTCTTGCCCTTCAAAGTACAGCAGACTGTAGCCATCCCACAGCTTTGACATTCCCACAGGACACATGGGGGTCTGGTCAGACTGGCTGTGTTTCACCAGCAGGTACCCAACGCTGACACTACGACCAGGCATACCAGGGTGACCGGGAGTGCCAGGATGCCCACGACTACCTGGAAAACCAAGTACAAGCTCTTTTGCGTTGAAAATCTAGGAAAGGGCAATGCTCATATCTAGCTGTGCTTGTTGGGAGTCCATCTACTCCCAGGAAGAAATGACTCATCTTTGATTTATCTATTTTACTTGATTCCTGTAATCTTAATCTCACCATGTTCACCCAAACATGCTCTAACCACTTACCTCATTTCAGTCCAACATACCTTCTAATCCTTGGATTCCTGGGTGACCCATTGGCCCAACATCTCCATGGAAACCTGGGGTACCTGGTGTTCCAGGAAGCCCTGGCATACCCTTGTCTCCTTGGGGTCCCACGTACCCTAAAAGAAGAAAGGTCATCATAACATTATAGCGGTTCATGTCCAAATGGTGAAGAAAGTATTTTCTGAGAACTTTTTAAAATAGATACCTGGATCTCCAGTGTGACCCACTGGACCCACCACCCCTTTCTCTCCTTGTGGTCCATGAATACCATAAGGACCAGGGGGGCCTTTTTCCCCTTCCATATGCAGAGGAACTGGTGGGAGTCCCTTAGCGCCAGGGGCACCAGGGAAACCTGGTGGAGATGAGACACGGACACCACGTTACTTATGACATAATAGCAAGTGGGTAAACCCATTTAAGATGAAATGTGATTCTGTACTGTAAAATAAGAAAAACTGCTGGATTAATTCTGTGGTCTATGGACAGGAGCAGAAGGGCAACAATAAAGCTCAGTTAAGTTACAAAAACATTTTAGTACCTGGTGGTCCAGTGTCTCCTTTAGATCCAACATTGCCTATTTCACCTTTGAAACCAGCCCTTCCTGGATATCCCATCATTCCTTGCTCTCCTTTTGCACCTGCAGAGCATATTTGTGCAAAGATCAGCTTCAAGCAGTGGGTATGCTAAACCTGTGAGGACTGGTTCCCTCGTACGACAGAAACCTAGCCTTGGACGAAATGGCTAGAGTGTTTGAGGAATCATTTATTTTCTTTGCCACTGCTCAGGGGGTTACACATTATGCCAGAAAGTATACTAGGCTAACATTGATGTTGCTACATTCTGTAATTACAGTAGCAGGTTTTATAAGTGCATTAAAAGTAGCACGTGCTTATCTGTGTACATGTCAATAGCAGATGAAGGCGTGTGCACGTTGCTCTTCACCCAGCACAATTTTATACCTTTTCTTGCCGACACCCCAGAAGGCCCAGCCGGACCGTTCTCTCCTATGTCTCCCTGCAACCCATTTGGTCCTCTGATACCAGTTTCCCCTGGAATACCTCGATCTCCTTTGGCTCCAGATTGAGATGGAAAACCTGGAAGGCCAGTGGCTCCAGGATAACCTGAAGGAACACAGGACACCCCGTTAGAAAGGCTGGCAATCACATTAGACTAATTTAGTATTTGTTATAGCATTTGGAAGACACGCTAATCCAGAGAGACTTGCATATATTTATCAGTATACATCACACAGTGTTTGCTCCTTGGAGACCTTGCTCTACCTGCTTCATTACATGGCTCAACCTGGTTGCAATCCATGTTTGACCACTCCACTGTCTTTTTTACCATTTAATTGTGGTAAATTATGTTTGAGGATGTTATGAGCTTTGTTACTGAGGGAAACCTGGCTTGACTGCTTGTCCCTTTTTGCTGCATTACCTGGGAGACCTTTCTGGCCATGTGGGCCTGGGTCACCAGGTACTCCCTGAAGTCCTGGGAACCCTTCTTCCCCTGGAGGCCCTGGAGGCCCTGGAGGTCCTGGTTCACCCTCCTGTCCTGTGTAAATGAGAGTATGCCACTTCTGTCACTCCAAGCTTCCATAAAGGTGTAAGCTTATAAAGCCTTGCTCTTAAGTCTGGTTTTTATGATGCTCTTAAAGCCACTACTAAAGGTTAAAGATTTGGAAATTGTACACTCGATTACTCACCTATATCTCCTGCTGACCCCTTATGACCATGAAATCCTGGGACACCAATTTCCGTGCTGGGAATACCATCCTCACCTTTTTCACCTTTTCCTCCGGGTTCACCTGGTGACCCCCAGGTGTCGGCACCTAAAAATGCAAGTTATAAGCATAAGCTACTTTTACATCCTCGTGACACGCCAAATCATTGACCATATAGCTGAAATTTATTAGACTGGCAACTAAAATAAACCTTGCAGCTAGATCGCATCAAGACTGATGATGAGGCAATAATTGCGAAACGTTTCTCTAGAAGTTACTTGTGGATAAGTAGCAATGATGATCGGGTACCTGGAACACCCGGGAGGCCTTTTTGGCCTTTAAGACCATCCAGTCCAAAAATCCCTGGGAGCCCAACAAATCCTGAAAAGGAGAATGAGTAGTAGAGCAAAGAGTTTTAAGAGAAACGTGTGGAATTTAATAATGCTTTTTATACAGGAAAAATTAATATTATTTAATAAACATTAATTATGTGAACCAATCAAGCACCATATTTTATTTAACTTTTATGTTTAACAGTTGACTGAATATAAACTTGCATATATATATATATATATATATATATATATATATATATATATATATATATATATAGTATATTTTATTCAGTGCACTCACAGCTAGTCATGCCAGCGCTGTAATGATGTGTTTGAAATGACTGACTTGACTTTTAAATATTTTAATAATCATTTTAAATAGAAATGATAACAATAAGTACTGGAAGTAAGTAGACATATTAGAAGTCCCTTTATACTTTTCCCTTTTCCAAGGGTTATTCTGCAATTTTTCTAATTAGAACTTTATAGTTATTTGATAAACCACCAATTGGAAATAAATCGTGATTCTTCCAATTATCTTTTAAACTGCATGTTTAAATCCAGAATACGTTTTCTAAAAATATGCCACCAATCTTCATACGCTGAACATTTATCATACACGGAAACAAGTGACACTTGTATATTTCTGTAACTTTAGTCAAATTTGATTGAAAAATCCGTTTTTAAAAAGCACCATTCCTGGAGGTGAATTTTAATGTGTTCCTGTATTACATACCTTTTTGTCCGAGATATCCTTGTTTACCATGGGACCCGGCTTCTCCAGACACTCCAGACCAACCTTTAAGACCCCGGTCTCCTGTGGGACCCTGTAGTCCATCTGGACCTGCCAAAAGATTGAAGGAGATCCAGCAGTTTGCAATTGCTCTGTGTGTGAAAGTAGGTAACAGACCATAAGATTAACCAGGAGACGTGATTTTCACCAGCGTGCACTGAGAGTCTGACTGAATAGACTTACCTACTGCCCCCTTTTGTCCAGGTTCACCTTGAGACCCTTTCATTCCATCGATGCCATCAAAACCCTCAGGCCCTCTGTCTCCAGGCTCACCTTGTAAACCTTTAGTACCTGTAAAGGAAGGTTCAGAAAGCCGGTATATGAGTGCCTCAGGATGAGCCCAAGCCACTGCTGAAGCGTTCAGGCCTTTGGTCAGCTCTTTGCCAGACAAGTCTTACCTACAGACAGGTGCCTTACCTGCAGGACCAAGCAGTCCAGGAGATCCTCTATGCCCTGTGGCTCCAGGCAGGTCTATAATGTCCCCATAGTCACCTGAAGTAGATTGGTTAGCATCAGCTGTGGGAGGTAACTACTTTGACTGTGTATCAGCCACTTTCTACCTAAGGTCATATATACTGTTGTGGCATATATTAAATCTCAACATTACCTTTGATTCCCTTAAATCCGGTACCTCCTGTTGCTCCATAAGAACCAGGTGATCCCTTTTCTCCCTGTAATATTCAAAATAATATCGATGTTCGCAGCAGAAGTTTATAGGAAGCATTTCACAAAATAAAAACACATCACGAACCCACAGGGGCTAATGCAGTGCTGTATTTGCCTATAATATTATGACAGTGATAATGGTGGAGACCTGGCCTCGCTCACCGTGGTTCCAGCCATTCCCGGAAAGCCAGAAATTCCTGGAGGTCCTGTAGGGCCTGGCATTCCCTTGTGCCCAAGAGATCCCTCAGCGCCAGGAAGTCCTCTTTGACCCTTTTCATAGCTTGGAGCTCCTGGTAGACCATGGAACCCTTCTTGTCCTGGAGTCCCTGGGTAACCTTTCAAACCTGGAGAGCAGAATGAAGAGCTAATAAACGTAATAAAGATTTTTCTTATTTTTCCCCACAAATGACAACATTGTAGTTTCTGCACATTCTTCACTTTCCTTGAATTTGGAACAATGGAAGAGATCTGAACATTTTGTGAGAACAAACATCTTAGCTTTTAGTTACAATATCCAAAAAATATTTCAAATACATGTATCAAATACTTTCAAATACTGCTGTGTTAAGCAGTACTGAACTTGTTCTGAAGAAATATTCTGCTTCGATTTAATAAACTTCAACTCCATATGATCAAATTAATTGTTAAGTTATCTAAAGCTTGCAGTTCTGCAGACATTTAATTATTTATAAAGAATGAAATTGTAGGCCAATTTCCAGTACACCGAGTTAGTCCTGAATCTACTGTGATGGAGTGAATCGCTAGCAAGTGACCTCACAAGGAGTGACCTCACAGGGAATGAGTGGAAGGTCACTTGCCTCGTTCCCCAGGGAATCCTGGATGTCCTTCGTTTCCATGGTTACCCTTTGCTCCTTTCATGACCGTCATCATATATTTCACTTCATCCATGGGAATCACACCTGCAGGGCCCATGAGCCCCCGGTCACCTTGAGAAACAGGTCGGCCACAAGTGAAAACTCCAATCCCCAACGATCTTAACATGAATTCTTAAGGTTACTTGTCAAACCACTGAAAGCCCTCACGTTGATCATTACAGGACAATGCCAAATGTTGAGGGGGCGTGGTCTAACCTTTTGGGCCTTGGGTGCCCAGGTCTCCTTTCTCTCCTTTTGGGCCTCCTACACCTTGCTGCCCTTTCTGCCCTGGAAGGCCCTCTACACCGCGGTGTCCTAACATTCCTGGGAAGCCAGTCATGCCCTGAGAGCCTCGGAGTCCTACAGAAGAATATTAGAATACACGGCAGCATGGTTATCAGTGCTGTTGTACGGTAGCACACTGAAGGCTCTCATGTCTCTGTGCTGGTAACAGCACCCAGCAATAATGCACAACAATGGTTTGTTCAAATCTGGCAATATTCACTAATATGACGCAAGTCAATTCATTGCCTTAATTCAAGCAGGTAAATAATGTATAAATGGTGTCAGTATACTTACTAGCCAATTGATGATAATTATGATAATAGAGAATGATTTCTAATGGTTCATACATGGCATTGCTAAGACTTTAAGCATAACATCATCACTCACTACAACTACATGCTCCTAGAAGACAGCCATTGGTAGTGCTGTCCAATTATAACTGCAGCTGGGCAACTACACACAGTGAAGGGAGAATCAACTGGGCTTAATTTTGTAAAATGTTGTACATATTTGAATGTTGTCATTTTGTCACTTGTTTAATGCTACTATTTGAAACCCAGGAGCAATCTACAAGAATGACAAGCATTCATAATGTTCTCATAGAACATTCTGTTGTATAACACATTAGATTTAATAAATTTTGGCTCTTTGCCAAGTAACATTGTTAAAGTGATTGACCTTTAAGTCCAGTAAGACCAGTTCTCCCGATATGTCCAGGTTTTCCTGGATCTCCCCGGGGTCCAAGGTCTCCTGGGCCAGCATCGCTTCCAGGACCTCCCCTCTCACCCTTCAGGCCCATGGGCCCTGGGAGACCAAGATTCCCCGGATCACCTGTTCTTCCCTTAGGACCTGTTGAGAAACAGTAAAGGACCCCATAGGAACAGTGTTATTTCCTCAGAAGGTAATGATGGGTGATGCGCTGTTTGGCATGTTTTGAATTTGTGATCTGGAAACGGTAAAGAACAAGATACCACTTTCCATTTTAATATTAAGATTAAGAGATTAAGCCTGAGATTAGTGACAGGTCCACAACTAAAATTATCCTCGTTTTATTTATTACTGACATTTCACCAAATGTATGGAACTCCCAGGCCTTGTTATATAGAGGATATAAAAACATAGTGACATAAAACGAGACATGAAAGACATAAAACCAAAATGGAAAAAGGCAGCAGAAAAACAAAACAACAAGAAAATCCCAAACCTTCTTACCAACCAAGGAAAGAAGGGAGTGTGTGTTGGTAACAGAGCTCAACCTTCAGAAGCCACTACACTACTGTGGTATGAGAAAAGACCGTTCACCCTAGTCTAGACTTACTGTGTCCAAATAACATGAGAAAGGTTGTCATATTTTGTAATGTTTACTGATAGAATTGTGAATACTACCATTGATCTTTTCAAGGCTAAGAAAAGAAGCCGTCCATTTAAATCTGGAATGACGGAGCATCTGTAGGAGACTGGGTCGGAGCATATGGACAATCAGTATAAAGTTTTCTACATAAATCAAGTGCTTTAAGTTATCTGAAAAATGAGAATTAGGGAGATTAAACATCTCAGAAAGATGTTGAAATGAGGCAAAATGTCCATCCTTAAATAAATCCAATATACACCTTATACCTCTCTTAGCCTAGATTACAAAAAAAAAATCTGAGATGGCTGTATTAAGCTTGTTAAAGAAAGATTTAGGAATAAAAACTGGAAGACATTGGAACAAAAAAATGGAACTCAGGGTTAACAACAAAGGTCAGCTAGGGATAGTGGTAAAAGAGCTCAACATTTAAAATCGGTGCTAACATGGCAACAGAGGGTAAGAAAATTAGACGTAATAACTTTGATAAAAGTGTCAGTAATCTTAACTCCTAATTATATGAAACCTCCTGAGCAATCTGAAATGGCGACACAGACGATGGCCAGTTACTGGCTGCTCCGTAACAGGAAAAAGCTCATTTTTTTGTTCACGTTTAATTGCAACCCGGAAAATTCACCAAATCTGATAAGAATTGACGGTGCCTAGCGGACAGACACACAGTACAAAAAGAAATCATACATGTGTAGAAACACTTTTTCCTTCTCCTCCAACTGTTTGTATTCCTCTTTCAGCCAACCTGAAGATCCACAACTAGAATGACTCTTAAACGTAATTTTTGTGGGCATAAAAGACCTATGGCTCATGTTCGCACACTATTCACCGTGGAAAATCAAGCCTGTAATGCTTGGGGACAGCGCAATGCTAGCTCCCCCCTTCCCTTTGTGAGAGGTACAAAGTACCAAAGGGAAAATCGTATCATAAGCGTAGCGTAAACTTTCTTGTACAAGGATACCGCCGCTCAACTGTGTCTCCTTGCCTTCGGCATCTGAGAGCAGGCCTGCAGAAATAATCTGGCGAATAACCTGCGATAGTCATGCAAGATGTCAAATCTTGACACCCCCAGAACTGAAGTACACCCACACTTTCCTTCTCCATCGTGAGAAAAGACAGCCGCTTAACCAGCCATTTATTAGGTGTTCACGGGTATTATTTATTAACGGTATTACCTGGAAGCCCAGGTTCTCCTGGGGGTCCAAGGGGTCCTTCATGACCAGGCACCCCAGGGTAGCCCAATGTTCCTGGAGGTCCGGGTCTTCCTGTTTCTCCTTGTAAGCCCGGAGGTCCTACTTCACCTTTGCTCCCGATCAGCCCAGGCATCCCCCTCACACCTGCCGAGTACACCGACTACGGTTACGCGCCGCGTGGCTTCCTGGACACCATTCTGCAAAGCTGCTGCTTCAGCGTGGAAAAGTGAGGTCATCATCTGAAGTGACAAAATTAGACCCAGAAAGCAGGCCTTGCAGAGAGACTCTACCTGGGTAGCCGAACGGTCCAGGCTCTCCAGACAGACCTTTTAACCCTTGGGCACCTGGCAAACCTGGGTCTCCTTGAGGTCCAGGAGACGCTCCAAGGGCATCGCCATTGGCACCCTTAAGACCCGGCTCCCCGTGCACCCCTGGCAAGCCTGGATCTCCATGAGCCCCCGTGGAGCCTTTAATGCCAGGACTGCCCAGGTCGCCACGAGGTCCAGGAAAACCTGGGTGGTGGTCCACATGAATGTAAGACAGGAAGAACCCTCCGATACCCTCCTCCACTGACAAAAGCTTGCATACAATACAGCTGTGAATAGGTAAACCTCCATAGTGGCAGCTCACCTGTTACTCCTGGTGACCCTGCTCTACCCACGTCTCCTTGCTCTCCTTTAAGCCCCAACCCTCCGTGTGATCCTGTGACCCCCTTAGGACCAGGAACTCCTAAAATACACAGGCATTCTCATGTTGATTTAAATGGGGCCATAAATATTAGCAAATGCTTATCAACAAAGAAAACTGTCAACATGTATATCCCTAGAAAGAAAACAGATTCAGGACATTCCTATTACGTAATTACGTTATATGAAGTTACCTGGGAGTCCTTCCAGTCCAGCAGATCCAGGGTGGCCCCTCTCTCCTGGTGGTCCAGGGACTACCTCACAGTCCCCTAGAGAAATAGCAGAGCCGAGAGCTAAGGAAAGTGCTAAGGAAACCAACAGTGTGACAAAGGACACAGACGCCACAGTGGACCTGTGGATTGCCTGCTTTGCAAATACCATAAACACACTCGCATTCAGAACAAAGCAACCAAAGCAAAAAGCAATCAGCACATTCCGTCATGCTCAAATCAGACCGGGCCCATTGCCCAGTGGCGGAGCAAAACACACAAAGTCATAACGCATCTCAAAACTGTGTCTGTGAATAGTTAAAAAAATAACCAAATCAAAGGAAAGAGGTTAATAATGCCAAAAGCTTCTTTAACCGTGACCGTGAACAAAAGAATGGTGGCAATGCAATGAAGCACTAGAAAGGAAAAGCAGGTCTGGCTTGTCACCCATCCAGCTACCTTCTCCACGCCAATCGTCTCCGTCCTCTCTTGGGTTACAGTCCCCTTGGAATGGCAAGCGAGATATGATGACAGATAGAAACAGATAATAATATAGCAGATACAGACAGACAGAAGCAATAGCAGCTCAGGCCTTTTTATTAAAGGACCGTTTCAAGCAAAACCATCATTTGGTCATCAACTCCTGGTTCACGTTCCTCAAAAACTGAGTGGTAATCCTCTCATGACTCTGGTAAGGACCCGTTACACGGCAAAAGACTCAGCTATGGGAAAGGGGCCAAGCTGGCCCTTAGTAAACTATTTTGCATTTAAAAATTATACTTTAAATATTTGTGTATAAACCACCCTGTTTTGTGGTATTTATGACTAGCCTGTTCTGTCCTGAGTATCCAAGGAGACGGAAGCACTAGGGAAAGCCTTCCTTATCCTCTCACGGAGTGCTCATTTAGTGCATAACCTGAAGCAAAACGCAGCTCTGAAGGTTAAGGGCTGCGCTTAGTCCAATTGTCTTTACAGTGTCACAGAACTGAAGTGCTTGCAGAAGCCATGATTCTTTAAAGTAATGAGAACATTTTAATGTAGAGTGACAAGACAGAAACATGAAGAAATAAAGGAAGAAATGAGCAAGAGAAGTAAAGATCAAATGTAATTAAACAGAACTGAGCATAGGCAACCATCTCAGATCTGATTTACAAGGTCCTGATCTGATTTACAAGGTCCTGATTTGATTCGATATCGATTCTGTTTAGGATTAGGTTTTCTAAAAGCGCTTCATTTAGAACCTAATTTATGGAACATTATTGTTTGATGTTTAAATGGTTCATATTGGGGTAGGTGGGGTGGGGGTGCATGTAGCCTAAATGTACCCATATTAACTATGCAAATGTACCCATATTAACTATGCAAATGTACCCATATTAACTATGCAAATATACCGATATTAACTACAGACTTCTCCATATTAACTACAAAAATGTACCCATATTAATTAAGAAAATGCTTATATTCGAAGTGATCGATCTTGAGATTTTAAAAATTAACTTTGGATTGACCAAACAAAGATCACGATTAATACGAAAACCTGTATCTTTAGCCTGCCTTAAAGTTTAAAGCTTAAATACGACACCAACAGTTGGACTAAATAAAGGGAGCTCAGTACCTGGGATTCCCGGCAGGCCTGGATTTCCGTCATAACCGCTTATGCCTGGATCGCCAGGAAGGCCCTTTACACCTTTGAGCGCTGCGATCACACGGCCAGGTTCTCCACGCTGTCCGACCAACCCTGGCAAGCCGCGTCTGCCTGGGAAGCCCCTCTGCCCAGGCTCACCAACTGGTCCCACACCCTGCACAAACCCCGTCAGCGTGACAGAACAGAGCACAGCAGCCGGCCCATGCCATGCCTCACCTACTCACTGAGCACTCGACACAGTGAGCGTGCAAAATGGTATCATTTTGAGGATGAAAGCTCCTTTTTTGGTGTTGTTGTTTTCACACAAACACTGTCATGTTTAAATAAAAATATTAAAAAATCTAAATTCATTATGAATCAAATTTCACTGATATCATGAAGTTCATCATTATTATTGGTGCACGTTCACCCCGGGAACTGGAAATAAAGATCTTACGGGTAGCCCAGAAACTCCAGGAATCCCGTTTTCCCCGCTTAGCCCAGGTCCGCCTTGGTCGCCCTGTCCCCCACGAAAACCTGGATCTCCTGGAACCCCTGATGTACCTGTTGAACACACACACACACACACACACACACACACACACACACAAAAACCCATGGTGAGAATAAGATAACTTTCCTTTCCTTTCCGGTAAGTAAAATCGTAACGTTTCATGAAAAAAGGGCACCTTTCTCTGTAACTTCCTTTCCTTCTCCTTTGGCACCCTTATCTCCAGGCTTCCCCACAGGTCCTGGAAAACCCTACGTAAACAGGTTTTGGTTAGATTTACCACCCATGTCAAATGGTTGGAAATACGTTTCTGTATTGACTTATCTGTGGGATCCATGTTTTATCCGAAATATACGGCTAGTTACTAACCGGCAGCCCGGTGACGCCCGAGTGTCCTGGGTCGCCCTGGTCACCTTGCTGACCCCACTCGCCCGCCATGCCGGGCTGCCCGGGAAGCCCTGCTTCACCAGGGGGTCCCGGTGGGGAGTGGACCTCTCTGCATTCACACAGACCGTGCTCGCCTAGCCAGAGAGAAACACGCCACCGTTCGATGTTAGCTGCACGACATGTGACGAAAGGCCGCTAAATCCGCAAGAGGACGCAGTATGGCTTTTGGCTAAGGAGCAGCGTCCATTTAACGTGATGAAGAGACGTGGTTGGATCAAGACAGATTCTGCAGGGACCGGTGCCGTGGACGCGTCAGGCCTTCGGCGGCCGATCGGCCGTGGCGAATCGGAGAAGGGGATGACGCTTGCCGGTGCTGTCGGCCTTACCTTTCTGACCTTTTGCACCTGCGCTTCCCGGTCGACCGCGTGTTCCTTTAGGGCCTTCACAGAGCTCATCACCTGCGGCCAGACACACCCACATTGGGCACAAAGTGCCACAGTTATAACGAGACACAGGTAGGTACACGCACACCACAGCACACGGTGGCATCAGTGCTGCTCCAGGCTGTCATCCGCCCAGGGAGAGGCGCTCTCACATGTTCCCTTGGGTCCAGGAGGTCCAATTATTCCTTGTTGCCCATCGAAGCCAGGAGGCCCAGGATGTATGGCTGGAATTCCAGGCTCCCCAACTTCTCCCTTATGACCCTTCAGTCCATCAGATCCTTTAGGTCCGAACCAATCTGTGCATTGAGACACATGGGATAGTTTTGTATGGCAGTTGAGAGGTTAGGTGGGAGTTAGGTCAGGCCAGCAAAACCTCCACACACCTGATTGCTGTTCCTTAGCACTGGGCCCCGGGGGACCTGGGGGTCCTTTAGGCCCCAGGGGGCCAGAACTCCCTGGTAGTCCACGTTCCCCTATAGGGCCTGGAGGACCTGCTTCAGAAATCAAAGAGTGACGAAAACAACAGAAAGTTAAACTATCGCGAGAAAACCTTCATATGCAGATAGACTGCTTTCTAGTCTAAGACAGCAGAGACACGGTAATATTCCATTTAATTCCAATACCTCCAGTCCAGCCCGGCGGCGTATCGATCAGATCTCCCGGCTCTCCCGGCTCCCCCTAAGGAATTATTCACACATCAGCACGTGTCAGTGTTTCGCCGAGCGCCGATTCTCTGAAACGTTCTCGCATATAACGGCATCACGGTGGAGCGAGTGCCCAACGATGACATGTACCTTACGGCTCGGCGGTGCTGGGACACCCGGCAAACCCGCATCTCCCTGCCAGGGGTGCGGTGGAGGGAGAGAGAGAGTGGTTAGGTACCTCACCAGCTTTGTACTGGATCAGATCCCCCTACCCCCCACATAAACGTCGTACCTTAGGTCCTGTTCTCCCGTCTCGTCCAGGGCTTCCCTATTAGTAAAATGAGATTATTGAAGTGAATCTTTAAAGAATTATTATGAATTACTTACATTTTCCCCAAAGAATTAAAAGGGAATTATTAATGTTTACCCGTTCCCCTGTAAAGCCTGGAAGTCCTGCCTCTGCTTTGGTGGACAGATACCCCTGCAAAAAAAATATACACATGAATGATGTAAAGGGAGAAACATGACAACGGTGGAAAAACCATTACTTTAATGAACTGGGGAAAATTAAGGTTGATATTTTATAACTCTTTGACTTATTTTAAAATAAAATATGACCAAGAATCTCTGACTGCCTGGCAGAACGTGGAAAACGTCTTTTGCTCCTACACTAATGTTCCGATTCTTTTAGTTCTTATATAACTCTTAATTGTGATACAGAAATATCATTTCAGCGTAGATATCTTTACATTTATATTTAATGTCAAGCGCTCTCGGCTGCATTTTGTGTATGAAAGGTGCATACAATAACAGCAATGATGACAATTTCGCGGCAGTCGGAGGGCCGAGACAGGAGCAGGTGACCAACAGCAGGCAGGGGCGACATACCTGTACTCCTGCTTCACCCTTCACGCCCTTCTGACCCTTCTGACCCTGTGGCGGGAAGCACAGAGTGCCATTACATTATTAAGCCTAATCCGACATTCAGGATAAGGGGGAAAATTGTGCAATCTTCATTTATTTATTTTTTTTGCCAATCCATTAAGGCAATAAATACAAAATGCACGAAACATATTCATTTTATTTCAACTCTACAGAGAAACGTGTCCAACTGTGACCTGACCGGTTTAGGCGGTCCTTGGTATTGCTCAGTAGAGTTTCCTGGTGGCCCTGGTTCTCCACTCTCCCCCTGGTGGTTAAAACAAATATTGCAGCAGAGGTGAGTTCAGAAAGAAAGACATTTCATGTAAAATTCGGATCTAGAATTTGCTGACAGACATAAAGGGGGGGGGGGGGGGATATTTGTCTTACAGTTTGTCCTTTTTCTCCTTTCAAGACCAGAGGGGGACTGCCCTGCGAAGAGGAGACAGCGATGAGATTGAAAAGAAAAGGAGTTTTGAAGAAACTATAGTTTAGTTTAATGGTACTGATTCTACCTTTGGTCCTTGGGGTCCAGGAAGTCCCTTTGATCCCTGTAGTGGAAAATATAAGTTGAGGATGATGTGTGACGTGTGGAGTGTATGAGAGGGTGAGTAAGCATACAGTACTCACTTTAGGACCATGAAGTCCAATCCTTCCTGGATAACCTGGCTGTCCAGGAGGGCCCTTGTTGGACAAAAAAAGCCCACAATATTTAACAGACACTTTTGAGCATAACCTTAATACGCCCGAGGGGATTAGGATACTGCTGAACTCACAGGGTCTCCTGGAAATCCTGGATGTCCTGGATCTCCCTGTATGCAGACAGCAGGGTGAAGCAGAAGAACGCATTACATAAGGGGCCGAACTGAGCTTCTCGCAGTGGGCACAGCTCATAAAACAATGGCAGTTTGCAACTTTCGGTATTGTTCTGTTATTATGGACCGTGGCCAACGTAAGAGGCAACTTTGGGCTGTTCATGCATACAGCCTCACATGACTGTCTGATTCGAATCTTTCTCACCCGAAATCTCTCCATGTAGACAGAAATGTCCAGGTTGTCTCCCTTCTCACCCTTCCTGCCTGGTTCACCCTGTAGAGACATACAGAGAGAGAGAGAGAGAGAGAGAGAGAGAGAGAGATACAGAAACCGTCCCAAAGAGACAGAGAGAACATGAAGCATCACTGTGAATGTGATATAAAGGAGAGTTTGGGGTTGCAGCTTCATGACTTGGGAAGTTCGTTCTCAGTTGTTTTCCTGTGAGAAAGGTTACAGTGTGTACTCGGCACACCTCCACTCCGTGTCTGCCGTCGTGTCCGTAGCGGCCCGGCGTTCCAGGATCTCCATGGGTTCCGTTACAGCCGTCAGCACCTGGTTTTCCCCGAGAGCCTGGCTGTCCCGGGTGTCCCTGTGTGTGAGAGTTTAGCTCAGAGAAGCTGCAGAGAACAGCTTAACCCACAGAGAGAGGGGGAGCTTTTTACCTTTGGAGTGCGCCACCTGTTCAATGGCTAGAGTTTGAGCATGTGAGAATGCATTTGTGGGTTAAAACTTCCATTACCAAACCAATTCCCACTTACTGGAATGCCGTCTGTTCCTGAAAACCCTGGAACTCCTGTCATTCCCTATAGAAAAGTCAGAGACATTCAGATCATTGCTCAAAAAACAGAAAAAAACCCCAAACATTTGATGTTTTAAACATTACAATTCATTACATTTCACTCAGTTACAGTCAGCATACATATTTTTTAAATTGATGTCGGAAAAAAACCAGCAAGGCTTTACATTAGTGTTGGTTACTGGTGAATTAGAACGATTTAGCATGAATTCCCAATCAAAGGGCAAAACAGGTTGAGGTTCCTTACCACAGATCCTTTAGGCCCTGTGTTCCCTGGCGTGCCTGCGTCTCCCTTCTGTCCTATGTGGCCTTGCAGGCCGTGTTCGCCTGGGCGTCCTGGGGGCCCTCTGTGGCCCTGGGGCCCAAGAGGACCTGGCTGACCCTGTAATGGAGATAAAGAAGCATGTGGCACCGAGGTCGATGTCTACATTACACCATGTATGTGTGCTGAACGTGAGCTTTAAGAGGGCGTAGCACGGCATGGCGTGGTAGGTGACAGGAGTGTAAAAACTCAGGTTCATAAAATAAAAGTCCTGCTATGGTTCCGTGTCAGCTTGAGCAAGTGACCAGATCCTGAACAAAATCTGGAGGTGGATTTTTACCTACTGAACCTGAATTATTTTCGTCTGTGACATGCAGCGAATATGGACTCACCTTATGGGCAGAAAGGGGTTTAAAACGGCCTATAAGACTTTATCCAGACCTCGTAGAAAATACATCACAACAAAAAAGAAGCACATTCTATATTGTGTCATTTATCACATGCTGACTATTCAATTTTCATTAAGCTAAGGTTCCCCTCTGGATGAAATTGACTACATGTGATCACTAGATGGCAACATCTCCACATGCATTATTCATGCTCTACGCTTCCATCTGGTGGATTTAAGACCAAGTGTGTTGGGAATTGCACTTGGCCGTGTGATGGAACTGAAGTAGCTCACTTCTCTGATAAAGGGCTGTGATAGCCTGGGACTATGATATCACAAATACACATTTCAAACAGTCTCCTATCTGCTTCTACACACACACACACACACACACACACACACACACACACACACACACACACACACACACACACACACACTCACACACACCCTCACACACACACACACTCACACTCACACTCACACACACACACACACACACACACACTCATACCCTCCCCCACACACACACACACACACACTCACACTCACACACACACACACACACACACACACACACTCATACCCTCCCCCCCCACACACACACTCATACCCTCCCCCCCCTACACACACACACATACACACACACGCACACACACACACACACACACACACACACACACACACACACCCTCCCCCCCACACACACACACACGCACACACACACACACACACACACACACACTCATACCCTCCCCCCCCACACACACACACACAAACACTCACTCACATTGCCCACACACACACAGATACACCCATACTCCCACACACACACACACACACACACACACACACACTCATACCTTCCCCCCCCCACACACACACAAACACTCACTCACATTGCCCACACACACAGATACACCCATACTCCCACACACACACACACACACACACACACACACACAGATACACCCATACTCCCCCCCCCCCCACACACACACACACACCCATACTCCCACACACACACACAATGTTCAGAGCTGCTGTTGCTGAGCTGTTGGTTTCTTCTGAAATGTGGGACGCTTTCAGTTCAAATTTAAAAAAAGATAAGAAATCCTGCTCAGGCTTTACTTCCTTAAAACGTACGGTTGCTACGGTGACCTGTTCAAACCAAAACAGGTGTTCTCCTCTCCTCAACAGCTCCACATCACCCCTGCATCGTTCTCTGTCTCGTTCCTTCCTCAGGTTAGAGCACAGTGTATATCAGAATGCAGGCGCCTCTCCCTGCTTGTACAAGAGCGTAAGAGAGTGTTAAATGACGCAGGAGGACGTGACAGCCTCTTTATAATTATAATAAAATAAGAATAAGACTCCCGAGAGTAAAGCAGGGGGATGTTCACGCGTCTGTGAGCTCTGCTCTGAAAGGCTTCTAATCACGTCTCTCCCACAGCCTGAGAGCGTACCTCTGCAGCTAGACAGAGAGGGTCACTCGCCTCAGGGCAGGAGCATCATGGGAATGAGGATGAGGGGTTGATACTGAAGGCTCTGGTGAGAGACAGGGAGAACTCTGGATGTAAAGGTGCAGACGCGATCGTAGCGGTTTGGGAGGTCATGGCCAGATGAGAAGTAACCAATGACGAGGACTGGCACAAAAGTCACAGTGCTGAAGCTTAAGTAGAACAGACATCCAATGAAAAGATCCTTGGTAAACAAGCATGCTGTCCTCAGGGCTGGCGTGGGGTATATCTGTGAGGTATAGACAGATGGGGGTGGGGTATGTGTGTTGGGACTTGTGATGGAACCCTCTTCTCTGATAAAGGACTCTGCTCTGGTTCTGATCAGGTCTGGGTCTTGCGCAAAAACCCTGCATCTGTTCACTGTGGGCTTACAGCCAGCACAGCCTACGGATACTACAGTCACACCCAGATGCAGATCTAAATATGTGAGGCTTTTCCCAAGAAAAAGGGAAATGAATTACAATAACTCCCAGGGAGATGTTTATGTCATCAAAACTACTCATACAGTTGGTGGCCTTTGGTTACAAGATGTAGAGGGTGCTTTAGTAGAAACCAGTTAATATTAAATCTGAATCACATATTTATGCGCAGAGGAAGCATGCAAACATGGTTTAAAACTCAGAGCCAACCCTGGGTGGTCTGTCGCAGACTGGGCACGTAGAATGCAAACCTTCTCTCCAACTGTTTGCTGTTTTAACGTGATATTAAACGTGTGATATAATGTGTGTTAACAGTTACGGACTGTAGCAGATTGGTCAGCACGCGCAGTTTGTCAGTGACCATTGACCCATTCATCGCTGGACAGTTTTTGGCAGCGGCATCACATATCTCAGGGATTACGACTGCATTATAGTGTCGTTAACGCTGACGTGGGACTGTTGTGGTTTTGCGTGCCAGTATCACTGCTGTATCGAGCACAGTCGGCCAGCCAAACACTCCCGACCTCATGTTCTGAAGATGACCACTGATGAAGGACTGAACGATGGGGAACAATCTGTGCACGGCACCAGAAGGTCCTCAAGGCATCTACAGTTAGAGTTTATAATAGGGTTGGGGAAATGAGTTTGCAAACACACATTTACACACATCTGCCTCTCTTGGAAACTTTCATTATGTGTGCTGTGACCTTTAACCTAAAAGCCATGGCGACGCAACCTTGTACGTTTGACAAGTATTTGAGTAATATTTGAGTAATACCGCTGAGCACAACGCGGGGCGAGGCAGGTGTGTTGTCCAACCACTGGCCCCTTTTGCTACCATACAAAACAGCTGCTAAATTTGTGTTTGCCAGTTCCACACAGTCAGACACAGGGTGAGCCTAGCATGGAGTGAACTAAATATATAAATGTGTGCGTGTCGTTAAAGTCTTTCAGAACTCAAAAGGCTAACCATGGGACAGAGAATTGACATTGGCTGGGAGGTCAGTGACCAGCGGCCCATTGATGGTGTGCCCTGGGTCATGACTCGGTGCTTCCTCACACACCTCCTGCCTCGGCCTTTGGCACACCTCAAGAAAAGAGGGTGAAAGGGTGGAGAGAACGACAGAGCGGAGGGAGGGAGAAGAACAATTCACCATCAGGCCCAACTCGAACACAGAATACCTTACAACAGATGGCACATGGCTGTCGATGTCGGCAAACGCGGCTGAGTGGGCCCACACTCCGCAAGTCGGTACTGTTCTGCCAATGGAGTGATGGTGTGTGTTCTCGTGTGAAGTCTGTAGTTTCACCGGAGGAGTGACGGTGTGTTCTCGTGTGGGTGGGGCACCCCTGCACACAGCAGAACGGCGTCCCCGCACGGCCACAGCAAGCTTAGGCCTGGTCACTGATGTGTTTATGCAGGCAGGGCTGGTATACCGTACCGTGGTGTTTGCGTTTCAGGGCCGGCACAGTTCTGAGGAACGTTGGTTAATAAGATCTACGCGGGGTGAGACGCACGCGCACACACAGGCATGCACGCATACACACACAGGCACGTGCATGAGAGAAAATATTTCTGGCGCTAGTCACCGTTTAGAGATCAGAGCTGATCTGTTAGCGTGTGACCCCACTTCACAGACGCTCGTGACCTCATACAAATGCTGATGTGAAAGATATCGGGTATCGTCTGGTCGTAACAGCGAGCTGTTTTTAAGGGATACAGACGAAGCATGTTTACGCTCTTGGAGTCACACCTCAGCTCCTGATTGGCAGGCACACCAAGGCCTTCCCCCAGTCTCAGCCGAAGAGAAGGATAAGCCGGAGAGAGAGAGAAAGGGAGGACATGGAGGAGGAATGCACAGCAAGCGCGATGCGGACACAGGCGTGCCCTATGACCCCCGGTGTCAGCAGGAGGGCAGAGAACCAGGCAACTCTGCGCGCCAGAGCAAAGGAGCCAAGGAGCCAAGGCTGCTCGCTCGAGCACTTAGCGCCTCGAAAAAGTACAAACGGAATCCTGATGAGGAAACAGGTTATTAGTCAAATCCCAGCTGGAGAAACACTCTAAGCAGGAGGGAGTGTAATACCGTGAGGAGGAGGCCTCACAGGGCACTGTGCTTTAGCCCGGGGGTGCCCGCAGTGCCGGGCCATTTCCTGTTTCCTCTCACATTCCTGATCTCTCTCCTGTCGCCTCATCCACCCTGTTTTCTTTTTTTTTTGCCTCGCGCCCTCATTCCCTGTTCACGTCAGCGCCGTCCTTTCTGGGCCGACTTTTCCGAGCTCCTCTCATGGCCGCCGTCCTGTCGGGCAGAGGGGTTAAACCCGACCCCACTCACCCTGGGTTGCCAGACAGCAGCTTCCTGCTCTTCTTCCATTACATCACTCTCCAGGAATTTATGGCAAAGAGGAAAAAAGGAAAAAGATTAAGAACGCGCTTCAGTGGCTCTCTCTTATTCCCGACCAGCTGGTGCAGCTGCAACCAGGAACCTCTATGGATCAGCTCTGGAGGATGCACACGGGGCTCAGATATAATGTTTCACACCAGTTACACCACTGTATCGAGGTACCGAACCGCACCTGGGCACACACACACACACACACACACAAAACGGCCACAGCGATGACCTCGAGCTTCAGATCCGGCAAGTAGCGCATCACCTGATGATATCATTAAGTCGTCTGGTGGACTTACAGGATTAGAATTTTAAGAATAAAATATGAGGAAATATAAAAAACACTGAGCGCAGAATTATTTTACATTATACTGGAACAAGCTGGATAAATCTGGTTCAATCGACTTCAGGCAGGATTAATCCTCCTCGAATATTTCTACATCACCCTGTAACGGATTACAACAGATGTGACAAATCATGCTGAATTACATGCCGAGAGTCCGTGAACATTCCAGTATAGTGCTCTGTTCCAGGGCGGAGTTCCGAACCGCGGTGCTGGGAGTCATAACAGTGGAGCTGAGACCCGGAGCAGATCTACGTGCTTGTCACACGCCCCCATTCCAGCCTGAGCACAAAGACCACTGTCGCAAGACAAAAATGGGAACCAGAAGGGGACCGAGAGTAAGGGCATGCTTCCAAACAGATTGAGACAGAGAGAGGGCATGCTTCCAAACAGAGGGAGACAGAGAGAGAGCATGTTTCGAGACAGAGGGAGACAGAGAGAGAGCATGTTTTGAGACAGAGAGAGAGCATGCTTCCAAACAGAGGGAGACAGAGAGAGGGCATGCTTCCAAACAGAGGGAGACAGAGAGAGAGCATGTTTCGAGACAGAGGGAGACAGAGAGAGAGCATGTTTCGAGACAGAGGGAGACAGAGAGAGCGCATGCTTCCAAACAGAGGGAGACAGAGAGAGAGCATGTTTGGAGACAGAGAGAGAGCATGCTTCCAAACAGAGGGAGACAGAGAGAGGGCATGCTTCCAAACAGAGGGAGACAGAGAGAGAGCATGTTTGGAGACAGAGGGAGACAGAGAGAGATCATGTTTCGAGACTTCTCCTTAATGTGATTCCAACAGTATGTGATAATGTTCTCTTTATATGGGCTCTGTATATATCAGACGCACCTGATTCACACAGTGAGATGGGGGATGTGTAAACTAAGCTATAACTTTCAGCCCATTTCTATAATTTGCCAATTTTCATTATTTAACCATTGGACGTGTCTACAGAGAGAGAGGGAGAAACATCTCGATTGCTTCAGGCGTAAGAACCAATGCTCAATACTTCAACCGATTCAACAATTTACTCCCAGGAAACGGCTCACAGCTTCAAAGAGCCCATCGTCAGGGTCACGCTGGGTGAGCGTGTGACCTGGTGAGACAAGTGACCGTGTGTGAAGGGATGCGGCCATCCGCCCTCCGCATGCCCTTAACGAGAGCTGCCGCGGCGATGAGTCGATGCTGAGATGATGGCGAGAGCTGTGTCCAGCTCCGCGGCTTTGTCTTTAAAAGGAGAACTCCAGCTACGGCTGCTAAGGCGATGAGCCGGGTGCCAAGAAACAGAAATGCGCCAGAAATGGAGAGCAAAAGAGAGCGCGTTGGAGAAATAGAGTGTGACAAAGTCCAGAGATGCACGTGTGAGAGTGTGTGAAGAGACAGTTCGTGCCCAGGCTAACAAATGGGCAGGCAGTCAAACACACACACACACACACACACCCCAAATACAGCCATATTCGATCCTGTATATACACCACCACCCACACGGCAACACCCTCTGTATACATGACCTGTATACAGTCACATATATGCAGCCATATTCATCGCTGGTCAAGTCCACGCAGTTTTCAAAAGCAGCTCGAAACAGCAGACAGCTCTCACAGTTATCAGCAGACCCCTGCAACACACTCTGACAGGAGCTTACAAACGCATCTCATACACCAACACAGCAGCTCTTGTGGCATGTTTTTTTCCCTTAAGACTGAAAGGGCCACAGAATTATTTTGGAACTGCAGTAGGCTGTGTTTTGAAACAGAAGGCTTTGCACAAACAGCATGTCTGCCATGTAAAACACAGCATTAATCTCGAATCTAGTATAGGCGAAGCTTCTCCCATGGGCAGGTTTAAAAGAGAAGTTCCATAACTTTATGGAATTATGGGAAATATGGCAAAGACATGACCTCTGCAGATAAACAAACAGATTAACATTCTTGGGCATTGAACCCGTGGCTGTGTTGATACAGGCGATGGGAAAGATCTGCTGGTTCTGATTCAAATGGACTCTTGACGGACAGTTGGGGTCGGACGTCAAGCCCCGTGAGACCGCGTCCTTGCTGACTCGAGGCTGCGAACCCCCCGCCTCAATTTCCACATCATCTATTTGGGTCTATTTATTTTTTTAAGATTCTTTAACATCCGTCAAGGTGTTGCACAGCTGCCTGACGCACCTGTCGCAAGCCTTGTAAAGTGGGATCACGTGGAAGGGCCCTTCCGTCCATGTGGGCCATGTTTATAGCATGGACCCCAGCTGGGAGGAGGAAGGCTATTTAACACTCGCTTCCAATCTGAGCTCCAGTTTGGCCGGTGCAGTTTGGTCGTCGCATATTTCCGGTCCTTGTGAAATGTGACAGTCCAAACTCATGGGCAGCTCTGGGGGGGATTTCCCACACCGAGGCACCGCACATGTCCCTGGCCCTCGGTCCTGCGATTTCCACGCTCGGGATTCCTTCCCACATAGTATTTATGCTGCAGCAGCGCAGTCGGAAGGAACAGGGAAGGGAATGTTGACTCAGCAATGGATATCTCTCATTTGGGAAGGCTGGAATCTATGAAGGAAAAAACAATGAGCGAGGGAAGGATGACGGGGTGCTGCATGGGTGTCTTCCTTCTGGCAATTGTTCCCGCTGAGGGAATCTCAGCAGATATTCCATTTTTAAAAAAGTTCCTTCTGACAGGTAAACATCTAAACCTGTAAAGGAGATCACCGGTGTGTGACTGAATGCCAAATCTCTGTATTGACTATAAAGCATCCTTGGCTTTGCAACGCGCTAGATAAGATCCCGAAGATGCTGTGACATAGTGGCACACATACTGCACAGGGAGACAGGGAAAAATAACCCAGTCTGGGGGCAGTGGTTATAGAAGGACATCTCAAAATGAAATTTCAAGAGCGAATAGAATTACTGTAGCAGTTACAGGAGCGAGATGTGTCTATATTCATATGTGAGGTATGCACATGACATCACGTGAGCAGTGATGTATTCCACCAGCACGGGTGAGGGATGGCAGACTATGGAGATCAGTGAAGTGTCTCTGCGGAAAGGAGACTTTATATATATATATATATATTTTTTTTAAATTCATTCATTCATTCAGTGTATTTTACAGCATCTGTAGTACTTGTTTTGACCTAAAAACCACTGTCTGCGTCTCCATTTCAACTTCAAACACGCCAGTAAAGTGGCACAGCGGTGTCTCGGGTTTCGTATGTCTAATTTTGTTAGGTCAACATCTGCAGAGAGCAGCGTGCCCAGGGGGCCGAGCGACTGGCAGACGTGACTTTGACCCACAGCGGACCTAGCTGGACATATGCGCCAGATCAACATCCCCAACAATAAAACAACACCGCCAACATCTGGAGGCTGGGTACGCACATGCCTCCTGCATCACACTGGCCTGCTCTGGAAAAGTCTGCATTTGATTCTCATGGGACTGTTGGTATTTCATGGGACTGTTGGTATTTTCCAAAAACGTGACCCAGCCTTTGGGTTTCTCTTTTTTTTTAGGATTATCTCTCAAATCTCTCAAATTTTCTCATCAAAACACAGTCATTATTGCTTACTGCACAATCATAATTGCAAAAAAGACAAAACACATTATTATTGCAGTTCGCTTTGAATCTGTGTTTGTTTATATATGTCTAAGGCAATGCAAATTAGATTTGTTGGTGGTGTTGTTAAAAATATGATCAACGCAAAATACATTTATCGGATTCTTTTCTGACAAGTGACAAAGAGCATCAGCGCCGAAGAGCTGAAGAGAGTGAAATGGCTCTATCCCACTGCCAGGGGACAGACGGACAGCATGCAGGCTACCCCGCAGTGTCTTTAGCAGGACTCGTGTGGACGGCGAAAAAAAACCCAAGCGTGCAAATCTGGGACAAAAGCCATCAGAGTCACACTGGCCTTTCTCCGAGCGGCCGGGCACGGTTGTGCCAGGGGGAACGTCTCGGACCTGCACTGTGGAGGTGGAAGGCACAGATGCCTGTGTCTGGCAGCACAGCGCGGGTCTTTCTGTTCGGGACACATTGGTTCCACTGCGAGGCCCGTGTTCATGCTGCTGTGTTTGTATATATTTATGCTTGGCTGTATTAGCCCAGACTCGCGTGTTATCACCCGGCACACAGGCGCGTGCGCGTGCGCACACACACGCCTCAGGCACAGACAAAGGTGCTTGGGCCTGGGAAGGACTGCAGGACATGAAAATAAAGTTGAAGCAAGTCAAAGTGTAACTGTTGGAAGGAGAAACACGGATCACAGATGTCCCATAAAAGAATATTGACCCCACACCGATGTACCAGGAAACTGTGTGAACGTGTGAGTGTGAGTGCATGAGTTTGGGTATGTGTCTGTATTTATGTGTACAAATCCCCTTGACCTGTGTATGCATGTGTGCTTTGTATGTGTGTGTGTGTGTGTGTTTGTGTGTGCGCGTATCAACATGTGTGTGGCGGAGGCCTGGCTGCGTGCCTGCCGTATCCCAGAGGTCTTTGGAGCCAGACACCTGCGTGGTTGCCTCAGAATTCAGGAATGAAGTGTCTGAGGTCCAGCGCTGAGAACAGATATGGCACAGCTGTCTAGGCAATGAAGATGATAGCTCTATAACATGAGCATGAGAACTCAACAACTAATTAAGACGTTTACTGTACCATTATATCCTAACTCGCAAGGATTAACACCGTCTGTCATAGTCAAAAATCTAATTTCCTTAATGGAAACAAGTAATCACATGTAATGCGATACAAACTGCACCTGTGGGTAAAGTATAATTTAATACTGGAAGCAGTAATATTACCTCACGCTATGATACCAGTAATATACTTGTGTCCAGTCCAGTCAGCGAGGCGAAAGGCCCCTCTTTCTCATGGAAAAAGTGTCTTTCCATGACACTAACCTAAACCCTAACCCTAGCCCAGCTGGGACCGGCATGCCAAAGTCTTTGCGCATTAGCAGGTCAGCCAGCCAATCGGGGCAGAGGTCCAAACGTGGGCGGATTAATGACCGATCTGGCCACGCTGGCCACTGGAGCTCTGGAGATCAGTGATGGTTCTGTCCAACATTATTCTGACCAAATTACAGATTAAGGAGCGCAGCGCACAGAACCAGCAACAGATTAGCTAGTTTCATCAATTCTTCCTGGTGAAGATCTGTGCCTGTCACACCGTTATTCAGCGCCTGAATAAATGTGATTTTGAGAGTAACAGGTTTAGGTTTGACCCCTGAGAGAATTTGACGTGGAACATACGGATAACGTGGGTGAACCAGGTGTAGCGGTCATGCTCCCCACAAACACTCTGAGCCTCTGGACATGTGAAAGGCCATTTGACAGACCTGCAGGAAACACTTGGAGTGCCCATTATACAGACACAACACTAATTATGTTAAATACAAAGAAACACAGCAACCGAGACCTGCAGCAGTACACGTCGGCACCGTGGGAAGACGCAACATATGCGAAACACCACCGAGCAAAAGTGTCAGTGTAGATGAAGGAATCGTGATAAAATACAGTCCACCGATACGTGAAAGAGTGCGTGAAGCCAAATGTGAAAACACGGGTACAGCAAAGTGGAATTAACAGAAAATGGAACCTCTGTTATTACTATAAGCATCATTACTGTGACTCTTATTCTAGGAAACGCTAAGGAACAGCCATCCCAGTGTTCCAAGCCCACTAAAGAGCAGCCAATCATCATATAAGACTGCCAGTGACATCAAAGTATGCATGAGATTTGCCTTAGATGAGGAGTAAGAGCATGTGCGGAAGATGGGCGTGTTGGAGAAATGTGTTTGGAGACTCCAGAAGGGCTTTGGGGGTCTGGCTAAGGGGAACATATCAAAACAGGCAATGTGGGAAAGACATAGGAGCTAAGTAGGAGGCTACCTCTTCCTCACTCAGCAGGTACCCTCCTCTGTGAATTAATGTGATCCAGAGAGAGCTCTAGTTGTTTCAGCTGATAGCTTTCTTCATCTGATTACCCTTTCTCATAATAAAAATCAGATTTTACAGGCACAAAATGCTCTGAATCACAGTATGAATTCCCTTAAAACATCTCTAAAAGACTCAAATCTTCATGTCCTCTTAGATTCTATTGTAGTATTTTTTTTGTTTGTTTGTTTAAACCACATAACTGAAGTGTGAGCTCAGAGTGAAGAAGCATTGTGAAGGCCCCCAGGTGTCCGTGTGTTACCTCACACAACCTTCTAGCACTTGAGGAAACCTCTGACTAAACGTACATATTGCAGCAACATATTTAATAGCGCTCTGAATTTTAAAAGCTACTTGGAAAAAGTTGGGATAATAATGTCTCAAATTAGCACGTTCAAATGAAGTTACCATTTTATTTTTTGATATATAATAAGATAACCGGTAACTCAGCAACCCAGGGAACTGAGTTGTTACGTGTGCTAGAAGTAACTCGCTGAAGTAACCCTGGCCTTTGACACTTAATTCTTCTGCTTACATGTTGCATCCTGAACTAGTCATTAAGCGTACAAGATAAAAGTCCTTCCTATCTGAGGTCAACTGTCATTTGCCCAAGACTGAAAAACAAACAACCGTCTCTGGAGGGGGAGTGGAGGGGGATTCTCGAGGTCTTATTTATGTCCAGTTGCGGCTTGTTGTAGCCTCGCGGTAATCTTCTGCACACAATGACTCTCTTGTCCCGTCACAGCCGGTTCTCCAAAGAGGCTCTGAAGGGTCTGGCAGGGACCTTCAAAGATGCTACAGCTGGTTATAACCAGCTGCAGACCCGGGGGGTGTGGTGCAGCCGAGGAATAGAGAGCTGCTCTCATCCAAAGAACGGACACCAAGTTTAATTTGGAAAATGTCATCCTACGATCCCTATAATTGAGCTGATCGGTGTGGAGATGGTTTGAGAGAAGACCATAAAGGATGTCCCAGTCCTTTACCTGTGATGTAGTCTGATCACAGATGGGAAATTTCCTACTTAGATAAATCCAGTAATGGTTTGAGAAAGGCTAGTCTCCTCTAGTGAGAAAGGGAATGAGGAATGTTGTAGGGTTCGCAAGGAGCTATGTAGGCATTCAACATGAGGAATTTCGTATGTCCTTTGAGGAGGTTTAATGAGCTTGCTTTGCAAGACCTCTGATGAGGTTTAACGAGGTTTTGGTTTTGGAAAAAAAAAAAAAAGCACCTCACATAGAAGCATGCTCTTCTTGTGTCAGATCTGTCTGAGCTCCATGTAGCCTCCATCTATTTAGATGAACTGAGAGATCTGAGCTTTATGCAGTGTAAGTGAAAACATACAAAATGGTAAGATCAAAACTCTCCATAAACATCTCCGTCCCGCACCAACCCAACACAGAATTAAGCACCAGGGAAGGAATGTCTGCAGAAACCTATAATCACAATCTACTATTTGAGTGACTATAACAAGTTTGGACAGCCTTTTCCATAACCTGTCTCTGCTAACTGATACCCAGGGCTGTCCGTTCCGGTCTGGTCCCTAGCTGCAGACCATGGCATGCGGACTGTGAACAGAATTCCTGTGTGAGATACACAGACTTGCCAGACTTTTCAACCACTAACTGAGGTCTGACATCTGAAAGTACATCTAACGTCAAAACCCTGCGGCAGTAAACATAAAGAACTGTCTGGAAAATGTCAGGTACAATTGGAGGATATTCCACTCAGACCAGCGGTTACAGTGCAAAGCAGCTTCCAAACAGAGGAACCCAGGCTGACGTAAACATAGCCACAAGGTGACAGGGTTAGGCCTGCAAGTACACTTTATCTTTCCTTTGAGACTCCAGACAGTAACATTCCAGTCAATCATTGCATCCTCTGCTTGAGAGTCATAGATGTTTGTGGAATTCCATAGCGTCGGGATTTGGAATGAACACTCAACATATTGACCTGTAACACAGAAATAGCTTTGGATACAAGTATCTCTTGCCATGTCTGTGGGCATGGAAAGAAGGGCATGTATGTGATTTTGCCAAACGGGGATCTGATAATGCTCATTGTGCTGTGCATTCGTGTGTCATTTCCTGTTCCAGCTGGACTATAGAGTTTTCCCACGGTAGATAAGGCCATACATTTATCCTTTTCAAAACACAAACGCACTCAATTGCTACATCTGTCCTCTTCTCGACCGTGTTCTGTCTGCTCTGTTAGAACAGGTCTCTGTCTTCCTCTCATCCGCTAAGCGTTTCGTGTTAAAATGTCGTAGTATGTTGTGAACTGTCTGGTGGCCAAAATGCCCAATAAAGAACTTCTATCCTTAGCGCCGTTCTGAGAGCCCCACCCATTTTCTCAGGAACAGCAGGAAGGGTCTGAGAGAACACAAAGCCCACTATTGATCTGCATTTAGACATTTGGAGTGGAGAGGATGTGCACTGATGTGCCATTACGGTGTCTTAGTGGCCTTCTGGAGAGCTGTATCTCCCTGGCAACACAAACTCAGACTCCCATCTCTTCGGTGGACAGTGAAGTTACTCGCACCAATAGTTTCTCATGAGAAAAAACAACATTTCTCTAGGAAAAAAAAAATTGTTGCTTTACGCGTTCAGCCTTACTAAACAGCACGCCGAACAAAACATGTTGGAAAATGTCCGCCTATTTGTTTTAACTGTAAGGCATTAAGGTTTATTTGGTTGGGTGATCAGCTGTTCATTTGCACAGGATGGCGTGGACGTTGCCAGCCATGCTCACGTTTCACAGTCCGCGCGGCACGGATCACAGCCAAAGGAGGTGGTGCGTGAACCCGGGCCAGCCCAAGATGACTGGCTGCCCACCGGGAATAACCTCAAGCTCACAGGACTAACAGTTCTTCTAAACAGTCAGGCGTGCTTGGTCCAAACTCTTCGATATTGCCTCTGTCTTTGTCTGCAGTAAACATTTCACAATCGCCATGTTAACAAGGCCTTTTGGATTTTGCATTTAATACTGGATGAGGTTTTAGTGAGTGCAAAGCTGATGAATGTGTAAATAGCCTCTGCGGTTGAATGACAGTCGTTTAAATGCAAGATTTGATCAGGCATGTCAAACAGCTGTTGGCGCTATGGGACGTGCTGCAGAGCAGAGGAAACCCCACGTGATTCACGTGAGCCACTACATCGAATCTGATGCCTATAGCACATGGATTTACCTGTCTTGTAATGATATCATTGGTATGTACTAAATCAGTATCACAGCCAGGACAACCACAGAGTTTTTAATGCAGGGCAGCATTAAACATATCCTGTAACACCCCAATAATATGAATCATAACTTGTGGTAAGGGTGGTTGTGCTCCCGCACCCAAGTCTTGCACGTTGATCGAATTTATTGTAGTTTACCATGCTGTCCTGTTTCATGCCATAAATGTGTAAATGTGTTTTAAAACCTATTTGTTATATATGAGATCAATATGGCAGCAAACAAAGCTCACACCCTTTGATTGTCCAGTCTGACACTGTAATGACTGAAAGTTGCTCATTCTCGTGCATGTTAGGCCCAGACAGCTGAGGTCCAATGGGGTGGGGGAACATGAAATGCATGCAGACATCTGTGAGGCTCTGTTTCTCCTTGACGACAATATTTATGGACGGGCACATAACACCAGGGACAGGATGTAGACCTTGGCGGGAGGACGAGAGACACTACGCAAGAGTGGTAGATGCACAAGGCACGGTTTACACAAACACTGCACACAAGAGGGAAACTATTCAAACGTATTCAGTTAAAAAAAAAAAGGAATGAAAACTGAGCATGTGAGTCACATGTCTGCGTGGGAAAGGCCTTCTCGTAGCAGGAGCATGAAGAGAAAAATGCCCAGGATTCTTTTGTTGCTACTTTGGACGTATGTGGAGGCAACAGTGAATGAATCAAGGGCAGATACTTTCAATCGCTTCGTACCTGATTACACACGTAGCGCCTCTTTAAGGCGAGACGCTCGGTAAGCCAGAGAGCATGAGGAAATACACGACATTTTCCCATTTAATGACATTAGATGAAACATGTCCTCTGGACATTCTGTATTGAGATAGACAATGCCCAAAATTTCATGGTAGCTGTAATAAATTCCTCTGGGCCTTGGTACCGATCAATCAGACCTTCCTGTCCTTTTCAATACAGTTCAAGAAGACAGATAGCACTGAAGACTTGGCCCGTGCTCACGAGACTCTCTGTATCCTGATGTTTACTGTGGAATGCGTTTCCTCCCTTTCCGCCTGCACACAAGAAATTTCTTGTCATCGCGTCAGGCGAAAGGTCCCAGATATATCCGGCAAACTGTGTGCTTATATCTCGAGCAGTTTGTTATAGACATTCACTAATTCGACTGTGGCTCTGAAGCACGTAATCACACCCCGGATGAAGACACTGCTGAACCTAGCTGGGCTTCATCAATGAGACCAGACCGAGAATTTGAATCAAGCCCCGATATCTTTAAGGCAGAACGTGTTTCACAGCATGGCTCTGGAGTGCAAAGTTGAAAATACCATTGACATTATGAGGCTGTGCAGCTGCTCTCTGCTGAAAGCGAATTCACCATGGCAGCACACCCTCCGCTGACAGATTCCTAGCTCTTAGCGGCTATTAGTGGGGGCTCGTTAGTGGGGGCCCTTCCCCATTATTTCATTAAGGCACAGTGTTTAGTCTGCTTTCATATGCTTGCTCTCGCAACGCGTCGCCAGCTCCTCTGAAACTCCTCTCCATCTTCTTCTCATTTGAACTAATGAACCTGGGGCATGCCAGAACCAGCTGGAAAATGGAAACAAGCCAAAACAGGTGTGCGAGATGGAGATCTAGACCGACTGCGTATGACTGATCTGTGACCTGTATGGCTACAACGTCCGCGTGGGGGATCTGACAGAGATCTTTAAATGGTTCTAAGCTGTAACTGGTTCTAAGGTTAAAGGCTTGCCAAGAAATTCCGGCAAGCACGTGTTACAGTTTAACCACCCGGTGTTTGACTCTTGGCGATATGCTTTTGGCACGTTCTTTTGTTTTGTGGTGCTGTAACTGTGACTTTACGGGTGCTCATCCTCTCCTTTGGCTCAGTCTTCATTCCCAGCGTTCATACTGGGAAACAACAAGCTGTGGCAGAGGACGCGCGGAGGTCCGCGTAGGGACGAAGGACAGACACGGAGACGGAGGGACGCCAGGACGGAGACGCTTACCCTGGCCCCCTTCTCAGGGTAACACTGACACCCGCCGCTGCAGTCTCGACCCCCGCATGGCCCGCTGGACTTCTTGCCGCCCTGGGGGAAGAAAAGAAGACAAACACACAGTCATTAGCTGGCTGTTCCACTCTTTTAACGTCATTTCAGATCGTATCTGGTGCGTGATGTAAGCAGCACAGTAAACTGGCTCTCTCCATTCTCAGCTTAACGGATTGCTTATACGACCGAACCAAGTGTGTTGTCCGGAACGGTGTGTTGCACCATGGAGACGCTGAGGCGGAACCCCACCCCAACCTGCCCGAGCCCCTGCCCTGAGCGCATTTGAGAGCATCTCTGTAACAGTTGTGACAGGACAGGTCAGGCTGTTGCGGCATTTAAATTCTTGCTAAACACTTAATAAGCACTGTTTACTTTGCAGCTGTTCGTACTTAAATGATGTCTCTGGCAAACCAGGAGGGAACCCCAACTCCATTTGCAACATAGCAATTCCCATAATTGGAAGGTGGAGGGTGTGTGGGAGGGGGTTGCTCTAATGTTGGTTCAGTACATTTTCTTTACGATGATTTTCCTATCTACTGCGTAAAACAACTTGTATATTTTATTTGGTACAAACTCTGTAACAAAGCCACTTTTAGAGGGGACACTTTTCATTAGACACAAGTCACTGTGGAACACGCTGACTTCAACTGGTCTCCACTAAACTATGTGAGCACCACCATAAACCCAGATCCGCACTGACTTAAATCACCAACCGATTCGGTCACTTAAATGCTTCTCAATGAATATTAATGAGCAAAATGAATAATTATAAGAGATGAATTATAACAGAACTGAATTAATATGACTGAAATTACATCCTTGTAAGAGGTACTGTTTCTTGTGAGCTACATTCTATGACATGCCACCGACTCCGCCTACACACTGATCTACACGCTGGTCTGATGAAGTCTCTGGGTGTGGAGAACAAGCAGAAAACTGGTGCCTTTATCCTGGCAGGCCGTATCCATGGACGTATGCGAACAGAGAGAATTCTGTCTTTTCACTTCGATTCTGGATATAAAATGCACAAAGACCACATTGAGCCGTCTGGCCTGCACCACAAAGTGCTCCATTTAAACACCCTTTCATGCTTCTTTATCTCTGGAGCACAAAACAGATATTTAAATGTCGAAGGAATGCGGAGAACTCAATGTCTTCCTTTCAAACATTTGTGCTCCCTGAACTGTGAAATTCAAACAGAATTCGACAGACCCGGATGTATTTTCCCTGCTGAAGGGCAGCTGTACTTGCAGTACATGCAAAAACCCATGCCAAGCCCATTCTGTGGGATGAGTTATCCACACTCATCGGAATAGTGTGGATTCTGTCAGTGCGCATGTGCAAAAATATGAGTGGGGGACTCCAGAGGGATATAAAGGGGGGGAGATGGCTCACACTAAAACAATGAGAGAGGGAGGGGCCTGGTTTGTCCAATCGCCAAACAGTTGATGATTCCTGCAGATGATGCGGGCGGTATTGTGTTCTATCCTGTCGCAGTCCACCCACCTCACCGAATCACCTTTTCCACATGCCTTGAGCAATGAGCATCTGCTCAGTATGAATCATTACTGACCGCTGTGGAAAACAAGGGCATGCGTGACCATTAAGGTAAGCGCAAGAATGCTGCCTTTCATGGGCCACTGGTCGTTATCTTCCTGCCTCACCAAACAGAGGCGCTATTTTGGACCGTCTCTTTAGAGGCACTCTCATATCTGATCAATTGTCAGGTGTGAAAATCCCAAGAGCAGCGGGACAAAATGACAAAGCTCTTCGGCACGCAAAGCTCGCAGGGTAGCTCTCCGAGCACGTGACGGAGTGAGCTAGCAGAGACTCGCTCCGAAAGGCCGGCCTGAAACCTTTAGGGCTCTTTAGATGGACTGGCCTGCCGTGAGGACGCTCAGGAGCTCACGGGTCAGAATTCGCCACCAGACAAATGGAAAAGAGGAGACAAAATAACAACAATGCCATTGCAGTTTATTAGACTCCGATATTCCACAAAAATCAGACAAGAGCATAATGGCGAGATAAAGGATCAGGTCTGTAAATAATGTTGCGGCTTTAAAACCTCAACGATTTAAAAAAAAAGGGACCCAGCTCATGGTCCAAGGACGCTTCATAAATGACGAAGTCTTTAGCTTCAGCCATTTTTAGGTCTTTGGTAAACCGAGCTCTCGCTCCGAGGTGGCATCGGACATAATTCAGCCAGGCAAGTGTTACGAGGAGTAACCAATTTCATCGGTCACTCGGCCTGCTAAATAAAGAAAGCTGACAAGATTTAGACCTGAGTGGAGCATATAATGTCTGTGGAAGACATCCTGAACCTTCAGAAATATCAACAGCATTTGTTAGGCAGAAAAAACCAAAAACATAATGAACTACATACGGCATAATCCGAAGGCCATTAAGTAGATAATCATGTGAACCGAATCATTTTGATGCGTGGTGTACACCATGTCTGCCCAACTCTGGTTCTGGAGATCTAAGACCTTGCAGGGTTTACACTGGTATCTCTGAGGCAGGACTGGTTTCTTTTTAAGCAAACAGTAGAGGCTTTCAACAGAATTAGAGGGAACTAGAGGGAGGGAATTCCTTGCTTCATTATACAACTCACATATGGATATCCTGAAACTGCTGGCATTCGGGCGCATGAAAAGTGCACTGAAGTTTCCCGTAACATAACTCGCCCACATCAGAAATGAAAAAGCTCCTTTAACATTGACGTGATGAGTCTTCTTCAGGCTTCTTCAGTCCCACAGCGATGTGAGTGAACACTAAAGAGCAGCTGAAAGCCTCGCTCTTATTTGGCGAGTGGAGAGTGGCAGAAAGACAAGTGAGACACATCCGCCTGTTCTGAGAGACCGCGAGGGGCACACACCTCTTCCCTATCCTCCCAGACCAAACGTGACCCAAACCACCGTCAGAGGCGCTGAGCTCCCGGTGGTGCTCTTGGAGAAGAACGCTGCTTACAGAGGTGATTCACAGGCTCTCTCAATGGTAGGAAACATCCCCTTTCACAGCTGTCTGCCCTCCCAGTGTGGGTTCCACACCCAGACGGCCTGTGTTTCTGAGAAGCTGCCGGTTCTCTCTGCAAATGTGGCAGATCTGGCCGAGTGGGTTGGCACTTCGTGGCACAGTCCCATTCTCCAACAATTTCAGCTGCGTTATCAAAGTACGTTGCCAGGTAGCGTAATGCAAACATGTACCAGGTGGTATACGGTGTCAAGTGAGCGGTAATTAATAACCTACGCATTACAACTTACAGACTCACTGGGTGCTCGGAGTGCAGAGATCTCTACAGGGAAATCTTACGGCCTGGGATTGTGCTTATTTTCCGTACTAATGGACTGGTGTATCTTTAGTGCTGGAGACTTTGGACTGTGTTTACTTGACGTGGCTTTATGACACAGCAAAGACTCAGAGGACTGATTCCAAAGCCTGCATGTTTACATAGCTCGGGGGGCACACACACCGCGAGACACTACATCTTACGTTCTCTGTTCTGTTAAAGATCGGAACTTCCAGATAGAGGACACTACGCGCATGTGCACGTGTCGCTGCGAGAGTCCCTGTGGCCAAACACTTGAATCATATGCCTTTCCCAGCATACTGCTTTAGTCATAACTATATGTGGCTAACCACCAACTCACGAATCCAAGCACTTGTATTCCGTTTTCCCAGCTCCCAGAGCAAAGCCAAGATGACAGGTGTCTGGCACAGGCCGATTTCCCGACGCCGGGCCCCTTCCACCGCTGGAGTCTGGATGCTGCGTGAGATATTGGCAAAAAAAAAAAAACAAACCACCGCCCCTGTGTGCACTGACATATTTGATTAATCCGAGGGCGTGGGATAAAACAGAAAGATATTCCAGCAGATAAGCCCTGAGCCGTAGGCCGTGTAACTGAATGAGCTGGTTATAGACAACGTAAACCACAGTGGGCTGAGGAGCACGATTTAAAACAAGATTCAGAAAACTGGAGGACATAACACCAACACCAATGACGAACAAAAGGCTAAAACAATGGAGGTTGATTTAAAAAGCACTGGGGGAAGAAAATGATTTTTTACAGACAGTCTACCTATTCACCATGAGCGCTGTGCACTGAGAATGCTGGCTGGCTGGCTCATGACTTCGTGGTGGAGATTGGGACATCCTGAGGAATTCGGAACGTCACTAACGGCTACCAAACACGGACACACCACTGGTTTCTGACATTTTGACACACATACCAAAGATTTTCTCCTTGTACTCTGACATTTTGAGTACTCTGCTGCTTTGTGTCTCCGTCCGCTAAAAACAACATGAAATCGTGGCAGACAAAAGCAGAAGACCATGTAGTCACCCCTAACCTCTGAGATCCAAGACACTGTAAGCAATTTTAAGTTTCAGACACGAAGTGCAGACGTGAATTTTGTCCCCTCACGACAACAATCAAGACATCTGGTTCTGTTCTCTGAGATTTGAGCCGTTTCAGGTAAATCTGCCCACAAAACTAACAAACAACAGAATGCTATAATACCCTAAACTTTACGCACATAAACCCAGAGAGGTGAAAGACAGGACTACCTTACTGACACTTATCTGCCTCTGAGTGTTATACACAAAAAATAAAAATTTGAGATAAGATTACTTTGATGTGTTTTTATGAATCATACAACTGGGTCTTATTCTTTTATATCATGATAAAGTTGCTGTGGTGTCAAAGGACCTGGATCATTCTAAGCCTTTTGATCTTTGACTGTCTGCCCTCTGACCTCGGCTGTGATTCCATCTGGGCCAGGGGCTGACCCCTGCCGAGGGTCAAAGGGTAAACGCTGATAGAGGATCAGCAGGGCAAGAGTTGTCGTCGTGTACAAAACTGCAAAGACCCAGAGATTCTACCAAATGCGCGACTTCAAAGAGACTTTCATTACCGAGTGACTGTTGGCTTTTTAGTTCAAATGTAAATGACAAAATCTGACATCAAAGGTACAAATGGAAATCACTCATATTGATAAACTACAGCTGAAGTTGATAGGACGCAATAATTTTTTGTTCTAAAACATAAACCGCTGTTATACCTTGTTAGACGGTGTATTGTAGGTATACTGCAGGCAAAGGCGTTTGTGTTCGACAGTGTCCATATGTTCCGCGATATGTATTTAAAGCTCACGGGCGAGAATCTGACCGCTCAGTACCATGAAGGAGGCGGCCGTTTAACTCGCAAACAAAACAAATAATTTCCTCCCTGCAAATAAAGGCTGCGCACCAGCAAACGCTATCCACGGTAAAGCTACACCAAGCGCCCGTTTCCTGCCGCTGGTGCCAACTTCCTCTCCTCATGGAGACTTTCATCCGCCCTGTTCTCTCCTCTGCCTGCGCCCCCTGTTCTGTTGCCCGGTGCTGGTGCTGGTGCTGGTGCTGGCCCAGGCCAGGGGTGCACGGGGACCCCGCCTGCAGGGAGGATGGAGGCATACCACCTGCTTATTAACTGAGCTTTTAATGGGAGGGATGTGGGAGCAATGTGACCTTTCTGTGTGTGTGTGTGTGTCTGTGTGTGTGTGTCTGTGTGTGTCTGTGTGTGTATATGTGTGTATATGTGTGTGTGTGTGTGTGTGTGTGTGTATGTGTGTGAGTGAGTGAGTGAGTGTGTGTGTGTGTGTGTGTGTTGGACACACTCTAACAGTGACACACTCTACTGCAGCTTCATTGCAGGAGCGTAAACAGTTGCCTAATTAAATTAAGCACAAGCACATTTTACACCCACCCACACACACACACACACACACACACCTGTGAGGGTGCTTAGCAAGTAATCAATTTCCCCATTATCAATCACTGGAGAGAAATAATTATATATTTACATACTGTACTGTCACCAAATCAAAATCTTCAACATGTGAAAGCAGTGAGACACTCTGGATCCGAGTGATGGAGGATTCCAGACACACTACAAATCTTTCATTGTTTTACACACAGAGCCAGAAATAACTGGAATAAAGAGTTCCACTGGTACATCTTACAAAGATCTGAACAGCAGGATTAAACGGATATCAAACAGGAAATATCCAGTTGTCTGCACGAATGGCTCCTAAAATGAGGTCTGGTCTATGTATAAGTCTCGCGGTCACCCATTCCTGCAGTGCTGTTATTCTGGCCTGTTCCTCTGGACACAGCTGTTTCGAGAACGACCTGCTTCCGATCACAGCACTGCAACGGAACTGAGCTCAGGACTTTCTGCTGATACGCTCGGTGTTGTGTTGCGAGATCTAATCTTGTTTTAGTTTTAGCCCACAGATCTGCAGATTCTCTGACACTCTTCGGGTCTCCTGATCTAATAACTGACCTCGGACTGGGGCGTCTGAGCGGACCCCTGCCGCTAAACCCCCTCCGTGTGCTACACATCTGCAGCGAGGTTTTCCTCAAGCATGATGCTCTGTCTACATTCACCAGAAAGTTCTCTGTCTGGAGTTCCTTGTCACGTACGTGAGGATTTGGGGGCGTTCTCCCGTGTCTGCAGGAGAACCTGTTTGTCTCAGTAGTGGAGCTGTGCTGAAATTCTTCCACATTTAACAGTCTGCTTGATTATAGACTGATTGAATACGAGAAAACGCTAAATGTTTTGCGTGTTGCCTAGAAACACGTTTTATCACTGTGACTTAGATGAAGATCAGATCACGTTTAAGATCCGTTCATGCATAAATCCAGATAATTCCAAAGGCTTCCAAACGGTAAGAGGACACTATAAAAATATAGTGCCAACTCTTGAGTGATAAGATTCTTAGATATATAAGCTGTAGTAAGAAATTTAACACCAAACTCCTATATAATGTCAACACCTGTTTAAAGTCTTCTGCCTATAGTACATCTGAGACGATGGCGCTTACTGATTTAAAAGTGATGTATTCAGAAAAGCCTCCTTAAGACCCACAATGTTAACACACACTGGAGATCAAACATCTGTTATGGGAGCTCGGAGGCCCCCCCCCAGGAGAGCACGGGCGTGGACAATAAGGAGAAGCGAAGGGCGAATGGTTGTCCTTGTTCAGGGAGAAGGGGGTCTAAATGACCCCCATGAGTCTCAGGGACCACAGGCCTGAATCAGGGAGGACGAGACAGAGGCAGCGGGTGCGTGTTATGGCTGGCACGCCCTTCTGCGCCCGTGGGTTTTGCTGGGCCTTCGAGCACAAAAACAGATGTAGGCGGCCCAGCGGTCTGGGGGCCCAGGGCACGTGTACCTGAGTACAAAGGCGCAGGGCACAGGGCTAATCTCCGTCCCCGGGGGCGGAGCCTGAAGAGCGGGCGCGTGCCTGCAAGACCGCCGTCCAGACGTCACGCGCATCATCCTCAGTGCTTAAAATAAATATTTACTTTGAGCGGCCCTGTCCAGTAGGCTGGATGGCACTCAGCTAGCACACAAAATAACGACCATTATTACCCTGGGGCCCAAAACTTCTGTGCTGTATAGTTCATTTGCAATAATATTTAGAAAATAATAAACAATAAATCTAATAAAATAAATATTACATGTATATTAGGTTAATGTATAATATTAGGAACATCATAACTCCAGTAAACTGGATTTTATTAGACGTGTATTTTAGATATATAATTTAATAGATCTTATTATTTATTAGTTTATGTAAAGCCCCTCAGCTTATCTAAAGACAGCCATATTCACAGTTTCTCTGACAGTGCAAACTGCATAATATAGCACTAGTTAAAAACTTTATCATGACTTAGTGTCATGTTAGTAGCATCATAAATTTACATGGTATACAATTCATATTATGATGCAATAGGGAAGCAGATATATGTGTGCGCACGCAGACACACACACACACGTGCACACACAACTGAAAATATTTTTCTTGGCTGTGGTTGTGCAATTTCAGCCTTTCTTGTAACAACTGCAGATATCCTCCATTAAACAGGCTCATTATTGAGATAAGGTGAATTCCTCTGGGCCATTTTCTGCCAACATCTCCTGGAAACTGTATCAGTCTCTCATTTCTCATTCAAGTTTCTCAGCCGTCTCCACTGTAGCTGCTGTTTGGTAGCCTGCACTTTCTGTGACACTGCCACTCACTTCCGGATTTCTTATCCGGTTTAAGCAGTGCCAGGACCAGAGCAGCAATGAACACAGAAGGTAAATTCCTAAAGGGACTGCTGTTGCAGTGTGTCCATTAGAGCCCATGTATTCAACAGTGTCCTGGGTCCATCATTCATTTATTTACATTTATCAGCAAGTACAACTTGAGTAATTGAGGTTAAGGGTCTTGCTCAGGGGCCCAACAGTGGCAACTCGGCAGCAGGGGGGCTTGAACCAACAACCTTCTGATTACAACTCAAGTAAGCTAACCACTGAGCCGCCGCCACCACCCTTTCAGGGCTGCCACAGTACCTGTGTCTGTCAGTAGCTGTGTCTGTCAGTACCTGTGTCCACCTGTGCCTGTCAGTACCTGTGTCCACCTGTGCCTGTCAGTACCTGTGTCTGTGCCTGTGTCTGTCAGTACCTGTGTCCACCTGTGCCTGTCAGTACCTGTGTCTGTGCCTGTGTCTGTCAGTACCTGTGTCCACCGGTGTCTGTCAGTACCTGTGTCAACCGGTGTCTGTCAGTACCTGTGTCTGTCAGTACCTGTGTCTGTGCCTGTGTCCACCTGTGCCTGTGTCCACCTGTGCCTGTCAGTACCTGTGCCTGTGCCTGTGTCTGTCAGTACCTGTGTCCACCTGTGTCTGTCAGTACCTGTGTCCACCTGTGTCTGTCAGTACCTGTGTCTGTGCCTGTGTCTGTCAGTACCTGTGTCCACCTGTGTCTGTCAGTACCTGTGTCCACCTGTGTCTGTCAGTACCTGTGTCTGTGCCTGTGTCTGTCAGTACCTGTGTCACAGGTCTGTGTCTGTCAGTACCTGTGTCCACCGGTGTCTGTCAGTACCTGTGTCCACCGGTGTCTGTCAGTACCTGTGTCCACCGGTGTCTGTCAGTACCTGTGTCTGTCAGTACCTGTGTCTGTGCCTGTGTCCACCTGTGCCTGTCAGTACCTGTGCCTGTGTCTGTCAGTACCTGTGTCCACCTGTGCCTGTCAGTACCTGTGCCTGTGCCTGTGTCTGTCAGTACCTGTGTCCACCTGTGTCTGTCAGTACCTGTGCCTGTGCCTGTGTCTGTCAGTACCTGTGTCCACCGGTGTCTGTCAGTACCTGTGTCCACCGGTGTCTGTCAGTACCTGTGTCCACCGGTGTCTGTCAGTACCTGTGTCTGTCAGTACCTGTGTCTGTCAGTACCTGTGTCTGTGCCTGTGTCCACCTGTGCCTGTCAGTACCTGTGCCTGTGTCTGTCAGTACCTGTGTCCACCTGTGTCTGTCAGTACCTGTGTCTGTGCCTGTCTGTCAGTACCTGTGTCCACCTGTGTCTGTCAGTACCTGTGTCTGTGCCTGTGTCTGTCAGTACCTGTGTCAACCGGTGTCTGTCAGTACCTGTGTCCACCTGTGTCTGTCAGTACCTGTGTCCACCTGTGTCTGTCAGTACCTGTGTCTGTGCCTGTGTCTGTCAGTACCTGTGTCCACCTGTGTCTGTCAGTACCTGCGTCTGTGCCTGTGTCTGTCAGTACCTGTGTCTGGGCTCTGTACATATGCAGCGATGATCTGAGAAGCTGGAAAATGAAGAGTTCTTATGTTTTACACAGGCTAAAATCAAAATGGACTGGGTAGACAGACCAGAGAGTGAGTGAGGGAGGGAGGGGGAGAGAGAGACAGAGAGAGAGAGCAAGAGAGAGAGAGAGAGAGAGAGAGAGAGAAGTGTTTAGGAAGGGATATTCTTTTAGCCCCTTCCTGTGTGCAGCTGTAGGTTAGTATGCAGGAAGTACCGCTTTCATTCGCAGTTCCCATGGGAAGATTCTGGAAAACTTCCCCCTTCCAATGTCAGAAGCATGGCAACACTCCAAGCCACATGCATGCATGCGTGGGCCATGAAGAAAGAACAAACAGTGCAGAAACGGGTGTGCTACACACAAACATGAAGCGCACCGTCCACAGACAGCACAAAGTATTCTGGATATTAGCGGAGTACGAGATGAGTTCTTTACTAAGACAGGGACCTCTTCTGCTATGAAGGCAGAAGCTAATCTCATACAAAAAGCCCATTCCAACAGTCAGAACCAGAGCAGCTCAGAGAAGGAAAGCGCCGTGTTCAAGACTAACGTTCTGGAATCGGTCCCATGTCAACAACGCAGACCCAAACCCCCTGAGAAGCCATGCACAGCTGCACCTCTCCATACTAAATCACTTCTCAGTCAAGAAAAACTGAACTCCAGCTCACAACAGAAACAGTTACCAGAGGTCCACAGTCGTAATCAGCACTTCCTGCTCTTGACATTGCTAAATGAACCAAGAGACCTTATGCTAGTGAACTACCTGCTTCCTTAGACATAAAAAAATTCCAAAACACCACTACCTCCATCTGTCTTTCCTGCAATCTGTTTTTGATACACGGTCACCTGGGTAATGAATTACGCAAGCCTCTCCTTCTAGGAGATGATGAACTGGTGTGAGAACTTTAGGAGATGACGCTGTCTACGGTGAGATGAGGGTATATTCATGTAACAGCAATCTGGGAGCGACTTGGGAGCTCGTGACTATACATGTGTGTGTGTGTGTGTGTGTGTGTGTGTGTGTGTGTGTGTGCAGTGGTATAACTGTGATGCTATGGGCCCTGGTGGAGAAAGAGTCGTGTTACAGTGATGGAATTTGGTTATTTGTTATGTCATGTCTCAGTTAGGTTTAGAGAACGCAGCTAACAAGCTACAGTGGGGCACTCAGGTGGTGTCAGGGTGGGGCACTCACTCAGGTGGCGTTAGGGTGGAGCACTCACTCGCTTGGAGAGTCGGGGCGGAACAGCTTAGGTGCAGGTGACCTCTATTTAACCATCAGGCTGACATAGTGGTGTCCTGATCTGTCTCCAGTAGTCCCGCCTCAGAGTCAGACCCAGCAGAAGTAGGGTATATGATGCATCGCCCTATCTTAGCTAAGACTGCGGTCCAAATAAACACCTGTATATTGATTTGCTGTCTGACACCATCTTCAGGATCGTGTGGTGGAGATAAACACTCCCCACATGGTTATTCATTATAGTCACCTTCTAATCATTAGTGTCACTGCACAGTGGGCGTGGTCTCTGAGTGACAGACCACGCTCCACCCACACATCTCTGACCACTCTCCACCCACACATCTCCGACCATGCTCCACCCACACATCTCCACACACCCATCTCTGACCACTCTCCACCCACACACACACATCTCTGACCACTTTCCACCCACATACACACACCTCTGACCACTCTCCACCCACATACACACACCTCTGACCACTCTCCACCCACACATCTCTGACCACTCTCCACCCACATACACACACCTCTGACCACTCTCCACCCACACATCTCTGACCACTCTCCATCCACATACACACACCTCTGACCACTCTCCACCCACATACACACACCTCTGACCACGCTCCACCCACACATCTCTGACCACTCTCCACCCACACATCTCCGACCATGCTCCACCCACACATCTCCACACACCCATCTCTGACCACTCTCCACCCACACACATACACACATCTCTGACCACTCTCCACCCACACACACACACACATCTCTGACCACTCTCCACCCACACACACACACACACACATCTCTGACCACTCTCCACCCACACACACACACACATCTCTGACCACTCTCCACCCACACACACACACACACATCTCTGACCACTCTCCACCCAGACACACACACACATCTCTGACCACTCTCCACCCACACACACATACACACACATCTCTGACCACTCTCCACCCACACACACACATCTCTGACCACTTTCCACCCACATACACACACCTCTGACTACTCTCCACCCACATACACACACCTCTGACCACTCTCCACCCACACATCTCTGACCACTCTCCACCCACACATCTCTGACCACTCTCCACCCACATACACACACCTCTGACCACTCTCCACCCACACATCTCTGACCACTCTCCATCCACATACACACACCTCTGACCACTCTCCACCCACATACACACACCTCTGACCACGCTCCACCCACACATCTCTGACCACTCTCCATCCACATACACACACCTCTGACTACTCTCCACCCACATACACACACCTCTGACCACTCTCCACCCACCCACACATCTCTGACCATGCGCTACCCACACACACACACACACACACACACCTCTCTGACCACTCTCCACCCACACACACACACATCTCTGACCATGCGCTACCCACACACACACACACACACACATCTCTGCCAGTGTTGTATACAGAGACCAGTATATGATGGAGTGAGAGTCTGTTGCTTCTGTGAGGCTCAGTAGTGGTTAAATGTTGAATGTTGACTTGGAGGTGGTCTGTCCCTGCATCTGGTGTCCAAGACAACTAGGAAAACATCACAGAGCAGACAGAGACGACCCTTGAGTCTTGGTATGTGTAGCAGTGGACTCTCATCTAAAAGACATGATCTACCTTCCTACTTCAAGCAGGCTGTAGGACCAACACTGCACATGGGGAGATGGCTGTAGATGAAGAGAAGGATAGAGAGAGAGAGAGAGAGAGAAAGAGAGACAGAACTGGACCCCTGACCTCAGCAAAACCTGACGAGGAAACAAGCTGTACAAGCAAACGGGGAGATGTTGGCACAGCCTTGGAAACTGGGCGGAGTCTTCACACCCCTTTACAAGAGCAAACTCCTTCACATCACAACTGTGCGTTACTGTAAACTGCATTAGCCACATCTGCAGATTTAAAAAACGTTTCCTGAGATGTGGTTAAGGTTGGGAGTATTCCATCTCAGTCTAATCCCAATTTATTCTCTCTGCAGTCAGCATACTGAGGACACACCGTAGGACAATACAATATAACTGAGTTCCTAAAAGTCTGAAAACCTTCAGCTTTAAACAGATTATCCAGTTTGTGCATTCAAAATATGGGACGATGTCTTTTGGATACAACTTTGAATGGCTTTGGTCATAAAATACACCTGGAGGTCCTTGGAATAGAGACAAACTGAAACAAATTCTACCATGAACATCTGATATAGTTTTGCCTGTAACTATAATCACAATGTGACAGTTACAATCCACTAATATGAAGTGAGTGAGAGAGCGAGAGAGAGAGAGAGAAAATCCAGTCACAGATAGAAATAACGACAATATATGATCAAAACAAAGAAGGTGTAGAAAGATGTAGATGTGCGGCTATTTGTTGAAAACAACAGGGACGTCTCTTCTCGGAACCCCATGTCCTGGGACTGGGGTTCCTGTGCTTGCTTGCCTCTTTTTCCAAAGTTCGGAGCCAGAGCATACGGAAGCAATCAGTGAAACTGATGGACAAACAACAGCTAACAACTAAAAGTAATTTGTTGCTGGCACCAAAACTGTGTGTCACATCAACATATGAGCCGAACCACTGTGGACAATGTTACAGGATGACCGTCAGAACCACTGGTCCACTTTTACCGTTCTGCTCCCCTAAGAACCGAGAGTGTGCGGGGGTAGAGTGTGTCTCCCCCAGTGGCGAGAGTGTGTGGGGGTGACAGCGGTTAACGTATGCCAACGTCCAGCACTGGATGGCAGCACCCGGGCTGAGCCCGCCCACTTTAACGGCTATGACCTATGAGGTGAAAGTAAGTGCATATTAATTACATCAGCAGGCACCCATGAGAGTGGAAACCCCAGCACACATACGCGAGCTGGACATGTGTGTGTGTTTAACATCACTGAGGGGGTGTGTGTGGTAGGCATGTGGACATATCAAATCACTCGTCATGCCATGACAGCACAGGGTCTAATGCTAATTTTGGCATAGAGTTTTTTTAGAAAACGTCTCTGAATCTTGAGATATATTTGGTTAAAAATCAAAAACTGACGCATTGCCTGGAGGTAGATTGAAGCAGGCCGTGTTTCTTATCCACCTTGTTTATTTCGGCCTTGTTTATTATGTTGACTTAAGGCCAGTGAACATTTGAGGGAAAACACTACGTGTGGGGTTTATATAAGGAACTGATCCTAAAGATAAGGCCCTTTTGGTCTGTCCCCGTTTCCTGATCCTGTGTATTTCTATGAGGTGATCTGGTGAACACGTTAGTTTACTATTATAAAAGAAGGATGGTTAGGATCAAAGAAAGAAGGAGAGAGAGAGAGAGAGAAAGCAAGACAGGGACAGGTACAAGCAATAGAAGGACAAAAGACTGTAAATATTCAAAACTGAGTAATATGCAAAGCATTAATCTTCTGTTTAAACAATTAATTGATTAAACATTCATTTAGAGCTTGTGTCTCCAATTTCCAGCTGTCAGAAAAATAATCCGGCTCATTTCAGGATGGAAGATCTGAATGTAAACGTGCCAAACTCATTGTTCTCTTCTCTCCTGTAAGTGTGTAGTACCTGCTACAAGAACCTCTGAAGAAAAGTTATTTATCTACACTACTTTGCCTTCATATGTTTTGCTTTAGCTAAGGGACACCACAACTGCATAGATAGATGTCGCAGTGAAATGTCAATAAACAACTGTCATTTATTTGTTATAGAATCAATACCACAATGTTAGCAAAGTGCCATTATCAAAAGACCTAGTCATATCAAAAATGACAAAGTAACACCAGGTACATGAGATCATATAAACACTTCAGTTTCAACTCAAACAAACCAAAAAGGGATGTGGGTGTGAGAGAATGAGGATGAGAGTGTGTTTGACAGGACATATGTGTATGTGTGTGCGTGTGTGTGTGTGTACGTGTTCTGCCCCGGCAGGCAGACACGTCGTACCAAACAAGGGGTCATGCAGAGGTTGCAGGGTCACATGTGACATGGACATCCAACACTTGCTGAACACCACGAAGCTGTTCTGAGATCAGAACTCAGTAAAAGAGCATACATGTACACGTCTCCAACCCATTAAAGCAAAAAGTGGCAATTAAACAAACATAACTGACAATCAGGCAATCAGACATGAAAGTGCAACGAGGAGCTTCTCTGCCATGGTCGTCTCACCTGAATGACTTCACTTCCTCCTCCACTTCCTCCAGTGCAACACAATGGATCTTCCCCCTATTGTGCTATTAGGGGGATTATTTTGGCACACGGTATGGCAGCCATTTTCCTGCCTTTATCACACACAGACATCTCTGTCCTTCAATCAACGCCTTTCCGGCCATACTAATCCGGCGGGGGGGGGGGCACACGCCCGCTCTTACGTAAAAGTACAGGGATCACCTGACCACACCCAGCAGAGACTGGAGGGGTTTTACACAGAGGATGCACACTCATAGCAGAATCTAACGCATGATGCACACACTCACACACACACGCACGCACACACGCACACGCACACTCACACACACACACACACACACACACACACACACTCGCACAGACAGACACACACACACACACACGCACACACACAGACACACACGCACACACACAGACACACACATACACACACAGACACGCACACACACACACGCGCACAGACACACACACACACACGCACACACACAGACACACAGACACACACATACACACACAGACACACACACAAACACACACACACGCAGGTCTCATACTAAAACTCTTTAATAGCGATCTACTTGAGATTGTCGTTTGCTAAAAACACACGTCCAGGGGATAGAACGTGACGCTACCGTCATGCAAGCGTGCTCCCTTTCCACGGCCAGGCCTTTGTCCCATTGTTCAGTCTGCCTGGGTTTCCCCTCCGCCGAGTTTCTAATCCGAGGACCTCACGAGGAGTCAACAATCCGCCCCCAGCACGGGAAAAGGCCATCTTGAATTCTGCTTCTTGAGTTCCCTCACAGTTCCAAACTGTCCGATGTGTCTCCCATAATGCCAAATGTACAAACATTTGGGAACAGCACCACGGCCACAGACGTGGTGTAATTCAACAAGTGGTTTAACTTAAAGCACATTATATTCCAAACCCAGCTGTTATACACATAAAAACACAGGAAACAGAATTCAGCACGTTGGCTAAAGGGCACATATACACTGATAAGGCCATTGAAAGGATTTAATCCCATCCGCCGCTTTGATACTGCAACACAGCCGTGCAGGTTTACGGCAGGACTAATGGTTCCACGCTCCTAGCTGACTTAGCCAGCCCAGACCAATGTTAACTCTCAAGTTATTGTTTCTGGCACTTCTCTTTTTTGCTATGCTAATGTAACACGACTGGACCAAAATGTTTCATTCTGCTGTCTGTGGTTACAAATGCTTAGTTGTCTGTTGGAATTTCAATTTGTCATGGAGGAGTCGGTAATTTCATGAAGGAATTTCCTGGTGTTAAGAAGGTCAATTCCTAACTAATTAGGATGATGTTACTGAGCCTTGAGCCGTCTCAGTTGCCATGGCTACTCCCACCACCCCCTGATGTCCCTCCTGTAGCCCAGCACACCTCCTCCCCAGCCAACTACGTCTCCGTTGCCCTTCATGGACGTTCTCTTGTGGGTTGCGTCTCGGGACACGTGCACACTGTCAGGACAAGACTAGGACCTCTAGACAGTTGGACTAGACATAATTACTTAATTTTTCATTTTTTAAATGTATTTTTCTCTCAAAATTGTCATTATTGTGGTGTCTGTCGTCACTCAGAGGAGGATGGCGCCCCGCCCTTTGAGTCTTGGTTCCTCTCGAGGTTTCTTCCTCGTGCTCTAGGGAGTTTTTCCTCGCCACTGTCGCCCCTGGCTCGCTCACTGGGGGCTTGGACGTGGACATTGGTAAAGTGACATCATCTGTTGTAAAAAGCGCTATAGAAATACATTTTGATTTGTTTTGATTGATTCAGTTAGGACTAAAACAGCTGGCTAACTTGGTAGGCCTTAAAAGAAACTTCTATTCTTAATTGCTATTAGCACTATGCATAAGCTTGTGTCTGAACAAAGGTTTAATGTACAACAATTTAGATACTTTATGCTGTAAATGGACAAATATAATAAAAAAATAAACATAAATACATGGCCAAAAGTATTTATATTAACAGTGGACAGAACATTTACGAACTGTCTGCTAGTGTAGAGTGAGGGTGAGAATTTGGGGACTCTAATAACAGCAAATACCCAAAGAGATTAATCAAATGCCCAAAGAGAATACCCAAATACCCAAAAACATTACACAAAAAGATCAATCAGCACATATCATCATAAATTACTTATTTGATCAAAGCCACAACTAGAGATGTTATGGATATCTGAGAATTCAACAGTCAAGTATTAAGAAAAAATAATGACAACAGTTAAGTGGGATTTTCAATAGCTTGACAAAACAAAACAAAATTCTTTAGTGTGACTCACATGCTGGATGAGAAATGGCCTGATCATAGAATTAAAACAGACTTTTTGACTGCTGTTTCTTCCATTGCATTTATGCATGGTAGAATTTGTGTCTGAACTGAAAGTTACCACCACACGGTTACGGGTTACAGACTTTTGTGATGCCCTGGGAAATCACAGAAAATGATTCTGTGAAAACATGGGATGAATTTTCTTACTCTGATCATCATAATCCCCATTAGACTAAGAAAATGCACAAATCCCACAGTGCACTAGGATTACAAATGGACTTTATATTTGTCATTTACACCAGATCCTTCTTTCATATGAGGACACCAATTTGGGACTCACAATTAGTGTTATACTAATGCAACCAACGTCTGCATGTCCCACCCTCCTACCAGAGATTATACGGATACTCCAAAAGAAAATCTGCAGTAAAACAAAGTCTTAATGTCATAAATAAATACCAAATTCATTAAGCAAACTAAACTTTGATATTCTGTTTAACCATGTTCACGTAAATATTTGGTGTGCTGAAGAGGCTCTGTTTATAGCAGCTGCTGCTCGTATGAGGATGTGCAGTGTTGTGGAATGATGGTTGTCATTGTCACGGTTGTCATGGCAGCACAGCCATGAGGCTGACATCAGAGCGGTTCAGGCTGAGATAAAACCTGTCCAATTACTTCTCCTCTAAAGCGACAACTATCTTGTCATGGACTGGAGGGAGCCGACATTGGCTTCCCTTACGCTGCGTCTCTAGCTGCATGAAAATGTAAAAGAAACAGTCTTCTACTACACTCATGGATCTTAAGATCAAAACAGAAGGTCTTTGATGACCTTCTACAGCTTCTGTTTTGGATGCTAAGATGACCACAGTCAGACCACAGACCACAAGTCATTGGCAAAAGGAATTATTTCCCTGCACTCTCGACTCCGCTGACTAGCTGCTGGTAGTGTGAGGTTATTAGACACAGAGATGAATGGGGATGAGGAACAACACACATCCTCATCTGGAAAACATCTATGAAAAGTGTGACTCAATGTTCCTCAGGGTCTTCATTTCTCATGAATCTTCATACTGTGTTGACTCCCATACAACTGCTACTAAAAAGCCACTGCAAATGTAATCTGAAGTGTCTGTCAAATGGATTGTGTGACAAATCTGATGTCAGATGTCTGATGCCAGTGCATACCTCTACGCTAAAGACCCTTCTGGGTAATCAAGTATTTACAGACAGATCAGGATACAGGCTGGCTGTCAAGATGAAGGCAAAACAAATGACCAGGAAACTGTTTACAGCTCGGATCTTAGTAAGCATTGTTAAGAGTTACACATCGTCACATTCCTAAAATAATGGCCTAAGTCATTTTTTGACCAATATGATTTTTTTGCCTAGATCACCTCCTCACCATGCTGGCCACCTCTGATAAAATCACCTAGGTCCTCAGTTTAACAGATCATGTGATTCTACCCCTGTAATATAATAGCCTATGTCAAGAGTGTGACTTGGGAAATTTTATTTTGCCCAAGTCAAAAGACAATATGACGTAAGCAATTTTAGATGCTTTTCAAATTAGCAGCTGCTCTAAAAAGGACAAAACTCTACCTAGCCCATGAAGTTATTTCCAGGACTCAGGACTCATCCCCTATTGGTAAGTGATGACGTTTCCTATAAGATTAATAATACTCTAAATATTATAAATCTTTTATTCATTCTCTTTAGCCAGTATTTTAGTTAGTAAACTAGATAAATCCATGAAGCATTTAGCAAAGAATAGAAAGTCTCCAGAATCTGTGGCTGTGACACGTGATAGGCTTTCTGTTAACACTTTCTTTTCTGCATTTCATGCACAGTAATAATATTTCTTTCCACATTAAATTTTATAAATCTTGAACGAAGTATTAGTAATTCTAAATAAATAATTACTCAAATAATTTGAGCAGTATTACAGTACACCTGTTTTTACAGCTTGCATATTCTTGATATAGCTTAACAGCAAATGATTTTTATTTATTAATTTTTTTAGGAGAACTACTGGACACTGATCATGCCTCTTCCATGGAAGATGACGATGAGACTGTCATGGAAGGGATGAGGCAGCATGGACCAGGCCAAGAGTCTGTTTCAGATGGAGTAGAAAATGCCTTAAAGACTGCTATTGATATGGTTTAGAATACCAAGCAGACAAATCCACAACATGAAGAGGACGTATCTGATGACGATGACGCCATCCAGGATCCAGATTATACCCCATGCTGTGCTGAGTCCTCTGCGCCTCACCATGGTGGCAACTTCTCTAGAACAGGAGAATGTTGATTTAAATTCAGCCAAAAGGAAAAGAAATAATTGGCTTAGTCTGGGAACATGGAAGCAAAATGAATCCAAGGAGAAACACCTCAAAGGAACGTCTTACAGGAGCAAAGGTGGGAAAGAAATAAGTGCCGAGACTTTGGGAGCTCCCTGCACCTCAAAATTCTGTCAGCGAGCCTCAACTCGAGACTGCCAAGCCATTAGAGAAGAGCAGCGGCAGTACATGTTTCAGAGGTTTTGGACAATGAACACCTGGGAAGAACGTTGATTATATGTTACAAGAATGGTCACAAAGGTTACCACAAAGCAAAAGAAAGTTGCTGAGGGATCCAGACGCAGTTCTTCATTGTCCTACCAACTAAAGATCCAGGATGGAAGGAGTATTAGAGTGTGTTAGGCACTGTTTTCCTCTGCTCTTGGTCTCCTTGAAAGAACCATTACACACTGGCTGAACAAACACTCCATCCTACATGAAGATCAAGCAGCAGCACCATCTAAATCTGGACCTCAGAGAGGCAAGCATGAAGAGCTTTAAACTGATGTCAAGGACTGGTTGAGGGACCTGCCAACTGTTGATTCACACTACTGCAGAAGCACAGAGACCTACAAACACAAGACGTTCCTTCACCCAGGCACAACCATCTCCCAACTGCATCGGGAACATCAACAGACAGCTGCAACTGCTGGAGTGAGAGCCATTGGAATACGATATTTCACAGATGTGGTCCATGAAGAGAATTATTCTGTATCCATTCCACGAAAAGATCAGTGTGATATTTGTGTTTCATTCAAGCGTGGAAATATCAGTATGACTGACTATGATACCCATGTGACCCAGAAAGATGAAGCAAGGCAAGAGAAATCCCGTGACAAAGGTTCTGCGAATAAGGAGGACCTGCAAGCTATGCTGCTGTGTCCAAAGACCCAAGCCAGCAGCCTGCAGCACAAAACATTCTGTGAGCTTGCAAGGAAATGTGGGGTAGTAATAACAGAAATACCTTGTTGCAGGGCACACACAAATGGAGTGTGACAGCATGCATAGTATTATTGAACGCAAACTAGTTACTGATATCTTCACCCTGAGAGATTACCTGATCATACTCCAGACTGCTAGAATCAGGCCATCACCGTACCATGTGAAAATGCTCAGACATGACGAGTTCCTGAAACTGAATGCATCTTACTTTATTAGCATCACACCAGGCAAAAAAAACCTGGAGATTCAACTGTGCATGATTTGCGGGATCTTCAATTTAGCAGTGAAGGCAAGGTTAAGATGTCCTTCTCTGAAGAAATGTGGGAAGACCTGCCACAGAGGATACAGGTACCAAATGAGCCAATAGCATGGATTAGAATGTTTCCATGTGCTCTACAATCAAGGAGAGAAAGTTCCAGGACCTCCAGGCAATGAAACACATAATGCCCAGTAAGTGTCATCACTTCTTTGACAGTTTGCCACATTAAAAGGCATCAGTCAAGAACCCAGCAATGAAAAGCTTGAAGAAGAAGTGATAAGATGCTCATGTTTCCTCAGCATTATGCTTAGTCAGTTCGTTAGTTACTCTTCATTGTTCACAAAGTTGAAAGTTTAAAATTGCTTAAGTCACAAAGGAATGTTCAGGAATTTGCCCAAGTTATTTATTTCCCTTATGTTGCACAACTGACAGACATTCTTATAAGTATGTCAAAGGTCATCCATTGTTATACCAATTTCAGTGAAAGAATGAATAAATATCTTATTTTCTATATTTTGTTCAGTTTTTTGTGTTTCCTGAAAAACCTGAAAAAATGACATTTTAGGAAGGTGTCGACATGCTACCTCTTGGGAGAAAAACAGGGAATCTTCTTAAGGAAAGAGACAGCGCAAATAAAATTATCTGCTCATTAACTTGATCAGAGGTCAGCGCACATTTTGTCTGTGGAAAGTTGGTGTGAATATTCTGTACAAATGACTGAAATGAATGTAGCAACATCTAAAGATTAAAGCCAACAGCCTGTAAGGATCATATGGACTACTCCTAATACTCCGAACATATGCAGCCCACATTTAATGTGGTTGTCTTCATAACTAGAAAGAAACACGATAATTCTAAAATATCTGAGGATTATTGATAGTGGTTGGGTCTACAGCACACAGCACGTAGCTTTTTCCGATGTAGGATCCCCCCGGGATCTCTCAGTGACGTCGTGAAGACCACGATAATCCCCCCCCCCGACACACACCCTGGACACACCACGTCAGTAGCGCACGGTGTGCGACATTGGCGAGTGCTGCACCAAGGCTGTACGCAACATTATTGAAATAAAAGCCACTCACCGCGTTAACCTCTGATGTTAGGATGAGCACGGTGAGGCAAATAAACAGAAGCCTGCAATATAAACGAAACGGAAGTGAATGTTTTGCAGTTCAGTATCTTGCGTACTATGCACATGAAATTACGTATAAATCAGTCAATGCTAACTTTTTGAAAGCGTTTACCTCACAGTCTTAATGATTCTCCGGCGCTGTAGGAGTGCCAGTCCCTCCATCCGTACTTCAAACTTCATTCTCTCTCACCTATCCGTCCGTCCAGTGTTCCCGTTAGTGCACGGCACCCACGCGCATCCTGGAAAAAATGTCTTGCAGACATTTAGCCGCATCCCGGCTAAACCCCATTTAAGTGTTTTCCCAACAACACGTGAAAAAAAATGAAAAATGAAAAGCGAATCGTGAAACGGTGCATGTTGCACAGTCGTCCTGCGTTACTTCTGATTGACAAATGTACCTAAACTAAGTTTCACGTGGATCCATGCTTCTCCCCCGAGTTCTAATGTTACCCAACGCAGTAAACAGTACATCTATTTGAATGCAGCTCCGACTTTAAAGCAAGTTCTGTTAAGTAAGTATACGCACCTACCTAAGTAACCACCAAGCATCCAATCACGCTCCTGTTAGGACGAGACGCGCTGGATAATAGGCACGCTGAAATAGGACGGTCCCCGCGTGTTTTAGAAGAAAACGCCGTTCTTATATCTCTAACACTTTGGAGAAAGTTTCCGTGGACAGTGCAAGCGTTGCTTTGGTACACGGGGTTGGGGTTGTGCCTGTGGGCGTTGAAGGGGGTGTGGAAGGCTCGTCTACAAGCCGTTACTTTGAGCAGCACAGCACAACGTTAAGGGCAAAGATGCAGGCACACCTGTCGGTTAGGTTCCTGTAGGACACTAGACGTTTGCTTCCAGCGAGAGGACGAACGCGTGGACATTGCGAAGAGTTGGAACGGCACGGTGCTCCGCGAGCTCTGGCGCCATGCGCTTCTGCAGAGGCGCGATCTTTCTCCTGGCGGCTACTTTGCTCAGCGTGCCCCACAGCAGAACTGAGGTACGTTATTATATAATAACCACAATCTCAATGATAACAACAACAACAACAACAAAACTCTCTTTTATAGTTCGTGATGTTCACATTGGAAACCGATCACGATTTGCGGTACAATGGCGCACGTCGTGCGCAAAGTGCGTTATGATCTGATCGTATGGGGGGAAAAAAGCGGTACATAAATCACAGTCAGGCCACTAACGTGGTTTACAGCAGCAACATCTGTTGAGACCTCGAACAGTTGTTAACAGTTAAACCCTTATTTTTCAGTGAAAATGTGTAGAATGTATAGACATTCCAAGAGCAAAGCAGAAGAGCGTTTTGTCTTCTGAACGCTTTAGCTCTGCTCGGGAACAATACATGCTCCTGGGAAATGTTATAGTTTTATGCTCCCTAGGCTACAGGATAATCACCCATCAGTATACCCCAAACTTATTACACTAATTGTTATGCATTATTATTATTATTATTATTATTATTATTATTATTATTATTATTATTATTATTATAGTGCATTATTACACTAACTTATGGAATATGTGTGACTGCTGGAATGACTTTTTAACTTGCAGTTTGATTCTTTTCAATACTGCTGTTCATTATGAGTTCATCATTGCAGGAGCCTGCGCCGCGTACTGTTGTAGTGAGGCGTGGCGGTTTCTGTCCTTTCTGCGTTGCTCCTCCCACTCAGGTGGGCCGGGCCGGCGGAGGCAGACGGGACAGGGAGGGTCACCGATAGCTACCAGGGAGGACAAATGTCTTTATGCGTGTTCGCAAAGTACATTCTGGAAAAATGATAAACAAAACCAGGCCCATCTTAACTCCAGGACTGTGCTCAAAGAAATTTCAGAAATCTCATCTCATGTTTAATGGATTACTTTAGCCTTTACCTGCTTCACGCAGGCCATAGCCACATCAATCAGGCCATGAACATCTGTTTTCAAAAGACTGACAGAGCAACACAAATGAGGTTTACGGGGTGGAGGGGATTGCAGGCTGTCGCCAGAACGTGCATGCTGATGTTGAGCACAGACCCGGTCCCTTGCCCTGTTTCCTTCAGTGGTGTCTGACTCTGAGACCATATGGGATGCTTGTCTTTGTCTGGTGTTAGCGCAATTGAAAGTTCATCTTCGTTTGCCTGAAGGGAGCCCGTCATAATATCCCAGTTCACAGATCTGCCCTGTAATAACACATGCTGACTATTGTCAGGTGTCATGCAAGGGAGATTTTTGCACATTTGTGATTGGGATAAAAATTGCTTGAATGCATGATATGTCATATGATTGTCAAATGGGTTTATCTGCCCAAGTATAGCGTTCATTTAGTTACGTGTAAAACCAAAAAGAATGGGATTACATATCTGATCCACATCTGAATCAGATAAGATTCATGCCAGAAAACTTTGTCTCTTGACGTTGGTCTCCAAGAACAGGGCTTGGGAGGTTCCTCATGGAGGAGAAGGTGAGTTTAATGAGATCAGGAGCAGCCTTGGCTTCTGTCTGAGAAAGATTTGTTGATCTTCCAGATGGAATTGTAAAATAAACCATGCATAATATGTACGGAAATCTGGTCATGCAAAAAGTTTGATCCTCATTCCTTAAAACCTGATCAGATAAGTTTCAAACAGAAATGGTCTTAAAATAACCTTGCGCCTTAGTTCTGCTTTTAATTCATCTAGTTATCAACTTCTTGTAGATTTCCTTTAAAGTGAACTTCCTGTGGTTTTGATAACTGGGAGGTGGCCAAACTCTGGAAGACTTATTATTACTGTGGCCTTTTATCCTTCTGGGTACCTAAAAGGCCGGACTGGCTTGCATTTCGCTAGTTCAGCTCCTATCAGATTAGCGGGTCTGCCTCAACGCTCACTTCCTGCGATTAATGGGGTTGAGGGCCCTTTTCACTCACATGGAGGGTACTGCAAGCAGAGCTTCCACCGTGGAGATATGAGAGATATGGGACAGCTTTGCTGAGTGAAAATCAGTTGAGTAACTCACAACATCGATGTCTGGAGAAAATCCTATTAAAATCCTCGGTGGTGGTAACTGCATACAGCTGTTACCAAACCTTTTTATGTGAAAATGTAACTTTGTCATCCTAAAATGTCATACTGTTTTAGGTCAGGGCCTTCAAAGGTGTTTTTGAAAACAAGGGTATAAACACACACTTTCTGACAGTAGCTGATAACATGATTACAACACACCCATTTTCCTAATTTTCCTTTGCGCTTTTCACACATAAGACCAGACAGCAGGGGGATCTGCTGACCATTAACGCAGAAGATTACCGGGAGGGGGGGGGGGGCTTCCTACATCTTATATTCATGTTGTCTGATTTTTCCAGCTTTGCAAAAAAAATAACAGGAGAAAATTCCACTCCTATTAGCATTCCTATTTCCTATTAGTAGGAAACCTGTGTAAAGTGGAGCGTGTGAAAGGGAGCAGGAGAAGAGGACAGATGGTGAGGAACAAATGCCTGATGAATTTCGCCACTCTCCTACGCTGATGTTCCTGGCCGGCAGCGCTGCTCGGTCCCCCGGGAGGGAACGATAGAAGATCCCAGCGCGGGAAGCAGCCGGAGCTCCTGTCTCTCTTCCTGTTTCTCTGGTCATTTCCCCATCTCCTTACTCCCTCCTTTTGGTTTTCTGGCACTGAGCATGGGGCTCGGTCCTTTTTCGGTCTGATAGCGTTGCAGGCCAAAAAAAATGTGTCTAGTTCGTTAAGGTGCCCTGGACTTTATATGTTAATTTTTATAGCGCTGAAAGTTGTTTTATGGGTGGCTGTTTTGAAAAGATGAAGCCAGATTTTACCTCCACCCACGGTCCAGTTAAGATAGTAGAAGCCCTACACAAGTCATTAACTGGAGAGCCACTAGCTCGCCAAACTGGGACGGACTGAGTGTGCTGGTGCCGACCAGCATAGTTGCTTAAGTGGAGATGTGAGAAGATATGGGTGTTGACAGCTTTTGACGGCGGATGAGTTTGGGATAACTGCCGCCGCGCTGTTTGGACATTCTGAGCTCGTCCTTCCTGTTCCACATCGTTGTGAGTAGAAGCTGGTGGCGGGAAACGTTCCGGGCGGTCTTAGGGAGCAATTGCTTCATGTCGGGTGTGCTTGACCTGCCGGTCCATTATCTGTAGAGTTGGTGGCAAGCACGAAGTGGCGTACCGTTAGCGGGGAACTCTTCATGTTCCACAGTGTTTTGTTATGGCTAGACCAAAACAATCTTCCCATCTGGTTTCTGGTGTGTGTTTACCACTGAGAAAAATACTTGAAATAGTGGGATTCATTGCTGAATTCCTAAAAGCAGACCATGTCCTGGAAGGGTTATTTTTTCATTTGATGTGCATACCCTTTTAACTACAGAAAACCAAAAGTCTCCATAGATTGCTAGAGGCTGTATTTCTTATATAGTCAGTAACTCGAGCATGTTTAAATGCAGCAGAAGAACTTTTGTAAGTTTTGCAAAGCCTAACTCCGTGATCACAGCCGTAATAATTCCAGTCTGTCTCAAACCAGGAGGTTTGTCAGACAGCTCCTGTTGGGATGTACAGGGTTGCGTGGGCAGGCCCCGGGTCTTAGCAGTGTGACTCAGAACGATGGGTGGAACCTGTGGAATATCCATGGAGGATCGTTCTGTCTCACTCTCAGCAGCCCACTTCCTGCAGGAGTGTTCCATCTGCCCGGTCAATCAAAGCCCCCAAGGAAGACAGCAGCAGAAAATGGAGAGAATTACATGATATCTTAAACATTAAAACGGGTTGCAGTGGTGGCTCAGTGGTTAAGGTACGAGACTAGTAATCAGAAGGTTGCCAGTTCAAACATTGCCACCTCTTCATTCAGTCATAATTGCAAGTTGCTTTGGATAAAAGTGTCAGGTAAAATTACTGGCTGCTCCTTAAAAGTAAACACTCTTTAGTATGCTTAGTAAATTGTTTTGATTATTGTATATAGTAGGAAAAAGGGGTAACTGTGTTGTAGAAAGTTACAATGTTATTTGATCCACATGGATATTTAGAGAGCCATATATTTTCATGCACTGCATATACAAAAAAAGAGTAGCTCTCAAATCCTGTTGTTAAAACAAACCCAGCTGCTGTAGTTAATGTTGTCATGGTTACAATTTCAATTGCTAGACTTCCAATTGAAATTGGAATTCCAATTAAGGGTTCCATTTTTGCAGCATACGCTGTGACATTGAACATTAACACCCTTGATGGACGTTCTCTTGCGGGTTGCGGCTCGGACACGTGCACACCATCGGCACAAGACTAGGACCTCTAGACAGTTGGACTAGATATTAATTGCTTATTTTTTCATTATTTATTATTGTGCCAGAGGAGGATGGGTCACCCCTTTGTTGACATTTGGATGACTCAGATGTTTGAGAACATGACTTTATCTTGTGGTGTTCTCAAGTGAAATGCTGCGTTAATGCTGCTGGGTGATGCGCGAGTGCTGAGTCAACCCACGTGAAGGAATAATCCACGTCAGCGCTTCTTCTCAGGGGGCTTCCTGGTGCAAAAGGGGTTTCTCACGCTTTAATAGCTTTTCCTTCAGGCTTCCAGGCATGCGGGCTCCCTCAGCATGAATTCTGAAGAGCTGAGGCCATGTTTGTGCAGCTGGCTGTAACCGTTCTCAAGATGAGCGGTAAAGACAGACAGTTCCTCTTCCTGCTCCAGGTCACAACCCCCCCCCCAAAAAAAAACAAAACAAAACATGGATTATGTCACGTGCGGGGTGTTTTTGGTTGTGTTTCTGCTCTTTGCGGTAAGCTCACATGTTTCACGTGTTACTTTCCAAGCTAGCTGAAGACGCTACGCAGTAACTCCCCTATCACTAAGAGCCCTTTAGAGCAGTCCGACACGCTGAGGTATCCCGTTTCAGTCAGATGTCAACATTTTCCCACACTAAGAGCAACATGGATTACGCAGCTTCTGGTCCTGTTGTGACGTCATTGGGGCTTGGCGGTACTAGTGGTACTGATATCCCTCACATCTGCCTGTTCTTCCAGTCTTTTGTTTCTTCTGCGGTATGTCGGGCCGACACCCATGCCAGGGTTGACGCAGCTGTAAAGAGATGTGATCGAAATAAATTCATGTTATGGCATTTTCCACTGCAGCAAGATTCAAATTTGACTAATTCCTGCCAGCACTTCCAACCTCAAACCAGATGCTAAGAGCAGCGAACCACACAAGTAGGTGTTTGTGGGTTTTAAATCTTCGACCACTGGTCTTATTTTTCATCTCTCCTCACCATCGATGTGGCAGTGGGGAATCAGATAAGAGTATTTGTATTTGTGTGTGTGTGTGTGCCAGAATAATTAGTTTTCCCTCTCGGAAGCACTCCCTATTCCCATGGTGCTCCAGCTCCCTATTCCCATGGTGCTCCAGCTCCAGCCCCCACTGTTGGCCCAACACATGTAATTGCGATTCTAGCTCTAGCATCACAAACATATTCCCAAAAGTACCATCAGATAGTGAGATGGTATCTTTAGTGGACAGATACTGGTCCCACTGAGACAGCGGTTGTGGCTGTGAAGAGCCTTGCGTCAGACAAGAGGTTTGTGGAAATTTGTAGACCTTTTTTTGTATATACTGCAGACTGTTAACATTATTAAAATATTGGTCGTGCCCTGTCCAAATGAAGCCCCCATGATCCAGCTGGCAGTACCAGTGTATATTCAGCCTGGCATCGTTTCACCAGCCCTGCTGTGCTGTGTCCTTCGCAGAGAGCTAAAAGCTACCTTTGCACCCCTTTGCCAGGAGAACCTCAGCCCTGGAGCTCAGGGCCGTCATCACGTGCCGGTCTGGAGGCTTTCTCAGCCAGACTCATGTCAGACTGAAACCAGACAGGGACACTCTTCCACACCGTCTGCCTCAGGCATGTCTGATAGCCAGCTTGAAATGCAGTGCTCAGAAATAGCGTCACTTCCAAAAAGAAAAGAAAATCGGAGGCTCCGTCTAGCTTGGAGCGTGTCTCGTTAGGCCGGTTGCATGCTGTGGCATCCTGGCTGTGGGTGAGCCAGCCTCTTGCTTGCGTTTTTATTGTTAGCCTACAGCAGATGACATCGAGAGATTGCCTTTTCTTGGTGATCTCAGTGCGAGTTTATTTTTGTCTGCCAGACCTGTGACTGCGATACGTCTAAACTCGGAGTGATGTATGTCCTAAACAAATGTCAAAGCTGATTGGTGCGTTGTTTCAACTCGGTTTGTGCACTTTTGTGGTTTCTGTCTCCGAGAAACGTCTCCACAGGGCCCCATCAGTACCAGCGATGAGAGAGAAATGGAAACATGAGAGAGAGAGAGAGAGATGGAGAGAGTGAGAGACAGAGAAGGAAGGAGAGAGGAAGAGAGGAGGAGAAAGATAGTGAGGGAGTTTGTTTTCAGCAGATGGTTCTTGAGCTGAACAGATATTCTTGTGAGTGTTCACACCGTAAGAAAGTACAGTTACACTAAAAGTTGCAGGGTTGCACTTAATCAAGCGGACATGCACGTATGTGTAAATAACACAAACGATATCTGGGGCTGTACCAAAGTGGGCGTGTCTGCATTCCTCCGCAAACATAACAAACAGGTCTTGGCACTCCCGACAACTTTACTCCCTGGCACCACCCAGGTTCACGTGAGGCTTTGCAAGAGGCATGCTGGGAGCTGGAGGCCCTGCAGTGAGAATGATCAGAACGCGATTGTTCTCCTCCTCCCCCTCCTCTGTGCCTCTCAATACCCTGTTTGTTCAGAGGAGACCCAGGACAGATGCACAAACTCCCTCGCCTTGTTCTGGACGCCGGCTCTATTTTGAGTTGCAGCAGAAGGCGTTGCGCTTCTCGCGATCAACTCAGCGCGTGCTGTGCCCTGCCTCACCACACATGAGAACAGCTGAAAACACTCAAAGTGCATTTCCGTGCACTTTCAGTACTCAGAGTCTTTCAGTGTTTCACTGAGAACCTTGAAAATCTCCCTCCCTCGTGGTGTGCCGGCTTAGGAGCCAGACGAACTCTAAAAACATGTCTGCCCTGGCCAGTAAAGCGCGGTCTTGCTTGGCATCAGGAATACAGTTGAACGCAAATCTACCTGACGTTGACAGCCCCATGTATCCTGATTAAGGGGAGGTTTAGCATACTGTTCATTCCTACAAAAACAGAGATTTTGGGTATCACAAGAGCTCTGTAGACAGACACTCTCAGACATGAACGTAGCCATGCACCTATTTCTTCATCATTCACCAGTCTTTTGGTCACAAACATGCTCCAACATATGTTTGTTGGAGGTGGGGCACACGGTGGCCACGCCCATACGTCCAGGCTGCAAGCAGATGGGGTAGGCAGGAGAAGGCGCGTGTTTCTCCCTCAGCACACGTGAGTCCTGAGAGCACAGGCCGCGTGAACCGCGCCATCCACGCAACCCTAGTTGCCTGCGTGAGCTGCAGAGTCTGCATGACAGGCGAGAGACGTCTCGAGAGATGAATGAGAGCCTGAGCAGATAAGGAAGGTTTGGTAAGGCAGACCAAGCTGTTCCACTCGCTTAGGCCTGTTATCTGTATGGCGAGGAGCACTGCTGATCCGAAAGTCTTCTGTAGTTATGTAGTTAACAGAATCCTGGAGTCTTCTGTATTTATAAGTGCCTGCTGGTTTTGGTCTATCTTGGACATGCCGCTCTGTGTGCAAGAGTTGGCAGTTCACGCCAAATTGCTTTGTTACATCTGGCAAGGTGCAAACTTTCCACCGTGACACAAAACCGCCTGATAAGCTAAAGATCAACAATGGATTGTAATGTATTTATTTGTAAAATTCAAAAACATGGCAGAGTGTGCCTGAGTATTGAAATGAGCAGCGGTGTGTGTGTGCGTGCGCGCTGCCAAGTTTGCCTGTGCTGTTCAGAGACCTGCGCTCTCTCATCTACCATGTATGGCAGACCAGACTTCAGACCAGACAAGACGTAAAAAAAGAAAAAGGGAAGAAAATGTTTCTGTTGCTTGGAAACAGTTAGTGACTAATGCATCTGGAGCGTTCTGTCTTTTCTCCTGCATGGCTGGTAATAATTGTTTAGAGCTGACTTAGGATCAGTTTTCACCTCTCCTCAAAGACCACAAACAGCTAATGCCATGGGTGTTGTAGCATGAAGTCTGAGAGATTGTGGTAACTGAGGTCTGAAGATGAGGATACCACTAGTCCCCAAACGTAGTATACATGACTCACGAACTGCCTCACACCTGTGGATGAAGACCTGACAAACGCGGCTTTTGACTTCAATCTTGTCTGGTCCTTGCTAAGGGTTAAGTAAGGACACTCGTGGATACATCAGGTATGCCGGACCAGGGTGATTAATGCTGCAACACCACCAGCACCGAAGAGCGAGCGTACAGCCGCGGCCGTGCGCGCAGTTTGCTCCGGGTTTTCTATGCGGAACAGACAGTAGGTTTCTGGACGGACATTCATTTGGGCGTCGAATGGCTAACGACCTCAGATGCCCCCCAAACCACCACTGCAAGGGCAGTCTCAATGTATACATTGAAAGACACCACAACAGCCTGATTCCATACCTCCCTGGAGACGACTGTGAGAAAAGTCAGCTTCGGACCCGCCGCTTTAACGCGGAGACCAGCTGTGCATCGTTGCCGTTTTTACGGCATTCATGGCAATGGTGGTTATAATGGATCCACAGGGATGGGCTCGTCTGTGGTCTGCGTTTCCTTCCGGCTTCCTCCTATTCTCCCAGCCACACCGACTCTTTCCTTAGCTGCGCTGAGTTTGGCTTCACCTCGCCGGCTCCGAGCCAGGTCCCCTTTTTCTCAAATACCAAGACAATGGCATTATTAAAACCCGCTGCAGGAACGACTCATGAATGGAAAAGGACAGGAAGCTTGCACTTCCTGTGGAAGGGATGTCAGACGTCCCATCACAGAGCAGTGGAGAGCAGCTCTCTGTTACCTCTGAAAGTGCAACGTTTCTCCAGCACAATGGCACTATCTGTACACACTTAAACTGGACGGACTTAAATGGGAATTTCATGGACGCCTGTTTTTGAGTGGAAAAGTGGCTCTCTTATACTCGTGGCATGAAATATTTGCCGGGCATTTTCCATCTCCAGCTCACAGCCATCTCAGTCGTGCTGTAGACGGCCTGTTTTAACGCAGCCAAATCACGGGTGGCTTTTGCTGCACATTTATGTGTCCTGTTGTCTCAAGTTGACAGTTTTTCTACGTGAGTGTGAATTCTACATTTAGCCTGAAAGTGCTGAAAATGCCCTGCTTAAGGGGTGTTTTACCCTTTTTCCCTTTCAGTACTAAGCCAGTGCCTCGCTTCCGTTGAAGCTGGCGACTGGTTTAGTGAAATGGTTTAGTGTCACTCACTAAGACACCAGGACATATAAATGCTCTGTAATAACAGGCAACTCCTCTCTGGTTCCTACTGAACAGTACAACGGTATTAGCACGGAGAGTAGGCGTAATGGCTGGTGATCTGTGCATTTGAGGGATTTTAATGAGAGTCTATGAACACTCCAGTATTTCCAGTATTTAAATATTACTGGTGTGAAAGTGTCTTAATGATTAACTCTGAATTAGAAGGAACAGAGAGTGTGAGTACAAACCCCAGCGACAGACACAGCCATAGCCAGACAGTAATCTGTGCAGAGCCGTAGCTCCATACCATACTGTAGTAGAGGGATTTGGTCTCGGAGAAGAGTGACAGAGAGACAGAACGAGAATGAGACCGTGCACCAGATATGTACCAATAGGAAGAGTTTTGTTTGAACTTTTTGCAAAGAAAAACAAGAGCAATATCCCAGATTCGAGCTGAACGCGATAATCCAGGCAAGCCCACTATGGCGGCGAACGACGCCTTCGGCGAGACGGCCTAACAGGTTCGGCTCGGAAAAGCCTTCAGTGATATAAGAGGCTAATATCGCTTCCTATCGCAATGACCGCTGCAGTCAGGGTGGTCTGGCCTCTGTCTGCTCCGCGTTGTGGAGGTCAGTTTGGCAGGCTCTGGGAATACCAGATAACAATGGCTGATTGCCTTGACTAATTGAGGCATTGAGAATTTCCGGAAATCTCAACACATTTGAGCGTGATAGCTCTTTCCGGTCACGCTTTCCTGAGCGGCGATTTCATTGCACGGTCCATCAAACAGACACTGTGGCTGGCAGTCCAACCTAAATGTTGCCGTAACACACTGATGCATCCCATATGAATCACCCACTGTTAATGGAGATATCAGTTTTGGATCATGCATTGTGTCAGAATTTAATTTTAGATACAATTTTAGACACTAATTAAGCAGCTGCAAATCTTTAAATGCTTAAAAAACAGTACAAAAAATACCTTTCACAGATGTTGTTCACCAAGATCAGGCCTGTGGGATGTGTTAGAGCCACTCAGATGTCATAAGGGAATTAATGCTAATCATTAAGCAAATACATTATTATTTGCAAATAATCGCTTACATTTTCCCAATAAGTCTTAGTGTCTAAATTAAAAAAGAGAAGATCTGTTTCATTACCAGGTATCATTTACTCAAGAACATAGGCTAGAGGATAAAATACAGTCTATGGGGGGCTGTTTGTAATTCAAGGGATAAGCAATGCCCATATTGGGTGAAGCTGTTTCTACCATTACTAAGCAGTCAGTTTGATCCAATCGTTTACTACTGTCAGTATGAATAAAGGCGTTCAAATACTGACCCCAGGTCAGTGTTTAAGTCTTCAAACACCACACCTCTATCCAGGAGCTATGGGAATGAACCTGGAACTGCAAGGCAGTTCCGTCCTGGTGTCTTCACTGTTTAGTACCACAGTCCTTAAAGTGCCGGAGGAGTCAGAGGGAGGAGTCTTCTGACTGGAGACCCTCACGTGGCCCACCATGGCATCTTGTCTCTGAGTCAATCGCTGTGCATTGCTTTATCTAAGATCTCGTCTGGGTTCGTTTTACACCAAACACGCTAGCTCTGTGCGTGTGTAGCATCCAGACTCTTCAGAAATCACCCCCCACCCGCTTCTCATATTTGGTATGTATTTTCAGACTGCTGAAGTGTGAAGTGCTTTCTTTGCATGGTATGCTTGCTTCTTTCTCATACACAGGTCATGCCTAAAGGGAAATCTTAACTGTTGTAGTGCGAGCACAAGTTCTGAAAGGCCCTCTACCTCAGGAAGGAGAGGAGAAAATATTTTGGTCCGTTGTCTATGTGCCTCAAAAATTCCAACTCACGAAACATAAAAGTACCTGAGAGGTGGAGCAATTTAACTCGGTGGGGGTTGGGTGTGACTCCTTTCTTCCCCCTCACCCTGTTCACACCCTTCCAACCACCACCCCACATAGTTGTGGTTTGTTTACCCTGAGCGCAGCACACTGAAGCTCCAGACAAAAACAACAACAAAACAATAACAACAACAAAACAATTTCCGTATCCTTGGCTTCGTGCCGTTTTCTCTGACTCCCATCAGCCCGCGTCGGCTTTGCAGTGGTGAGAATGACGAGATAATGCAGCGTATAGTTTCACATCCTACACCTGTAGATCCTTTAGTTGATTTTCCTCTTCGAGAGGCCTTGTCTGCCTTCGTTCTCCGCACGCCTTGTTTGGGATTGCGGGGACGCACGACTTGGCTTGGATGGGGAAAATAAGATATGGGTTTCAGAAGCGGGCCCCTCTGCCTCTGAGATCCAGGCCCGAGATGACCGCGCTGGGGGCGGAGATGAAAGATGCGTGCACGTGCGTGGAGATTAGGAGGGCACGCACCCAACCATTTCCATGCTGGTATGTCTGATGTCCCACAGATCTCGTCTGAACGATGTGTCTACCAACGACAGCAATGAGGTGGGAGTGCGCTGGGCAGTGGGTGGGGTTATGTTAATAGGCTATGATGTCTGGAGGGGTTGATTTTTCACTGGTGACTGCTGAAGTCTGTTTTGTTTTTTTTTGCCTTCCGGTTTTTATCGCCTGCTATTGGTTTCTCTTCCACGCTGCTTTGCCTTTACCCCGAGGTCGCGTAGGACCCCCTGGCGCTCAGGCTGGGCGTGGCTTGCTGGGGCCCTGCTGGTCTGCTCCGGTCCGCTCCGGTTGTTCTCATGGTGATTCGATTACCCAGAAAACACTGGGGGAGGCTAGGGCAGGACTGGGAGTGCTCCCAGGCCTAAACTCCGGTGCTACGCTCTGGCTCCAGGCTTTGGCATGACCGCCTCCCAAGTGAGTGGAGAAGCTGCGAGCCACAGAGGCGGGACGGGGGAGGAAGCAGGCCGAGGCATGCGCCTCGCCTCCAGCGAGCCCTGCAGGGCAGGGAGTGGGGTGGGGGTTTGTAGGACATGGTGAAGTGATGAACATTTGGTGCAGCTGGCCAAGTGCTGTTGGACTGGAGAACTCATTTACAAGGTGTTCACACCCAAACTGCAGCACTAAAACCCGCCTCTAACCCGTGTGAACCACAGCGACTACAACACGGACTCTGCTCGGACGCCTCTTCAAAATCTTTTTGGCTGCCATTTTGATCACTTTGGCTTGTTCGTGGGTTGCTTTTTTTGGTCAAATGACTCTGGCGGCTCTGTAAATCAGACTTTGGAGCTTTGCTCCAGACCAAACTGTCTGCAGATCACTTGTTGAGTTGTTGTTGTTGTTTTTCCAGGGGTGGAGCGTTAACCATACTGATATTAATGGTTTTTAGTTCCTTAAGTGTTTTTTTTTTCTGGAGTAGGGATACATGAAGCCATAACATTCACAGCACACAGCACCCAGGTTGACCATGTGCCCAAGCAGTATTTTACCAAGTAAAAATACGCTACTGACAAGCCCTCGAAGTCTGTGATTTGAAAGCAGGCATGTGCTTGTTAGTTTAGACGTGACTCTACTGCCCCCTAGTGGCCGGCATTAGTATCACACCGATTTTTTTTTCTTCTTCTCTTCTGTCAGTCTTTATTCTTTATCTGTGCAAATTAATACATCTTCTCTTTTCTTTTTTTTTTTTCTTTCCAGGGGTGTTCGGGAACATCATGCGGAAAGTGTGACTGCAGCGGTGTAAAAGGGTCAAAGGTTTGTGCACCTCCTTTGCAGTATGATGCACGCCAGATAGTCACGTGACCTGTGGCGTCACCCGAGTGCTCGATGCTGAGCTTTGGAGGCTTCCGGTTATCATTTTAAGTGAAGCTTGTTTAATATATGACGTTATTATATGCAAATGGCTTTAAAATGACGCAGTTCGGGCATTTTTGGCATCTGTTTTAAAGACCTGTGTAAGAAGTCATGCTCAAATGTGTGAACATACAGCATCTTAGCTAACGCGCCTGTTCACGGTCACATGACTAGATCATAAATGGCACTAGAAGAGCTTTTGCGCCACCTAGTGGTGTTGGGCTCACGATTACATTTCGCATCAGAAATATTTTGCAAGCACAGGGCCGTCAGTAAAACACGAAAATATAGATCAACGGGACTGAGACTTTTAGGAGGTTGTTAATTGTAAGATCACAACTTCCCAGTGACCTCTAGTGCAGCACATGCTCACGTTTCACCTTGCTTGCAGGGGGAGAGGGGGTTCCCAGGCTTGCAAGGCAACATGGGATTTCCTGGTATGCAAGGTCACGAGGGCCCTCCCGGCCCAATGGGCCCAAAGGTATTCTGAACCAAACCTCTCTTCATCCATACTACTGCGGATGGTATTCCAAACCAAACCTCACTTCATTCATACTACTGCGGATGGTATTCCAAACCAAACCTCACTTCATTCATACTACTGCCAACGGTATTCTGAATCAAACCTCACTTCATCCATACCACTGCTGATGGTATTCCGAACCAAACCTCACTTCATTCATACTACTGCCGATGGTGTTCCGAACCAAACCTCACTTCAGCCATACTACCGCCGGCGGTATTCCAGAACCAAACCTCACTTCATGCATACTACTGCCAGCAGTATTCCATAACCAAACCTCACTTCATCCATACTACTGCCGATGGTATTCCATAATCAAACCTCACTTCATCCATACTACTGCCAACGATATTCCATAACCAGACCTCATCCACACAAGCCAATCTCACAGTCCTTTGCACAAACAATCACCGTGAAGCATGCTGTTTACCTCAAATGCATGTTCAGGTGACTTATCTAATAGTTCTTTTGCACGTTTAATGTAATTCGTTGAACGTAAGACTTCCTGCTCCAGAGTTGTACTGTTCTTTAGTCCTTGGTGGGACAGGAGAGTGCACTTCTACCATAACTCTGTTAATCTGCATTCCTGTAGGGAGACTCTGGAGAGCCAGGGGCCCCCGGGATGAAAGGCACACGTGTAAGTAATGAACTTTTTCCTCAAGATCTGGTTTTTCACTGTGACACAAAAGGAATTCATCGGAAGATCAGAAACACTGTCTGTTTGGGGCACGGTTATCAGACGGTGGCTTAAGTTGCTGTAATTCTAATCAATTTTCATAAAATTGTGAAAACATTTTTGTGATGCATTGGTCTTGCTGGTCTTTATACCTGACCACAGCATAGATCGAATTACTGTTAGTCCACCTTTAAGAGGTACCCGAAGAGGTGGAAGCCATCATCTGAAAACTGATTTCTGAAGTTCAACTATTATGTCTACGTGTGATGCCAAAGCGTGAAGTCTTTGTTCTTATAGGGTCTTCCTGGCTCACCTGGATTCCCAGGAAACCCTGGCCTGCCGGTAAGTCCTAGAATTTAAATCTGCTTTGAAATATCTTTTCCTCCTCAGACAGTTGTATCAAACAGCGCATCCACACCAACAATTATTCACAGCTGTATTGTGCTGTGCAGTCAGTACTGTGAAAGTATGTCCATAATTCACTGTTGAAGTTTACAGGGGTTTTTTTTTATTTTAAATTTTAAGTAAAACTCACTATCCTGTAACACATAATAAAGTTTACACTCCCAAATCTAGCAAGTAACCTCAATTTAGCTGCTTAGCTACTTTGAATACCTGATTTCAAGAGGGCAGCGCTAAATGCATCAGTATAACATGCATGTTCAGTACAATAGTAGCAAAACAGTAATTAATAATGGATTTCAATGGACAGCAGTTATTATTATTAAAAAATCTGAACTTCGTTTTATCACCTCTGTAATGTGATAGTATTTCTACTAATGTGAATTTAACTTGTTTTTTAAATATATATTGTTTTAACATGTTCTTGAAGGTAGGACGTAAAATAATGTGGATTAGCCTACAGATTGTAACTTAATCTGGTTCCATGTGTGCCCTTCCCACTCTAGGGGTTACCAGGTCAAGATGGCCCACCAGGACCACCAGGTATCCCAGGGTGCAATGGGACAAAGGTAATCATATCTCTGTTACTCAGTAAAATCTGGGGCACTAGTCCTGTAAGCAGAACTCTGAACTCGAGTGGGCCAATATATACACATGATTTTGTAATTGCTTTCTAATTATCTTAAAGTTTGTCTTACGTGCACACAGTATCCGTGTGTGAAGTACGGACAATGGATGTATGTGTGCATTGCCACGGTGTAAATGGTCCTAGTCTTGCATCATAACCTTGCAAAATGTCTATGGGACCCATGTTGCATGTTTTGGAGTTTTCTTCATTCAGACTTTGCTTTAGTCCATGTTCCTTAGCCCTTCAGAAAATAACCTGCAGTCCACATGTAGCTGAAGGAAGTGTTTGTGTGTTGCAGGGCGAGCGAGGTATAGATGGATTACCAGGAATACCAGGAATAATGGGACCACCAGTAAGGAAAAGCTATGAAAATCAACTGATCTTGTTGCAAATACCAACTCCTGGGGCATACAATAGCCTCTAAGATACTGTTACAACCGGTTGCCTTTAAATGCAGTTAATTTAAGGCACGTCTTTCTTATTGTTACAGGGTATTCCAGGTATTCCAGGAATGAAGGTAGGAAAACTGTGACGCCTTAATCCAATCTGATGATGATTTGTTGGCACGATTCCTCTCTGCTAGCATCGCGATCTCCCTAGCAACCCTGTCTCGTGTCTTTTCTTTTTTGCTTTATTTCCTGATTCTGTTAGCTCCGCCCCTCGTTTGGTTTTCCTAGCCTGTAAATGTTTTCACCTGTTCCTCGTTCCTAGTCTCATCGTGTGGTGTATTCACCGTTTGCTGTTACAAAGCCTCTGTTTGCACAAGCGCTTTTGTGTACGCAGTCTGTGGTGTGTGTGTTCTACTTTAGCCTTGTTTTGTGTTTATTCTGTCTGTGTTCCATGTTGTTTTGTGTGCGTGGGTTTTTTTTGTTTGTTTGTTTTTGCGTTGTGTTTCCTTAACCTTTTCTGTTATTGAGTGTTTTTCTTTTTGTTTAACATGTCTCCTGGGCCTGTACGTGTTGTTTCTATGACTCTGGACTGTTCTACTGACCCTGATTTTGGATTTTCTCCTAATAAATCTCACTCTTCTCGCTCAGTGTTTGCATCTGCCTAGGTATCACGCATCCTCACATTTCTAATGATCACCTAAACCAGAAGATATTTTCAGTTGAAATAACACACCCACTTGTGCCCACCGTTAGAGGGAAGCATTCATTCCAGAGCAATACACGCGTTGGCCATTAACCGGATGATATTTCCCTCTCCCAGGGTGATCCGGGTGGTATTATTGAAGGATTCATTCCTCAGAAAGGAGACAGAGGGTTCCCAGGACAGAAAGGAACAGCAGTAAGTCTGGCCCTCACCGTTAAGTGACCACCGAGTGAGGAAGGGCAGTGGAACAGAATTGACATATGATTCGTCTTTCTAAGGGATTGCCTGGAATCCTCGGTCATCATGGACCAGTCGGTCCCCCTGGTCCAGCGGGACCCCAGGTGAGTGACCAGGTCACAGTCGACGGGACCAGGTATCTCCAGCGAACACAGATGAACACTTGGACGTTTCATTTTGCCAGAATGCAGCGCGGTAGAGGCACACCACATGGGTGGTGCTCCCATCATGCTTTGAAATCGTCCATCTAAGTCACATGGCTGTTAATGAGCTTTTTTCCTTCCACCTTTCCTTGCAGGGAGAGCGAGGAGCACCTGGCGAACCTGGTCCTCCTGTACGTACCCAGATCAGCTAGGATTGCTCTCCCAGTTTGCCCGTTAATGTGCCATGTGTTGGTAATCCGTAAACTCGGATTGTCTGATTTGTATTGCAGGGCGAGCGACTCACTTTCGTTGGGCAAAAGGGTGACAAGGTGAGTTGGACCGTATGAGTCCACTACCAGAGATGAACTTCTCTGACGAAGACGACATGAACAGATGTGAAAATGTCTCAGTTGCAAATGGACAGGCTTGCTTGTTTGTTTTGATTTGGTAAAGTCCAGATGCCCCCTGGGACAGAAATGTCCATGAGCTCATCCCTTTTCCTGTAAAAGATGGTCTTCTAAAAGTTCATCAAGTGTGTATTTCTAGCGATCCTATCGTGGGAAGGGGCCGTGACATGCTGGAGAATCTATAGTACACTGCCAAAGTCCCTTTGTGAAACATATCAAATCATAGAAAAACCACATTGAAACAGACCGTTGTAGAGGGACATTACAACATTCCAAAAGAGGATTGTTGTAACTATGGTTTAAATGACCTTAATTTCAACTCAACAATCTGTCCTCAACAGAAAACTCTATTTCAGTATCTTAGCTAGCTAGTTAGTCATTTAAGTTGTGACGGAGAGCTGTGCTCTCCGTATGGTCGCTCTGTGGTCTCAGAAAATGGTCATTCTATCTACGTCGTCTAATTTTCTGTTGGCCAGCCATGTTAGCCCTGTGTGTTCTGATCTCTGCTCATCCAACACTCAGTTACCATGGATACAAATGTAATCCTCATCTAAAGTTACCATGGATACAAATGTAATCCTCATTTAATGTTACCATAGATACAAATGTAAACATCATGTAATATTACCATGGATACAAATGTAATCCTCATCTAATGTTACCATGGATACAAATATGATCTTCATGTAAAGTTACCATGGATACAAATGTCTTCCTTATTTGACACAACATGCTTGCACATGAGACTTTTTCTCAGAGGTTCTTCTCACTGTACCTTCTGACACGCTGGTTCATCAGATTTCTGAGTGCTCTGTGCACATAATGCCTGGTAGATCACACAGCACACTGCATCTGAGGAACTGTACTGCTTTTTAATGCTGACACGTTAAACCGATGTTGGTAGATGTGGAAAAAGATCACTTTTTCACCACGATGAAATGGGCGATGAAATGTCCATCGACTATGTATTTAGAATATGAACTTCATACCTCCTACCAGGGTGAGCAAGGACCCAAAGGTCTCCAAGGACCGCCAGGAGCCCCCGTGGGGGTGGAGGGCACCACTACGATTTATGTAGCCGGACCAGTGGTAGGAATGACTGCTCAAGATTGTATTTCTGCTCATTCTTAGTTAATGTTAATTTTTTTAACTTGTATAATGCAGTTTACAGAGTACACTGTATATGATGCACATAATGCAGTGGAAGTGTTTAAACACACAAACCTCTCAGTATTTAATATCGTCAAGAGCGCTAAAGTATACGGCATAGCAGTCTGATGGTGATGAAGTGGTTAATGTCCGTTCCTGGTTTGTAGGGGGAACAAGGTGCCAAAGGAAGCCCAGGGGAACCTGTAAGTAGTCTTAAATGCACAGATATGGATGTTTTTACAGTAAGCACAGAGCATAATGCAAACAGGCAAACCGAGAGACACGAGAGAAAACAGACCACAGGCAGGGTGAGCACACGGAGGCTAGAGCAGTGACCAGCGGCCAGACTGCGGAGACGCAGTGTGGTGAGGGTGGCGACGACTAACTAGATGGGTGCAAGACGCATGTGACGCTAATGAGACAGTGAAGACCAAAACAGGGAGCAGAACAGGAACAGAGAAAATGACACAACGCAGACGCGAGGCAGGGAAACCATGGAAATGGACATCTAGGCGGGGCCAACCGTGACGCACGCATGTGTGGGAACTCGTGTTTGTCGATAGTGAAACACTTCGCCCAGAGAGGGTGAGGATTCAGAGGGTGAGGATTCAGCGTGTTTTTTTCTGTAATCCAGTAAGCTAGTTGACTGCTGAACACGACAGCATGTTTTTAGAAAGACTGACACATATGTAGACTGAACACATACAAAAAGATCAGTACGGTTTGATGTCATGGGGGTGTTTGCTATCGTGTTTTTAGGGTATTTGCTCACCACATCAAGCGGGTATCAAAGGTGAACATGGACCACCGGGACAGAAAGTGAGTGAGACACACTGACTTTTGTTCTCTCAGTATAACATGGCATTCACACCTAGTTCACGCGCTGAATGACACAAAGCCTTAACCAACATAAATAGGGGCTGAGTATAGTGAGTGGAAAGCTGTAATCAATTTTCTTTTCCTGTTAGGGAAAACCAGGAAAGGAAGGAAGTGATGGTGCAAAGGTTGGATGTGTTTGATTCTTCTTTATAAAAAAACAATATAAATAATGTGTGTGAATATTGTGCGCATATAATATAATTTTTCAAATATATGAAAAGTAGAATGTAGTATTTCTAGAATATTTTCTAATATGTAATTAGATAGAGAGATATTTTTGAGTACCTTTTCTCTCTTACAGGGTGAAAAAGGTGACCCTGGTATTCCTGGATATAGTGGCATGAAGGTGAGGCACTTTTATTATTAAAGTAAGAACGGATTATTTAAGATGTTTTCTTCATCTTTTTGGGGTTTTGACGTGTCTCGTTATTTGGATCTTTTCTAAATAGGGGGAAAAAGGCGAGAAAGGACCTCCGGGTTATGTAAGTGGACAGACATTCCCTGGTGAAGGACAGACATTCCCTGGTGAAGGACAGACATTCCCTAGTGAAGGACAGACATTCCCTGGTGATAGACAGACATTTCCTGGTGATAGACAGACATTCCCTGGTGATGGACAAACATTCCCTAGTGAAGGACAGACATTCCCTGGTGAAGGACAGACATTCCCTGGTGAAGGACAGACATTTCCTGGTGATGGACAGACATTTCCTGGTGATGGACAAACATTCTCTAGTCAAGGACAGACATTTCCTGGTGATGGACAGACATTTCTTGGTGAAGGACAGACATTTCCTGGTGATGGACAGACATTCCCTAGTGAAGGACAGACATTCCCTGGTTATAAGCAGTCATTCCCTGGTTATAAGCAGACATTCCCTGGATGTAGACAGACATTCCCTGGTGAAGGAGAGATATTCCCTGTTGGTTGTGATGTGCTCCTGCTCTGATGCAGTGGTTGCCACTGGTTAGGGTCATTCTCAGTAGCCACACATTTTCTTGTTAAAGGGTGAAGGACCACCAGGTGACCCCGGACCTCGAGGTCCACCTGGACCAAGAGGAGAGCAGGGTATGTGAGAAACCAACACATTTACATTTACATTTACGGCATTTAGCACACGCTCTTATCCAGAGTGACTTACAAAAGTGCTTTGTCATTTACTCAGAATATATCCAAGTACAGTACAGTAGGTTAGAATTAAACATACCAGTGAACTAGAATACTGTAGAATACAGGAATGAATGCTGATACCTAGAAGTACAAAATACAGAAGGTCAACTAACAACTAGGTTTAGACAACAAGCCTTGAATTTCCCAGAATCTAAGACAAAAGTAGGTAAACTCAGAGCCTCCCTTAACCAACCAGATGATAATCCAACGAGACAAACCAAAACACAAATGATGACATTTACACCTTTTCATGTTTTTTTAGGATTATATGAGGTTTTTCATGCAAGAGTGCTTATATTAATGATCAGTTTTTGGAGTAATGTTCAGACATAATCACTGAGTTCTTTGTCTGAAAATATACACTTGATTTGAAATTGATAATTCAGTATGAATTTACCCCTGGACTGACCCACGATCTTTTTTCACAGGATTCCCAGGGCCTGCTGGAGATCCTGGAGTCCCAGGTAAGGGGACGATATTGACATCTGTAACTTAAAGTTTAAAATCTAAAATGTCCTTCAAACTTAAAACGTAAAGTGAAACTAAAAGAAATATTGATCTGAAATCGTCTTCCGTGAGTTTACTCATCCCGCGGGATCCCTGGGTCTCACTCCGTTGTCCATGTCCCATGCGCACCTGGGCGGATGTAGGCAGGAATTTCGAAGGTCCACCTGGAAAGGACGGCTTCCCCGGAGAAAATGGCCAAAAAGGAGAGAGAGGTCCTGACGGAGAGTCCCTCAGAGGACTTCCTGGTGCTGACGGACCCCCCGGAATACCTGGACCTCGGGGCGAATCCAGTGGGTTCAGCTATGTGTAGTATTTTGAGTCAAGCCCTCTACTGGAAGCAAATCCAAATCCAGCTTTTCCGTTTTATTATACGTGTAGGTGGGGAATGTGACCGTGGAACTGCGGGGCCCCCGGGACCTGCTGGGTTGCAGGGAGAGGTGGGGCAGAAAGGTGAGGCTGGGGGCATTTACACACCTGCCGTCTCCTGCTTCTTACACAGAGAATAAGAAAACGTGGAATTATTCACATATATACATTTTTGTCATACTGCCAATACCCATTGCACTGAAAGGATTTCCGCCACAATACAGTACATTGTTATTAGTTAAGTTAGTGGTGCATTTGTACTAGTGTAGTTCAGCACATAGAGTTAAGACCAACTTACAGAAGTAAAGTAAGCATTTTACATGCAGTACAATTACTTTACTATATACACATTTCATTGATTTCTCTAATGGATTAATTTGAGAACTTTTAATTTAAAATTGAATTGATTAAACATGTTACATTGTGTGCTGTCTGGCAGAATAAAGTACACTTGATAGCTCTTAAATTTTCTCAGATGAGGTTTGAGCTTAAGGCAAAAAAAAAAAGAAAAAGTAAAACAAATTAAAATTTGGACTGTTACCTGAACTTACCGTATACGGTGACCTGAGCCTTGCCCAATGGCCCAGCGGCTTCACTCCCAATAACCATCCAATCAAGGGCCCGAAGTCCCACCCACCAGGACACACCCCTTGCTTAAATTTGCATTGTGAATAGCAGTGAATGTCTGGAGTTTGTTTTGTTGTCTGCTCCTTCAGGTGACCGAGGAGAGCCTTGTACAGACTGTTCAGCATTTGGACCTCCAGGTTTACCTGGTCCTGTAGGACCCCAAGGAAAGCAAGGTAAAGTGCAGCAGTAAACAAAGGGCCTTTGTGGATTTTCATGACATGCTGTGAATCAGTAGGACTAGTTAAAGCATTTTTAAGCGACCTCGAGTAAGTTCTGATTTGTAATTCTATGGTCCCGCTTCTTTTAATAATTATAAGAAATAAAAAAGAATAATAAATGGGCAGTAATATTTGGATCATTTGGACGTTCGCTGTGCTCAAATATAGAAGTAAACCATTAAAAACGACGTCGCTGTCCATTTCCATGCATATTGACCTACTACCTCAGATCTGTGTTCATCTGGCGTGAGGGAGGTAGCTCTGCTTACTGGTGCCTGTACCCTGACATGATCTTAGTGTGCTTGTACACTATTCTTCAATTAACTCAGCGATTAATCTCGTTTTATGCACATTATTCACTGGGATAAATATATCTTTGTTAGGTTACCCTGGACCAGCAGGCAGGAAAGGAGACAAGGGTGAGCCTGGTCTTAACGGAGATCCTGGGATCCCGGTATGTGCAGACATTTCCCCAAATTCCCTCTAAATCCCCATTACGGCCAGTTTTGTATTTACCTACTGAATTTATTTCTTGGAGTGTTTAGGTCCTCCATTCAGGCTAAAAGCATATGTGAAACACACCTGAGAGACATCCCAAATGACTCCTGGTGATCACTTAATCACAAAAATCCTTACTTGCCCAGAGGGATAACATTCCACCCGGCATGATTCTGGAATTTGCTCAGAAAGCATCAGATTTTGAGGAAAATTCTCACAAGTGACCTGAACGTGATCGAACTGACGAGAAGGTGAAGGAGAGGCAGGTGTGTTGATCAACCTGACGAGGAGGTGAAGGAGACGCAGATGTGCTGATTATCTGAGAAGTCTCATTCACCCCATACCAAAACACAGGCAAAAACTGTAAGTGGATGTATGGAGACATTGAGCCCACAAACTGGACAATGTGATGTCCTACATTAGCTCATCAGTTTCACTCCAGCTAAACCTTGGGTGAGACACAGCAGTGAGAACCTCGTTCCCAGCCAGACTTGGACAGAAAGGAAGATGGCCTTCAGGGGTGCGAGCAGGATTCTTCATAAAGAGGGAAAATGCAAGCTAGCTAAAAGGATTGCAGCAACAGGGTTGGTGGGAAAAGCTGCATTGCTGCTGACAACCCAACTTTGTTTGGAAAGTCCACTAGGAGGTTGCAACCTACAAGAGGAGAAGATCTCTCCTTCTGCTTAATGACCGATGCGAGTGAGTTTTACTGCAGATTTCTGCTGCGGTGCCAGGAATGATCTCCTGCTTTAATCTCCAAATGGTCTTTCTCACCTGTGTCCCATCATCTTCCTGCCATCAGGATATCAACACGTTGCGCACGACAGAAACGTCTCGCCGTCCACCCCTAAAAAACTGCCGTGAATGAGCAGCGCTGGTTTTTACAGACATCTTCGACAGGTCACAGGAGCTCTGCTGCATTTCCACAAGCTTTCAGTCTTCGACCACCATCCCAGTTCTCAAAGAGATTAAGTTTACTGGACTAAATGACTAAATGTCACGAAAGTCTCTATAGGTCTGGTCCTAGAACACTTTAAAGCTATTACATACCCAATGCTATGTCCCCTGGAGATTTCATACAGAGCGAATAGGTCTGTCACTGTCGACCTGACCCTCACCTTAATGCTACAGTGTCCACACAGGTCCAGAAACCATTTCTAGAGTTCTTATGGACTTCAGCCTGGTCTGGGCCAGAGCCCGTAGAAACAGCCTGTCTGAATGGTACAATTTTGGGATTAGCACTTTAGCAGCTGTCTGTGCTTCTAATAAGCAAAAATCAAAATGAAAATGACCAGGCATTGTGTATAACTTATTTATTAAATGTAAAATTATAAGTTATGGTTTTACAAATAATTTACCGCTTTCTGGAGGCTTGTCTGCATGCTTGGCTATGGTTGCACAACACCCTCGACAGCCACTGAAGTTCCGCTACATACTGGCATCACAGATTCACTAGTATTTGCCAACTTGTCGATGGAAATTAGTTTAACATTTAACAGTTGTTTGCCCGTTAAATGCCCTCCTGTTTATCACTCTGGTACATGCACATCTTATGCTTTAAGCACAGTCAAAAAACAAAAAAAACAAAAAGGTGGGTTTTTTTCCTGGATTTCAGGGTTCCCCAGGTTCCCCAGGTTTAAGGGGCAATCCAGGAGCAGTAGGTGAGCCTGGTGATATCTATGCAGCACCAGGGCTGAAGGGAGATAAGGGCTCCCCTGGCCTTCCTGGTGCAAGGGGATTTCCAGGGAAAGATGGAATTCCTGGAAAGGATGGATATCCAGGTATTCCTGGACTCAAAGGAGAACCGGTGAGGGATTATCTCTAAAAAAAAAACCAAACATACAAAATGTTTATTTCCAATTGTTTTGTTCCTTTATCTATTTACATTATATGACTTATCAGATCATCTTAGCTGGATGTAGGTTCTGTTATCTAATGCATATTGTAACATACAAGTCTTTTTTTTTCTTTTAAGGCCAGAGAAGGTATTAAAGGTGATCGTGGTCTGGATGGAGAAAGAGGACCTCCGGGGTCTCCTGGAGAGAGAGGACCCCCAGGTATTCCAGGAACTGGTTTACCAGGAGATCCCGGCGAGAAGGGAAGTTCAGGGTCACCTGGTGTACCAGGAAGTCCAGGAATACCAGGTCAGTATTCATTTTTTAAATTAATTTGTACATTTAATATTTACTTGTTCTCTAAATATGCAGAATATTACTTGGAAATATACTGAAAACAAGAATGTTGATAATCCAAAGTTGGTCATATTTTAATTAGTTATACTGTCCTTCTTGTAGGACTTAAAGGTGAACCTGGAAAAGGTGTGAGTTCACCAGGACCTCAGGGTGCACCAGGACCTCGTGGAGAGTCTGGAAGACCTGGTATTCCAGGTAACTTCTATTCAGCTGTTAACAAAAAGATTCCTTATTCTAGTGCCTTAAACTGTGAATATAGATAAGCATATTAGATAACAACCATTTCCGCTCAAACATGGGTACAGTGAATTCCAGCACATGTGCAGTATACATTGTGTATCGCATTTATCTGTGTAATGGTAAGTTTCATTTTAACTCTCAAGGTGAAATGGGTCCCCCGGGTGATCAAGGATTGCCAGGATTCCCTGGGCTGAAAGGTGATAATGGCCTTCCAGGAACTGGACCTCCTGGACCACCAGGGCCAAAAGGTAAGTTACAATTATTACAGTAAAGTAATTACACCAGACTTAATGCATTGCTTTTAAAAGCAATGCACTAAGTCTGGTGTAGTATCATATATGAAATGGTGAACTTTAAAAGCAATGCATTAAGTCTGGTATAATGACAATAGGACATAACAGAACTAGCTGTATTATTTTCTGAAATCATTCTGTCATTCTCTTCAGGGTTCTCTGGTATACCCGGTGCTCCAGGAATCCCTGGAGAGCCTGGTCCCCCAGGCTATGATGGTTTTCCTGGGCATGTAGGACAACCAGGGCAAAAGGTATGATGGTATTTTGATGGTGTATTGGTGATAAATGTTTTATGTGCAGCATCCTGTAAGTAGCCCTGGTTCATTGCGAGCGGTGTTATATCCTATAGGGTGAACCAGGCATCGGCCTTCCAGGACCCAAGGGCTCTATAGGGCAACCAGGAGTACCTGGATTTCCAGGCCAGAAGGGTAGTGTAGGAATGCCAGGAATCCCTGGAATTGAGGGACAGACTGGCCCATCTGGTTCTCAGGGTGTGAAAGGTACAGTAATAGAATCCAAATGTAATTTGAGGAGAAAAAAAATCAGGAATCACAGGGTTAGTTAAGGCTTGCTTTTGATTAACATGCCACATTAGCAGGCAGGAAAAAAGAACACCCTTTTCCCACCAGGAACTGCATGTCTGTAATTCAGTGTTCTTTCTCTCCTCCAGGTGAGGTAGGACCTCCTGGGGCTCATGGATTTGCAGGACCACCTGGACCCGCAGGAATTGGCGAGCCAGGGGCACCTGGAACAGTGGGACCTCCTGGAAAACCTGGTCCCTTTGGTGAGTTCCTCTTTGAAGAGCAACTGGATAGGCAACTTTTAGAATATGTGCAAATGGGAGGGCATGAACTCTTAGGTGGCTAATGTTCATTTGATGCATTTCTCTGTGATATTGCAGGCCATATTGGTGAAAAAGGAGAGCGAGGTCTGCCAGGTATTCCCGGTCCAGCAATGCCCGGTCCTCAGGGCGAGAAGGGCATCCCTGGTTTTCCTGGATCACCTGGGCCCAAAGGGCTTCCAGGAGATCCAGGGGTTCCTGGAAATGACGGATTTCCTGGGGAAAGAGGTGAGGTGTCCATGATGTTCTGCACTTTGGAAATGGCCTCTTTGTGAAGTGACATGCTGTGCTGGTAAATATTTGTCAGTAGTTGACTCTTGCTTATGTGTGTGGAAATTGGTCCCAGGTTCCAAAGGAGAAATGGGATTGATGGGAATGCCAGGGTCTCCTGGATTTAAAGGCATCAGGGGAATCCCAGGAGAAACTGGACAAAGAGGTGGAGCGTTTAGGATGTATTTGAGACCTTTCTTCCCTATGGACATTTCTTATGCCTGTTTGCTTACTTATGATTCTGAACCTGGCAGGCGACCCTGGTTTCAGTGGGCCAAAAGGTGACCTCGGACAAGAGGGTCTCAAAGGAGACAGAGGAGAAAGGGGACCACCTGGAAATCTGACAATGGCACAGGGAATGGAAAATATGAAAGGAGAAAAGGGAGACACTGGTGACATAGGTATGAGACAAAATCCTTGGGCCATAGTGCAGATCGGCGCAAGATAAGACTCAAACCTAAACTCGCGAACTCTTCTCACAGGTGTCCCTGGCCCGACAGGGGAGAAAGGGTATCAAGGTATGCCTGGAGACCCTGGAATGGCTGGAAAGGATGGAATGCCCGGTTCACCGGGACATCCGGGTAAAGTTGCTTCCAGTGGTGTAAATACATTGAACAAGCACTGATAAACTCCTCCAGTGCCTTCGCTATTACCTATAAGAGGCATGAAAATTAATCCTATCCTCTTGTCCACCTTAGGTGCCAAAGGTGACACAGGAGTCCCTGGAGAACCTGGACGTCCTGGATTTCCTGGCACTAAAGGCAGTGTTGGAGAAATGGGAATGCCAGGTACAATGGGAAAAACCTCTATCACTGTAAAGATCTAACCAGTTCACCAGTACTACACATATTACTATATGTTACTTAGTCCAGTGATAAACTTGAACTAAGTAACAGCAAATATGATACTTTATGATCTCATCTTACTTAATCAGTAGCGGTTTATCAGTGGTGTTCCATTATCTTAATAGACTTAGATATTGATATAGGCATTGATATAGTTAGTAGTACTATTGGTGACATTAGCTCAGTGGTTAAGGTACTTGTAATCTGAAGGTTGCCGGTTCAAGTCCCACCACTGCCAGGTTGCCACTGTTGGGCCCCTGAGCAAGACCCTTAATCCTCAATTGTTCAAGTTGATTTCAGTCATTATTGTAAGTTGCTTTGGATGTAAATCATGTAAAAAAAAATGTAAATCATGAAACAACACCAGCTATCCAGTAAAGAGCAAGATGTTAACAGTCAACATGATGAATATTGGTGTTATAGGTATAAATAGAGGTAGCTAAATACATATGATAATAAGTAACTGTTGTCTTCTTAGTTAGCAAAATCCTTTTGACTTTTTGGGTTAATGACCTTTTTGATATTTGGGCCTACAGGAGTGGTGGGATCAAAAGGCTCTAAAGGACTGGTTGGGACACCAGGACATCCTGGGTTTAAAGGAGAACAAGGACATAAAGGTCAAAAAGGAGACTCAGGTCTTCCGGGAATAGGACTCCCTGGTCTCCCTGGCGAGAAGGTGATTTATTTATTTTTCATATTTACAATATTTATTTATTGCAGTAATTATCGACTGTGTAGGTGTGTTTGTTAGCATCAAAAGGATTGAACATTGAAGTTAAAGTTAGAAATGTAGTAAATAAATCTGACAACTGATTCAAATTTTTTCTTCCCACATGACTGTGGTACACAGGGTCAAATAGGCATGCCTGGTTTCCCTGGTGAGTCTGGCCAAAAGGGCGTGAAAGGTGCCATGGGTGTCCCAGGAATCCCTGGAAGTAATGGGCTGAAAGGAGACGAGGGGCACGTTGGCTTCCCAGGCAAGTTTTGTTTTTTTTCAAAAAAAATTTGTATCTGTAAATTTGTGTTTGTATCTCAGAAAGTTACTGGAATAGTAACCATTTCTAAATACCACTTAAAGAACATTACAAAAGAGCCCTGTGATTTAGTCCACTGTCTGGCTCATTAGTATGGCCCTTTACATTTGCACTCAGTGAACCCCTTATGTATTGAATACACACGGCTTAAGGTCCTTACTCACACAACTATTTGTTTTCTGAGCAGGCAGTCCTGGAGTACCAGGAGAGAAGGGTGTATCAGGGTTGCCTGGGTTACCAGGACAGCCAGGACATCAGGGACGGCCGGGTGGGTAACAATGATAACCATGTGTAAATAATGTTCTTCTAGGATGATAATAATTTTAGCACTTATTGGAATGCAGTCTTCCTGAAAATATTAAGAAAAATTTTAATAATGCATTTTCTAAAAACTATTGGCCATATCCTCTTGTTGGATGGGATGTTTTGCCTGGATATAGGTGAACCTGGTCTTCAGGGCCCTCCAGGATCACCGGGAGATAAAGGCCAGCCCGGAAAAGATGGAATTCCTGGATCTTCGGGCGAGAGGGGGGATCCAGGTATAATGATCCAACACTCTCTCTCTCTCTCTTTATATATATAAATAAATTTTTAAAATTCATATTTACAAGCAATGTAATGAAATATCAAATAACGGTATAATTATTTGAATAATTAAGGAAAACATAGTGGAATAGTAGAATATGACCTTGCTAACCTGACTCTTGATATTTAAAGATTCCCCAGAGCTATATCTGAAAGGCCACTTTAATGTCTTTTTGAGCTATTCCAGTTCCACATGCATTAGAAAGAAATGTGACATCTTTTGATGTGAGATCTTTTCATATGTTCTTTAGGTTTACCTGGAACAGGCTTCCCTGGGACCCCAGGACAGGCCGGCATTAAAGGTCAGACTTCCCTAACGTCTACACAAACAAATCATAATATGTTTTAAAGATAATATGCAGATTCTTGTTCAGTTTTTACCTTTCTAATGATAATACAGGGTTTAATAATGGCAGAAAAGTGGCACCCAATGCAGGGTCATTGCACTAACTTCATATGGACAAATTCTACAATGAATTACATGTCTATTTTCTTGGCACCTTCAATGTTCTGTTCATTGGGACAGTCCGACTAATTAACAGCACCATTTGACCAGGCATTAATAATGCTTTGGGTTATATCCCTTAAAACATGACATGATTATGTTTGCAGTGATGAGCTGTTTCCTGAATGCATGCATGGATCTGCATGGGTTTGGATGCAAGCACGAGATATAGACTAGTGTCTACTGCTTACTGTCCAACACCTCTTTTATTTTCATGGATCGTGTTTGGGATTTTGTAGTGACGGGATTCGCCTTCATATACAAAGTGTGCCATTTTCAAATTCCTGCATCGAGCCGATTTTCCAGAAGCATGAAAAAGCCTTCTATACTATATGCCCTCTAGACAGAACCAGTCTGGTTACTGAAACCGGAAAGATGTAAACAGCGTCCATCCAGAGCATCCAAAGCTGTCGCTACCATAGTCATTAGCAGCGTAACAGAGAATCCCAGGAGTCTGTCAGTGTTCGACCCTGATGAATACACAGGGCTTGTACAGAGAGGAACATTTTGGGAGGAAAATTAACAGTCTGCTGAGGTGACTTTGCTCTTCCACTCTCAGGTGATAGAGGCGCCCCAGGTCTTCCGGGACTTTCTGGGAGCCCAGGTATTCCTGGAGCCAAAGGAGACAGAGGCGTGCCAGGCTTCCAAGGCAGCCAGGGCAGACCTGGAGAAAGAGGACTACCGGGGACACCCATGGAGGGCCCCAAAGGCAAACAAGGACCTGAGGGAGAGCCAGGAGAACCAGGTCCATCTTTAACACTTTACTGTACCTGAAGGACACTTTATGATGTGTTATTGCCTTTAAGGACTTCAGGTTCTCTAACACAGTGGTTGTTACCGTTCCTAAACGAGTTTGATCTTCTAGGTGTCACTCATTCTAAAAAGATGTTTCCCAATGTTACATTTGCAGGGCAGACTGGCGCTCCCGGGCCTGCAGGCGTTCCAGGAATTCCTGGAGAGAAAGGCGAGGTGGGGGAGAGAGGTTTCCCAGGCCCACACGGCGCTCAGGGCGGGAAAGGAGAAAAAGGCATAACTGGGTTTCCTGTAAGTTAGAAGCACCCAACACCCATCACGCATCATACACGTGAAAAAGAATGTTCATCATGAGTCCCCTTGTGCTGTTCAGGGTCAGCCAGGCTTACCGGGCGTTGACGGACCAAAGGGCGAGATGGGAATTCAAGGAGTTCCAGGCTTCCCAGGTGAGACATTCGTATCCAATCAGACGTGAATGAATTGGATAGGAAATGGTACATATTCAAATATACTAACTAAATGTGACTCTGCTTGTTAATTCACCAAATGTGTAATCACTCAGCTGACCAACAAATGTAATTGCATTTCTTTTACTTTTTTGTCCTCTAAACCATCTCCGTCTCCTCAGGTACGAAGGGTGAGACTGGGGTTCAAGGTTTTAAGGGTGAGCTGGGTGACCGAGGATTTCCTGGACCAAAAGGTAACTGGAAGATTGTTATTATTATTATTATTATTAAGACAATTCAGGTGCTGTTTTTATGCCTGTTTTATGTGGCAAATTACTAACTTCATTTCCGACACCGTCCATGTAGGTAGTGAAGGCCCCCCGGGACCTCCTGGGCCACATACCTTTGTAAAAGGGGACATCGGCTTCCCAGGACTACAGGGTTCTCCAGGTCTTCCTGGACCTCAGGGACATCCTGGACTGAAAGGACAACAAGGTAGTGTTCCAAACGCTCCGTCTTACAAGCAAACCCTCGAGGCAGGCAGAAACCAAGGCCTCAGGAAACCCAAGCATTTTCCATCATACTTCAGTTAGTTAGCAAGCGTAACCAAAAATATTTACTGTCTCTCTCTTTCTCCATCTCTTTGTCTCTCTTCTTCTCCCTCTCCTCTTTCTCTCTACCACCCCCTACTCCCTTCTTCCTTCAGGAATAATGGGTCCCAAAGGTATTAAGGGAGAGGATGGTGCACCTGGCTACAATGGCGTTCCTGGCACTAAAGGAGAACCTGGCACCTCCGGACCTACTGGTACATGGCGCTCGCTTGCCAAAACATGCACTGCGTGTCGTATGCTGTTATCTCGTAACACCCTCGCACAATCTTTGTGCATCACCCTGCTCTTTTTAGGACCCAGAGGGTACCCCGGCCCTCCAGGCCCTGATGGGATCCCAGGCCACATTGGCCCCCCTGGACCCTCCTCCATGGACCATGGCTTCCTGGTGACGCGCCACAGTCAGTCCGTGGAGGTGCCTGTGTGCCCTGCGGGCACCACTCTGATCTACGATGGATACTCCCTCCTCTACGTGCAGGGCAACGAGCGGTCACATGGCCAGGACCTGGGTCAGTCCTGCATGAATGCGCCTACAAGGCGCCGGGGAAATGCACACGCTGCCAAGCTGCCACTGTTGGGTCCCTGAGCAAGACCTTCAACCCTCAATTACTCAAGCTGTATTCAGTCATGATTGCAAGTGGCCTTGGATAAAACTCTCTGCTGAATGGTGTAAATGTTTGCTGGTCTTTCATCCGTTAGGAACGGCTGGCAGCTGTCTACGGAAGTTTAGCCCCATGCCTTTCCTCTTCTGCAACATCAACAATGTGTGTAACTTTGCCTCCCGTAACGATTACTCCTACTGGCTCACGTCCCCTGAGCCCATGCCCATGAGTATGGCCCCTGTCACGGGCGACAGCATCAAGCCTTTCATTAGCAGGTCAGTGTGCCGGGGGCTCTGGGTCTGGGAGCGCACCGTCTCCCCTCTATATCTTTCTGTTGATGCTGAACCTGTTGTGTGTGTATCCTACTGCAGATGTGCAGTGTGTGAGGCTCCTGCCATGGTGATCGCCGTGCACAGCCAGACCATCATGATCCCACCCTGTCCTCACGGGTGGATCTCTCTCTGGATCGGTTACTCCTTCGTCATGGTGAGACTGTGAACACACCATAGAGTGTCTGTTAATGGGATCCTGCAGAATTTTGACTGAAGGGAAATTGGTGTCACCTCTCTCTCTCTCTCTCTCTCTCTCTCTCTCTCCCTCTCTCTGTCTGTCTATCTCCTGCATGCTCTCTCTCTCTCTCTCTTGCACACTCTCTCTCTCTCTCTCTTGCACTCTCTCTCTCTCTTTCTGTCTGTCTCCTGCATGCTCTCTCTCTCCCTCTCTCTGTCTTTCTCCTGCGTGCTCTCTCTCTCGTGCTCTCTCCCTCTCTTTCTCTCTCTCTGTCTATCTCCTGCATGCTCTCTCTCTCTCTCGCTCTCTCCCTCTCTTCCTCTCGCTCTCTCTCTCTGTCTATCTCCTGCATGCTCTCTCTCTCGCTCTCTCCCTCTCTTCCTCTCTCTCTCTCTCTCTCTCATGCTCTCTCCCTCTCTGTCTCTCTCTCTCTCTCTCTCTCTCGTGCTCTCTCCCTCTCTTTCTCTCTCTGTCTCTCCTGCATGCTCTCTGTCTCGCTCTCTCCCTTTCTTCCTCTCTCTCTCTCTCTCATGCTCTCTCCCTCTGTCTCTCTCTCTCTCTCTCGTGCTCTCTCCCTCTCTTTCTCTCTCTCTCTGTCTATCTCCTGCATGCTCTCTCTCTCTCTCTTTCTGTCTGTCTCCTGCGTGCTCTCTCTCTTCCTCTCTCTCTCCCTCGACTGCTCTCAGCACACCAGTGCCGGAGCGGAAGGATCGGGTCAGGCTCTGGCCTCCCCCGGCTCCTGTCTGGAGGAGTTCCGCTCCGCGCCCTTCATCGAGTGTCACGGCCGAGGCACCTGCAACTACTACGCCAACTCATATAGCTTCTGGCTGGCCACCATCGAGGACGAGGACATGTTCAGGTCTGCGTAGCCACTCTCTGTTTCCAGCTGAGACTCTGACTCTGCTCGTGAAGGCGCGTGGTAGACAGATAATGAGTCTGAGCTTGGTTAGCTCAGGGTGAGCCGCAGTGCAGTACCGGCCTGTTTTAGAAGTGGACGTGGGAGATTCTTTGCACTTCTTTACGTTCACACGTCTCGTACATTTTCCTTTTGTTTATGCGTGCAACGTTGTTTATTATATTTACCTTTTACTGATATTCGGAGACAAAACTCACACAAAATATGTACGTCATTGGTCCCAATATCTCATGCAAACCAGAGTCTTAATCAAAATGAGCTGGTATTTTGTCTCCGGGTTTGGAATAAACGTAGTCACTAGGGGACAGCGTCACTATTTTAATCACTAGGGGGCAGCATAACTCTATACTGCAAATATGACCTATATTTGAATCACCCTCTGGAACTGTGAATTATTCAGAGCTAAGGTCCTATTTCTTGCCGTTTCTCTGCAATTTACAGTTTCTTGGCCACCTCTTGTGCACTCTTATATTTCGTATAATATATTCTAATTCAAGAGGTTATTAGGTTCCCTGTGATATCCTTCCCATATTGAGAATTTCACACCTTAAGACGCGTACTGATCAATTTGACATTGCTGACTGTTAATTCCCGTTCCAGGAAACCCGTCCCCACTACACTAAAGGCTGGGAACCTGCGGACTCACATCAGCAGGTGCCAGGTGTGCATGAAGAGGACTTAGCCAATCACGTGCCTTCCTCTGCAACGGGCAAAGGTGTTCTAATGTTAAGAATCAAAGATCCCCCCCCGCCCACCCCCCAGCATGGTGCTACTTCAGGGGGAAGCGTTGGACTGACCCAGTGTGAACAGACTGAAGAATGTTCCGGAAAACACGCAGGCAGGTCCGAGCTGACCCAGATCACACGGCGTCTGAATGCCACTAACGTCCTCATTGTGTCCCTTTAAGAAGTGACGCCTGTTTACAATTGCACTGAGCACATCTATTAGTAAGCAGATGTCTATGTTCTGAAAACACACGGTTTTGTGGATCAGGTGCTATTGAATACAACTATTGTACTTCTGTTATTGCTCATTTTTTATAGGGTTGCTTATTATTTTATTTTTTTTGTGGCTCATGCTACGAAACAGCACCTAATGTAAGTATCCTGTCTGTATTTCTTCATTATCATTTACTAACTTTGTTGTTTTCTTTTTGTTTTGTTTGTAATATTACACCATAAGTTCCGTTCGTTCACACCTCAGCTAGGGCACATAGATTTGAGGGCCGATGTAAATATCCAGCTTTTGTTTAGTACTTAACACATTTCCACCATAATCTCTTCAGGTTAAATACATTAATTTTTTTTGCATATTTCTGGGAACTATGAGAGTTGAGTACAGAGAGACCAAGGGCGCCGTCCACACACGGCTGTGTTCACTCTTTTTTGCTACAGCCTGTTAGGACCGAATATTCATCACTGCCGGCTGTTGTAGGTGTACGTCTGCAGCTAGGGGGTGCTGCCATCTGCGAGTAGTGGGCCATGTTTACATCCACAAGCAGTTTTAGTGTGTTAGAGTGCATTGTATGTGTGTGTTTGTGTGTTTTCCATCACTCTTTAACACTCTTATCACACTGCTCATTCTAAGAGGATGTTTGCCAAGGATACACCTCAGCAGGGCTTAAAACACACACACACACACACACACACACACACACACACACACACGGTTCTAACTGAATAGTTATTTTTTATGCATATTCTCAACCTAAGCATGCAGTTAAGACAAAGTGTTCCTGTCATGTGTTCCGCCACAAGCTCAGTGAGGCTTGACTTGAACTGACCCGTCGACCAACGGACTTCACACGCCTGACACACTGAAGGCTTTTAAGTCTCCCAGCGTACGCTGGGGCGTCTTCCCAGAAGCATCCGCACGGCCGTGCTGTCTCCCGGTGCCGGCCGTGCGGTTGGCTCATGCTCTCTCTGCTTGCTTTTCCAGCCCTAGACCAAAGAACGTGCACACACAGTTTTATTACACTGAACATACTTGACCTTTCTGAGTCCCCTTGTATATAAAGTCCACAAAACAAAGGATTTTTGTGTGTGTGTGTTTTCAGGAAATTCTCCACCACCACCACTGTGTCTTGTACAGTCTAATAATTAGGGATATTTATGTATACCAAGAGTGCCTGGAAATAATTTGAGCCTGTGACAAATGAAAGCATCTGAGCACCTTCCTGTCTGGAGAGGAAGTGCTCTAGAAGCCCTGCCCCGGCCACCAGTGCTGTCATTATCCTACATCATCCGGTTGTACTCTTTACTGACCTCACTACTCAGCCGAGTGTCGGCGGCCAGTTGCCACTGGTTGACCTCCCAGTGGATGTGCATGTGCAGAATTAAGAGCACTTCAGAAGTGAGATTCGTAGAAGACGGTGGAGATTAAGTGGGATTTTTCAAGCACAGTTTTGAGTCCTTTTTTTAAAAAAAATAATCCGAGTTTCATTTAGCTGGCTTTGCGTCTCTCCCCTCTTCTGTACTGAAGTCATACAATAAAATTGTTTGTATACGTCTGTGCTGTGTAATTTGATCGAAGGCACTGGTTGTATCAGGAAGGGAATGAGCTTTGTGCGCAGAGGCCGCGCATGTACCCTGACCACCGGACCAAAGAACAACACCCTCTGTTTACTTTGTTTTTAAGCCAAAAACATCAAACCATTTTATGGTAAACTTTGTGAACACATTCTGATCTGTTAAAATGCAGGGAAATATATTACATTATATTGCCAGGTAATGTAGCCCCAATTTGTTTTGCTGATGGCATTTTCAGACACTGGCCTGTGGAGGGCGCTCTGATTCTACCTTACTAAGCATCGCTTGCATCCCTGCACACGCGCACAGGAAGTGACACATATCGTATTACTCCAAGCGTATTACTCCTACAGAGAGCTGCAATACGGCCACGCGTGTTCCAATCAGCTCAGAACGCTCACGTCTGTTTAGACAAGGCCTTCTGGGAACTCCTGAAAGAGCTGTGATTGGTGCTGCTGTCGTCCTCTCTCAGGGAGACTGCGTGCGTCCTGTGGGAGAGGTGTTGGAGGGTCACGACATGACCGAGTCACGGGAGACTGCCTTTCATCGATTCTGCTCTTCTCACATTTCACTCACAGACAAAACAAACAAACAACTTTCAGGAGCTTCCACTTCACCTGGAGCTTTACCGGAGAGGTTTCGACATCCCGTGGTCTCAGTGCTCCAACGCGTATCACCAAAGGAGGCTTTGGGTGTCCACACATTCTTCTGCTCTTTAGTTGGAGTGGAGATCAACAGTGAGGAAATTTGATGTGGTAAAAGCTCCCTTTGCTCATCAAAGGACACTCTGTCCCTGTGAGACGCACATACACGTTAACATGGTTCTGTGTAACGCAGGGACAGTGTGTCTCTATGAGAAGATCCTGGGATTTCCAGGTGTAAGTATGGGAAGTCCACAGTTTCATGGCTTCAGCATGTGTTTACAAACCACCACAAGCCTTCAAGCGCTGGAGAATTCCTTCATTTTCTGCCATAAACTATTGTGGTTAAAATGCTGATAATTCATGCCGGGGTTTGAACTGCCTGCATGAGTATGTTTGTGTATGTGAATGCATGCAGTATTTGTGTGTGTGTGCTTACATGAATACCCTTTGTAACTTTGTGTGTGTGTATGCTTACATGAATGCACTTTGCAACTCGTGTGTGTGTGTGTGTGTGTGTGTGTGTGTGTGTGTGTGTATGTGTGTGTATGTGTGGGAGCCACACAGATCGATTGCTCTAGAGAAGAGATGCCCCAGGCCTTTGATGCCTGCATCGTTCCTGGGAGCAGGTCCCAGGCTTTCTCACTCTGCTTGCCTGAAGGGCAAACATGACCTTTCACCCAGCGAGGTACGGTCTGCTGGCAAAACCGCATGAATGAATGAATGAACTTTGACTCAGTACTCAATAGAGCTTCTGGGTAAATGCAGGAACATCAATGTCTTTCTTCTGTTCTTTTTCTGTGAATGAACAGTCTCTGATCATGTGGATGTCCCTAAGTGTGTGTGTGGGTAAACGCACAGAGACACAGACACTCACTCACACACACACACATGCAAGCACACACACATAAAATGCAAAGCACAGAGCCAAATGTGAAAACAGGATTTCTAGTCTGCCTAAAATTAAAATGACTTGTGAAATGTTCACTAAATAAAGAGTGCTATGGATATCCAGGTTCACTCTATAGTTTAAATACATAAATTGGTGTTTTTAAAAAGGACACAAAGGAGCATCCCTGAAGTGCTGTGGTATTAAAGCATTCTGAGTATTTATCAAAACCATAAAGCCAGAGCCGACATTCGTTCTGAAGTTTCCCTCAGACCGGTGACCTTGTTGGCAGCTTTGTTATGTTGTTCTTTGAATGTGTGACTTTGCGGAGCAGTATGTTTAAGCCGGACTGAGCCGTGAGTGGGGGCCGTTATGGGGGTCAACGAAGCAGCTGAACGAGGTTATGAAACTCTGGCGGCCAATGGAGACCCTCCAGACAGGAGGAGACGAGGTCACAGGTTGGAGATCTGGGTGAGGTGGAGGAGTCTCAGCTGGGTGAGGGGAAGGAATCTCTGCTGGGTGAGAGGGAGGAGTCTCAGCTGGGTGAGAGGGAGGAGTCTCAGCTGGGTGAGGGGGAGGAGTCTCAGCTGGGTGAGGGGGAGGAGTGTCAGCTGGGTGAGGGGGAGGAGTGTCAGCTGGGTGAGGGGGAGGAGTCTCAGCTGAGTGAGGGGGAGGAGTGTCAGCTGAGTGAGGGGGAGGAGTCTCAGCTGGGTGAGAGGGAGGAGTCTCAGCTGGGTGAGAGGGAGGAGTCTCAGCTGGGTGAGGGGGAGGAGTCTCAGCTGGGTGAGGGGGAGGAGTGTCAGCTGGGTGAGAGGGAGGAGTCTCAGCTGGGTGAGAGGGAGGAGTCTCAGCTGCATGAGGGGGAGGAGTGTCAGCTGAGTGAGGGGGAGGAGTCTCAGCTGGGTGAGAGGGAGGAGTCTCAGCTGGGTGAGAGGGAGGAGTCTCAGCTGGGTGAGGGGGAGGAGTCTCAGCTGGGTGAGGGGGAGGAGTGTCAGCTGGGTGAGGGGGAGGAGTGTCAGCTGGGTGAGGGGGAGGAGTCTCAGCTGAGTGAGGTGTCTTTGCTATCATTTCTGTGCACTGATATTGCCATCACAGCACCCTCACTGTCTCCTTTTTGTATTACTAACAATGGGAGTCTAAGAGAGCCAGAATTGTGCACAATTTAGTGTTTCCCCTGTCTTATTGTGCCTTATCTTATCAAGAAAAAGAAGAATGTTATACAAGAGAAAACATTCAACACTGCAGCGATGCAGAGAACTATCAACAGCCACAGTAACAGGAGATCTACACCTGCGGAAACACTCTGTCACGCACCAAAAAGAAGAAAGTTGAACAAACACGCTTTGTCAACCAATCAGCTGAATGAATGTGGTCACATGACCAAGGCATGATAGCATGGGTAAACATTTGTGAGTGCATGGTTCAAGGTCATTCAGGGAAATGCCTCTATGGAATACACCATAACTATGTGCACTTTACTGCCGAGCTGTTAGGGCATTACAAAAGTGTGTTGGTGCTGGTGTGTCTGCACGTGTGTCTGCATGTGTGTTGGTGCTGGTGTGTTTGTGCATGTGTGTCTGCGTTTGTGCATGTGTGTCTGTGCATGTGTGTCTGCGTTTGTGCTGGTGTGTCTGTGCATGTGTGTCTGCATGTGTGTCTGTGCATGTGTGTCTGCATGTGTGTTGGTGCTGGTGTGTCTGTGCATGTGTGTCTGTGCACGTGTGTTGGTGCTGGTGTGTCTGTATGTGTGTTGGTGCTGGTGTGTTTGTGCATGTGTGTCTGCGTTTGTGCTGGTGTGTCTGTGCATGTGTGTCTGCATGTGTGTCTGCATGTGTGTCTGTGCATGTGTGTCTGCCACGTGTGTTGGTGCTGGTGTGTCTGTGCATGTGTGTGTGCATGTGTGTCTGCATGTGTGTTGGTGCTGGTGTGTCTGTGCATGTGTGTTTGCATGTGTGTCTGCATGTGTGTCTGCCACGTGTGTTGGTGCTGGTGTGTCTGTGCATGTGTGTCTGTGCACGTGTGTTGGTGCTGGTGTGTCTCTATGTGTGTTGGTGCTGGTGTGTTTGTGTATATGTGTCTGTGCATGTCTGTTTGCGCATGTGTGTTTTTGCTTGTGTGCCATGCATTCATCTCTTCTTTCTCATAAGTCTCCTGCATTAGAGAATCTACAGCAACATTTGGACTTGCCTGAATTTTCTTGCAATATACCTGAATTTTCTTACAATATACCTGTAGGAACTGTTTTTTGTTTCTACTGTGGGCTGTGTTTCTGCCAGTGACCTACTAGTCCCCACAGTTCTTCTGATGACCATTAAACATGGTTAGAGCTGCATTAGAGTTATAAGCTGCTGTAATCAGACTCACTCCAGCCAACCTCGCAGGACATGTTGGCGCATGGAGGCAGACATCTAGGGAGGAGGGGGCGCAGTTTTAATGGACCCAGCAGTTATTCTCCTACTGCTGCGTATCCTCACAAACATCACAAACCGTTTGAGCTGCTTGGTGGAGATTTAGAAGCATTGCGAGATTGGGCTCCACGTGTCCCGTTGCCAGAAGCACAGCAGGGACTGGTCTCAGATCAGTGCCTTGGGTCGCTTTTGCCTCTCGTGTTTCGTGTCGTCTCCTTCGGCCTTCAACCCCTCGCGGTGCCAGGCGATGGCTGAACAAAGGAGCCGATTCTAGTGCTCAGCGCCGGACACCCCACGTTGCTTGCCTTCGCCTGTTCCCCCGGGCTGGGCTTCCTCGCGGCCCTGTGGCCATTGGCCAGTTTCACCTGGGGGCTGAGTGCACCTGCCAACGCGCATCCACTGAAAAACAACGTTATTCATCCCAGGATGACACCGCCTTAGGGCACCTGTCTGGTAAAGCCGCAAACACAGACACTCACGTACACACATGCACAAATGCAAACACAGATATACCAGATCCCAGATTTTTATTTTACCATGGTGTGTGTGTGTGTGTGTGTGATTATTAGGTGGGGCTGATTATTTACAGCCCCACCAGTTCCTCTCTTATTTATGGGGGTTGGTAGCGTTGGTGTTGTGTTTGGCTCATACGATGGTACTCTGCTTTGGTGACGGCAGTACTGAGCTTTGACGCTACAGCTCACTGAAGATATTAATTCACCCTCACTGAGTGATGTATTCTGCCAGGACACTCTGACCGTGTGATCTGAGCACTATTACAGATGGGAGAATTGGAGCGTGTGTGTGTCTGTGTTTTCAAGTGTGTGTTTGCATATGTGTGTTCCACTGGGACGCAGACATCACTTTGCACATATGCTGAAGGTTATAGTCCATCAACTTGCTGTTCTCTCCGTTAATAGTGTGTTGTTTTTGTTGTTTGTTGTTTTTTATTGCGGTGGTGTCCTGGGCCTAGAATGTCAGAATAGCTCAGTAAGTGCTGGAAAGGGCCTGCTGGTTCCACATGAGCATCGTCTGAGGTCTCGCCCAGGGTGATGCGTTCATAACGGACCAATCCCAGGGTTATGCGTTCATAACGGACCAATCCCAAGGTGATGCGTTCATAACGGACCAATCCCAAGGTGATGCGTTCATAACGGACCAATCCCAGGGTGATGCGTTCATAACGGACCAATCCCAGGGTGATGCGTTCATAACGGACCAATCCCAGGGTGATGCGTTCATAACGGACCAGTCCCAGGGTGATGCGTTCATAACGGACCAGTCCCAGGGTGATGCGTTCATAACGGACCAGTCCCAGGGTGATGCGTTCATAACGGACCAGTCCCAGGGTGATGCGTTCATAACGGACCAATCCCAGGGTGATGCGTTCATAACAGACCAATCCCAGGGTGATGCGTTCATAACGGACCAATCCCAGGGTGATGTACGGATTCACCAAACAACTTTGATGAGCTCCAGTGTAGTGCAGTTTTTGGATAGACCCCAATAAAGCCTCACTGTAAATACTTTAACATTCATAGTCCTCTCAGTAATGCTTAAACATCCATAGTCCTCTCTGTAAATACTTTAAATGTCGAGTCAGGAGTTTTCAGAAAGGAGCTCCGGCATCTGTTCAGGTCTAAGTATTGCAAACATACATACACCAAAATCCATGTTAAAAACTGGCCTGCCAGTTAATACAATCTCTTATAAGGGTCTTTGGTCTCTGAAGTAAGAACACTTCCAGGTCTTCCAGAGCATGTTGGCAGCGCCTGATTTGTTAGGAGAGGCTGCGTGTGTCAGGAGGGTATCTGGGTAGGCTTAGAACCACATGGCTGGGGCTTCTAGTGCCCTTCCTGTCTACTGCCCCTCAGCAAAGGAGTTTAACCCCCAAAACATGTTACTGGCTTCCCTTCCTCTCTGGAACCAGAGCAGTGCCTGTGCAGAAGTGCTGATTAACCAAACATCTTTGTGAATTAGCACAGAACACGCACCTCGTATGTGTGGCGTGTGTGGATGGCTCTGGTCAGTACCACAGGTGTACTGCTCTAATGCTGAAAGATGCCTCCCGTCAACCCTATCGAGCCCCACCCCACCTCAATTCACCAGGCCTGCTGGAACACACACCTTGTGTCAGAGAGTCCTGCCTAATCCTACTGCTGCTGGCAAGAAGAAGATATCTGAGCACTGAAGGCAACTTTACACACACACACACCCTGAAACAAGGGGTTTATGACGACGGGAAACACCAAACATGGGGAAATGTCACTCCTCTGAAATCACACCTGCTGGATCCCATGGGCATCTCTGCGAGACTGCCCTCCACACTAGCACAAGGCCAAGGCCTCTTCAGTAAACAAACCCCTTACAACTAGTCACCGTGCTTCTCATTAAAGTTTGTAACATTAACGCTTGGCCACAGTCCTTGCACTGAAATTCAAGTCGCTCACAACTCTCGAGTCTTGTGAACCGCAGCCTGGTGTTTGTTATGTATACAAAAGTTCTTTTTCCTTCTTTTTGCTATTTTAGCTACAACGGGGACTTGACAGATAAGGCTTCTTAAGTCCAAACATCAGAGTTCACGTTTGTTTGAGACCAGCTGTCCCTCACGTTGCTTCACACTGGGTTTCACACTGTGCTTTATGTGGCTTGAATTCTGGATCTCCTACAAGTCCTTGTCCTGAGGTCCTTGTCCTGAGGTCCTTGTCCTGAGGTCCTCATCTTGAGGTCCTCATCCTGTGGTCCCCATCCTGTGGTCCACATCCTGAGATCCATGTCCTGAGGTCCACATCCTGAGGTCCTCATCCTGTGGTCCCCATCCTGTGGTCCACGTCCTGAGGTCCATGTCCTGAAGTCCACATCCGGAAGTTCTCATCCTGATGTCCTCATCCTGAAGTCCTCATACTGAAGTCCTCATACTGATGTCTTCATCCTGATGTCCACATGCTAGCTTTGAAAGTACACTCTGTTTTGTATGCTGAAATGTACTGAAAAGTGCCCTCTCTATTTTGTTGTAAATTGCAGTGTGTTTGGCTATAATTCTCTCTTCAGTCTTCAGTATGAATCATACACACACACACACACACACACACACATGCACACAGAACGTAGTCAGGTCTCTGTAGAGCCCTTGATTGCGTTCGAGTTCATCTTTGCTAGCGCTGGGGCTGATCTGATTCCCAACATGGTGCCATGGCAAGATCCCAGGATGCATTGCAGAATTCAGAACGTCCCGTTCCAGGCTGGGTCACACCCTGCAGACAGCCAGCACTCCAGACTTGGCTGGGTGTCTGCCATCTAGCCTCCACAGTGACATGATGAGCAAGCACCAAACACACACACCACAGGTAACAGGTTCAAATACACCACACTCAGAGTGTGTCAACACAAGTGGCACCACACCCAGTATTCAGCAGAAGAATCTTGTCGTGATATCCATGGCCAAAATTACTTTTCGATGTTATCGTAGTATTGTTCAAATATGCCGAGAATGTTTAGAAAGCACTGACATACATAAATCATTTCACCACATTATTTTTATTATTAGACAAACAAAGCAAAAGAAAAAAACACCCAAATTTGCAAGTATTTGGAAATAACCAAACACGGCATTAGCCTGGTCCATCTTTGACATCCTGACGAAAGAAACCTTACAAAGACAATAACCATACCTGGTTTCTAGGAATGATCAAAACTGGAACCAGTAGGACTGTTATTGGGTTTTCACCACAGTAAATCAGTAAAGTATGTATTTTGGTGTGTGGTTTCCCTCTGGACAGTGTTTCTGAGAAGTTGCTCAGCTACCCACACAGTGAGTGAGAACTCCAGCACTGAACAAACCACTGCAGTGGGGAAGGGTCATTGACTGCAGTCAGGCCCAAACAGATATGAATGAACAGAAGGTGCTGATTTGGCACTTGGGAGTTTGCTGGTGTCAGAAAAAACAAATAGCATGGAAATGTGTGTGAGTGTGTGTGTGTGTGTGTAAATGCATGCATGTGACAACTCATGGCCAGTTGCAGTTTATGCCACTTTAAATTCCCAAATAGAAACACACAAGATAGAAAAAGAAACGCAAACACACATGCAGACTTGCGTGATGACTTAGGCTGGATATTTTTCATGCTGTAAACAAGCACCTACGTTTGCGATATTTGCCAATATTCAGAGAAGTAAACATCACGTATAGAAATATCAGAAACTCAGCTGGTCAGTCTTTAAGTTCTCTGTTAGTCCACAAATAATGTCCAGCAAATGAAACTGAATGAAGCGGAATCAAATCACGAGGTTCAGTACACAGTGTATCCGAACCTATGCCAGAGCACATGGACCAGGTTATATCAAGCCCTTACACGTAACACACCTAGCCTCACCCGCTATTCGCTGGATCAAATCACAAAGTCACGAAATCTCAGCCACAGAGTCAATTAACCTTTTAGGGGTTGCATTTCTGAGGGTTTATTTTGAGCCCTGAGTCAAAAACATCACGTGTTATGATGCTGATTTCACACTCAAACCCTCCTCACGTTTTGGTAAAGGTGACTGGTGAAAGCACACGAAGTCCCGTCGGTGTGATCTGAAGGTCTGCGCCTGTATGTCATGGCTTAGTGCTCAGAGTGAGCGTGAGAATACAAACAAACTTCCTGTTTGTTATTTCTCCATGGAGAAGCAAGGTGGGACATGAATACAGGGAAGGTATAGTTTCGCCACACACACAGACACACTCACACATACGCACACTGGACCAGGTGTACAGTGTCACATGCCTTATAGCTCAGCAGTACCTAATAAAGAACCTCATGAAGGTTAGATAATCACCCACCCAGATCAAAACAGTAACACACTGTCTCACCTATGAATGGTGGTAAGAAGAGACTGGGGAGCAAATGGTGGGGGGATTATCCATTCAGTCCATGTATAATCACTTGTGACAGCTGTCATTTATTCAATAATGAAATAATTTATTGATTTAGAAAAAAACAAAAAAACTCCCTGGTGATCTTTGAACAACTGTGTTAAGTGAGGTTAACTAAGGACAAACAGGACAGATACTTCTGACGTATTTTCACTATGGGTAGTGTGTGTGTGTGTGTGTGTGTGTGTGTGTGTGTGTGTGTGTGTCTGTGTGAGAAGGTGAACCGAGAAAAAGGCATGGCCTACTCAGTCTGTACTCCAGCAGTGGTGAGTCAGCCTACATGAGCACAAGCCAAAAAGAATCTCGATGACAGCCCCGTGTCAGGGACCTACATCTACACCACCCTACCAGACCCACATGTACACCACCCTACCACACCTACGTCTACACCACACCCACGTCTACACCACCCTAACAGACCCACGTCTACACCAGACCCACCAGAGTGGCAAATAAAGTCAGAACAGTGAACGGCTACATCTTTAAAAATGAGGAACTCCAGCCAAACATCTCAGACTCAGCATGGAAGGCCTACCCCGGTCACGGCCTTGGCTTCATCCGTCTCTGATGCCGCCGCTAATCTGTTTAGTCGCATTTGATCCAACTGTGAGGTCAGAAACGCATGTTAGTAAGAGCAGTGGAGTGACAGAACGATTTATGGTCGCCTTCACCTTGAGACGAGCCTCAGGACAGGAGGAACAGCAGCTCCGCCTGCTTAAAGGAGATGGAAGAAACTCTTTAAGACCAACACAAAAAAGATTTCACGTTTGTTGTGGCCAGTCAAACATCACACGCCTGTCGTCTAGATGTGTGTTTATGCTTACACGTTTACACAAACGTGTGCCTGCAGATATGAACATGTGAAACATGGAGTGCCTTTTCCTGCACTTTTTCTTAGTGTTTGTGTTGAAAAGGGGGGTTTTGCCAGTAACAGACAAAACACCAGAGGTGCAACCTAACCTAATTAGGGGCGCTTAAGCAGTGTTGGGTAGAAAGTGTACTCATGCATTAGGAATCTACAGGGAACTTTCCGGAAAGTACCTACAATTACCAAGTCAAGTTACAAGTCTAGTGCTGGGTAATCGGTTAAAAAGAGGCTGGCATCAATATCAATGCCACAGGAGGTATGTTTTCCTGAAAATATGTTGGTCTCCATGGAAAACATGATTTGTGTTTTGATAGGATTAGGAGTGAGCGTCGGAAAATGCTGTTACTCCTGGATGTCGGCCAATAGAAATAATCCCTGCACATCAGCTGACTGGTTTTCACTGGAGGTAACATTAGGACATAAAGGACCTGGGAAAAGACCTTCCATCCCAGAATCCTTTCCCCCCGTCCACACTTAAAAATGACCACAGTCGGCTCTGCCCAGCCCTGCCCTGAGCTGCAACCCCACCCACACCCACTGTTTCCGAGCGATCGGACAGGAAGTGAGTCGCGTGGCGAGCCGGTGGCCGTAGGCACGGTGCGGGAGCACGGAGGAGTTCTTCGGCTGAACTGCGCCGGTGCGTGGGGGGGGTGGACGTCACGGCAACAGCGTGTGCGTGGGAGGAAGGGAGAAGGAAGAAGTGTGTGGGCAGCAGGTGGGCGGTGCTTTTTGTGTTCCGCCTAGCTCGGTGCCACCCCACCGCCAGCCTGCCCTGCTCCGCCCCCCCCTCCTCCTGCTGATCGCGCACAGCCTTCCGCCACATGCTTCTCGGCTCTGCTCGGTGACTCGTTTGTGTGCTCGCACTTGCGTGGGGCTCGGTGGTGGGAGTGTGTGCGCTCGCGGCCACCGGTCTCGAAGCAGCAGGTCCTGAGGCTCTGTGTCTGCTGCCTGATGAAAAAGGCTTTATACACTTCCTGTTGTGCTACTACCATCAGATGGTTGAGGACTCTTTTGAGCGAATGACCACACACACACACACGCACTTGGGGATTACGCAAATATCCGCAAAATATCTGTTTTTGATGTTTCCGTTTCCTGGGCACATTTGGTTCTCACAAAGAACTTAATACATGCAGTCATGCACACACACACACACCCACACACACACACACACACACACACACACACACACACACGAGCAATGAATGTTGGAAAAATCACAGAGAGACAGATGAACTGTGTGGTTCAAAGTCTGTGTGGAAGCAGTCACAGTGTGCTGGATAAAAAATAAACATTTCTTCTCATTTCTCAATTCAAAAAATGTATTTCTCAAGAGAGCAGAGATTTCAACAGCATCACAAAGTCGTAGTGTTAAATGAGCCTTGCCTAATTCTGTAAATACTCCGTGTTTTACCACTAATAACCATCTGAGGTACCAAAGCTTCTCCGTTGTTTGGCGGTTAGTTTTTTGACCTTGATCGCTCAGCCACCATCTAATTATCAAGCCCTGGGTCAAGGCAGGACACAGATCAAACAATCGGCTAAATATCGCACCCGTGAAAGCAAACACACACTACAGAGACATGCACTCATTCTTTATCCTTACGTCTTTTCAGTTATATGTGTGTGTGTGTGTGTGTGTGTGTGTGTGTGTGTGTGTGTGTGTGTGTGTGTGTGAGTGAAGGTAAAGGTGCAGCTCCAGGGCTGTGCTATAGGGGGCAGTAGAAGGAGCATGCTGGGCTCTGAGTTATGGGCCTTAGCTAAGTTCCCATACTGGCCTGCTGTCCTGTCACAGGAGGATCAGAGAAGAGGTCAACGGGTGTATCTGGAGACAACGCTGATGACCCCTGACCCCTGACCTCTAACCGAGACGTGAGAGTAAACAGCCCAGAGGAATAGTCCACTTCACGTACACACACACAACTCTGGAAAGAGAGGGAGAGAATTCTGGATGGCCTAAGAGGGAATGTAATGGCATGCATCTCCTGACTGTTGTTCTGCTGTCTCCACGGCACACCCTCACGTTAAACACACCCTCTGTTCATTTAGGTAGGTCTGATAGAAATCTTCAAAACATCAAAGGCTGACTTTTTATTACTCCTGCTCCCATCAGATCGTGTAGACGTTGTTTTGATCAGGCATTTTCCCGTCCACACGGGTCCTAAAACAGGGAGCAGAAACAGAAGCTCCACGAGCCCCGGCACTTCCGTCCTCCGTCAAACATCCATCCTCGAACATCTGGTGGGATGTGCAGACTCTCCCTGGGTCGAGTCCTCCATCATCTTTATAAAACAGCAGCGTCTCACAGATCTGCAGCTAAAGGGAAACCACAGGAGAGAAAGCACGAGTTCAGCACAGACCCTCGATCTGTTCGTGTCAGAAACACAACCGATAGTTCAAATGGCATCTTGGCTTAATTAGTATTTATTGGGACATATTCTCACTCACTCTCACACACACACACAAACCAACAGCATCTTTTATGGATGTTTCTGCTGAGGATAATTAATCTGACTGGACACATTCTCTCCTCCCCATAGTGCAGTAAATTTAACGTAAGCAGAAATGCCAATGTCTTATTTGTGTGAATACTCATTAAAGACAGCCTGCGATGGCTCTGAAATGTGTCAAGCACACACACACACACACACACACGGAAAGACAAAGCCGTAGTAACCTCTACTGGCAAGCTGTGCTGTTGGTGGGGAAGCATATCTAGTGGACTTGAATACTGGCCCTGCATGTTTGTCTTTACTGCCTCTGATTCCACTCATGTTTCACAGAAACCGCCGTTATCCGAAATTGTAATCTACTTCCTCTTTCCGTATACTGCTACATGCTAAATTAACCCGGTTAATATCAGCGGTTGCGTGTGCACTCGGGGGAACAGCGTGGTAACGCTTCACATTTAGTAATCGCCATGTCCACAAGTTCTGTCTCAGAGACACGGACGTCTGTTGGGCCGTGCACAGAACGACACCTGATCTGTAGTCCAAAAGCCCTCTAGACTCAGGACAGCAAACGCAGCAAATGACATCAATGAAGATAACGTTCTGGACTTTGAGATCTCTGGTGGTCGATGTTACTGGTTTGTCATTACACCTGTAAAGGTACGGTGACCATCTGTAAGACTGTGATTTGAGTACCTCTGTCACAGAGGAGGAGCATGAGCTTGTCACGGTGACCTGCCGTTGCGGGGTGTGTGGCAGTCCAGGCGTCGGTCAGACCGTCACGTGTATAATGACTCTGGCCTTTCAGATCTCGTCAGCTGCACCCTTTCTCAAACCTCCACTCTTTTTCCAGATATAAAATGGGCCAGAAAACACACAATACAGGTGCACATCAAATCCACAGTACTGGTTTGACACCTGGGGTGCTGAATTCTTACAGTCTTCGTTTGGGCCCAGCTGGACATACATAAAGAATGTAGGTGAGAACTTAACAGCGGGGCTCTAGCGGTGCAGGAGGTATTGAAAATGTTTCCAGTTACACGGTAGCCCAGCGTCCGGTTTGAAATATGTTTGCTAATCTAGTGTTCTGTATTCGATGCTACCTGGTGAGCTCGTGTTCTGTTTAGTACTGCGTGAGCACACACTGAGCTCAACATCTCTTTAGTCCTCCATCTCTGTCGCCCTGCCCGACCTCTGACCCCGAGCTAAATGGCAACAGAATGGCAAATTGCAGTGCGCGGGGCCGAACCGCATTTGCGAGCGGCGCACTGCAGAAAGATACATTTGCTCTAAGAGCAGGTGTGCGACGGGGTGGGGCGGGTCTAGGGAGCGCACGTGGCTCACAGAAACCGGCTCTTCTGACGTCCCTCCCAGTGCTCGAGTCAGGGGTATAGTCACGCAATTTATTAGCAGGCTAAAGGGCCATTATTTCTAATCGCGGGTCAAATTGAGCCAGAGAGACAAATCCAATACGGCAGCAGCTACAGGCATGCACAGGGATGACCTCAGAGGCCGGACGAGCTTTAGCAGGTGCATCTGCAGACGTGATGTCTGTCCGTGAGATGGCCTGAACAAGGCGATTAGCACGAGCCTCCGCCGGAACTGTTATCCGAGAGATTCCGCGCGACATTTGGAAGTCTCAGCCGGGAACTGCTAGCTGGACATAACTGTTATATTCTATGTATATTTGCATGGTAGATTAGGATGAGTTTCAAATGCACAGAGGAAATAAACTGAGATAATGTTCAAGTGGCAATGTTTTACAGTTTTAAGATTACACCTAAAAGTCATTAAGCACTATTGAGTGCTATTTAGATGTGCTGTGCACCTGCAATATACTTTCTAATGAGGCATAGCAAGCATATTTTTAGACATGGTCAGTCTATACTGAATAAAAGAGACTTGCATTGAAACCCCCCCCAAAGATTACAGACAACCTTGATGAAATAATGACCCTGTCAAAGTCTGTTGTTAAGCTATACATCAAGGCTGATGTCCAGTTCACTGTGGGAAGCACAGCGGGGGCATGAACAGTCGTGCTTACAGTACGTATTGATTCCTAACCCTGACTGACATTAATGGTAAAAGAAACACTGACCCAAGGCAGTTCATGTTTCACGTGCCTGGACACTGTCCACCGATTATCAGCCTGGATTGGCTGACGTCGAATTGGCTCCTTTTATGACAATGCAGTTGTTTTTAATTATGGGGCTGGTGAATTCATTAATATATACGTCAGGTCGACTCTGCTCAAGGTCGACAGGGTCAGGGAAGCAGATGCACAGGTCGACATATTGCGAACTACTGCAGTAAGAGTGGGGGAAACCAAAAAAACAAACAAAAACAGCATGCTGCTTCTCATCTGTCCATGCCATGTGGTATTATTCATAACTTACAGATAATATCCATAGGCGTGTTTGCGGTGTGTCATGTCACATATGGGGGACTCTTGTGTTTACATGGGAAATTGTTGATAAACGTTTCCCAAGGAGTAATACAAAATATATAGCATCTTAGCTATCTGAGTGGACTTTGTTTGTGTATCATTTTATTTACTGAGAATGGACATGAGTTTTGTGAGGTTGTTATATGTGTGCGTATAAGTGTATGAGGTTTGTGTGTGTGTTTGTGTTATATGCTTGTGTGTATTTTACTAAGTGGATATGTGTGCCTATAAGTTGGGTCTGTATGAATGTCAGATTGTGTGTGTTTTTGTATTCGTGTGTGTGTGTGTGTGTGTGTCCGTGTGTGCTCGCGCGCGTGTGTGTGTCCGTGTGTGTGTGTCTGTGTGTGCGCACGCACGCGCGTGTGTGTGTCCGTGTGTGTGTGTGTGTGTGTGTGTCTGTGTGTGTGTGTGTGCGTGTGTGCGCGCGTGTGCCCGCGTGTGCGTGCGTGTGTCTGTGTGTGTGTGTGTGTGTGTGTGTGTGTGCTGGTCTTTGGGCTTGTGAAGCTGTAGTGCTGCAGTGTGGACAGCTCGGGAAAGGAGGCTTCCGAGGTCAGACTCCAAGATCAAGACAACAGCATGTAAAATCCTCTCTGTGTGACATTAGTCAGAAAACAACATCATATATTAATCCATCAGAAAGCAGCAAACATCTTCATACACTGCACCCCTGCGCGGTCAGGAGAAACACATCTGTTCCTCACCCTTGTTTGAGAGGAGTCAACTCCACAGACCTTGTTGGACGTGTAAACGTCTACCCAAGGAACACGGAGGATGATTTCTGCTTCCGTTTCTTTATTATCCCAGAGCTCTAGGCACACTTGACTCTAATCACAGAATCAGGGTACTAATTTGGGCTAATTATGCGTGTTGCAGCGAACGGCGACTGACTGGCGTGCTTAAAACGAAACCGCTGACGAGAGCGCGTCCTTTCAGGCAAGTAACGCATTACGCAGACGCACACAGGCGTGTCGAGGCCGCGCTGCCTCGGAGGTGTGTCTTTTGCTTCTGTCTGTTTGGACTGTGACCTGTGTGGCACCAAGGTCAGCTCGAGGTCGATCCTCTCACTCCTCTTTAAGCCAACAGACGTGGACCCGCCTCGGCTCAGACAAGGAGACCCCACGCGAGCGCCAAACACAGGAGCGAGCGCACATGACCCGTGCGCGGTTAAGAGGAAGCCTCCGTGTTCAGTCCATAAATCAGTCCGAGAGGGTTTCAATGCGAAACGCCTACTGTCTGCCTCCTCTGTCGCCCGTGAAAGGAACCTCAGGGACTGGATTAATAATAGCAGAAGAGATGAGGGCAGCGATGAGTAATGAGAGTCAGAGTGTGCAATCCAAGCTCCTGGCATGGGTTGGCAACAGGGTCAGGCCTGACAGGCCGGACAGATATGGCGCATTACCACTTCCTGCTGACAAAGAGTACCTGCCATCCAGCTCGGAGGCGCCGGGCCGCTGGGCGTGTGAGTCAGTGGGGCGGAGACATGCCAACTCTCGCTCGGTCACCGCCCCCCCTTCTACCTCGATGGCCCCGCCTCCATCCTGTCGGCAAGCGGCCCAGTTGGACCCGCTGGCCTGCTGATGCCGAAGACAGCCGCTGCAGATCCGGAACAACCTCGCCGAGCTCTGACTGTGCCGCCGCATCTTTCTGCGGGATGCGCTTGTTTTTTTTATTTACTCTTCCGTTTCTGCCCGCGGACCGTTTTTGGTGCTGACTTCCTGGCCCGCCCAGACTGATTCCGCAGAACAACGTATTAAAAAAAACAAAACAAAACCCAAAAACATATGACCGTGTAAATCTAGTAGCAATTCAGTAATAGCACTGGAATCCAAAAGTGTAGAGGCGTGGTGTTATTTCTAACACAGAGACTCGGTCGGATTCTTCCACCTGCCTCTTACGCTTTCCCCTCCCCCACGCCTGTGAGCCCCGACTGAAACGGCCCGAAAAAACAGCCGGAATTAAAACATGGAAAAGAGATTAACTGCACAGAGCTGTGAGCAACATCCCGGGAGAGTTGGAGCAGGCGCTTTATGGGGGTAATATAAGTGCGCGCACGGCGGGGTGGGGGGCGTATGGCCACGCCCCTGCTGACTGCAGCAAAGCTGTGGCTACAGTCGCCCGCTCATCCCGGAGCTGTCAGTCACACGCTCGTCTCGGTCCTGGGAGAGAGAAGCCACGCCCCCACAGGGTGAAACGCGTGGCCATAAAGTGAGTGATGCGTCGGCTTTCCATGCTGAGAGCTGACAGGATCTGGTTGATCTGCAAGGGAAGACAGTGCGTTAGGTGACAATGTAGAAGGTCACCGTGGGGTCAGACTGAGCTGTGCTTGGTAATGGATGGTGGTGGGAGAGAATGGGAGAGAAACACAGGTTTAAACCCACCTCCCTCTCTCTCTCTCTCTCTCTCTCTCTCTCTCTCTCTCCCTCTCCCTCTCTCTCTCCCGCTCTCTCTCTCTCTCTCTCTCTCCCTCCCTCTCTCTCTCCCTCTCTCTCTCTCCCTCTCTCTCCCTCTCTCTCTCCCTCTCTCTCCCCCGTCAGAACCCGGGGGAGGAATGCTGGCATCGAAGAGACGTGGTCTGTGGCTCCTAGCAGGTGGGGAGTGTTGCGTCTCCTCCGTTGGGTGCAACGCTCCGTGCCACTGACTGCTCACCATCACGCAACATACACGGCAGGGATACAGGGAACTTTAACCTCTTAACTCTTCCACTGTATGTGTTCTTCTGCTGCTCTGTTCCACACACTCACACAGACATTCAGCACAAGAGGAATCTGGCACTAAAGGCTGGAACAGCGAATCTGGAGGGCTTTAATGTTCGTTAAAAGACACAGCGAGATAGAAAGATAAAGGAAATAAACTGATAGCAGAATATTATGTTCTCAGAGATCTCAGAGGGGGGGCACCACCCCCGTATGTCTCGTAACGGCCCACACAGAACAAGCCACACCGTTCTTTTCTGTACTAGTCATTGTTTTCTTGTGTGTGTGTGTGTGAGTGTGTGTGTGTGTGTGTGTGACCTCTGCACATTCCTCCAGAGTGGATGACGTTCGTTCCTGTCACATGACCCGAGTGTCATTCATGTTTCCCATTCACTATTCACGTCCACGGTCACTATGAGAACCCTTTAACACGATTCCCACTGATGTCGTTTCCTCCAGCCAGGACGGCCCTCGGAGCGCACGGACGTTATGGAACGTCACCGGTGAAGGTGGTGAAACTGCACGAGGAACACCCGCGTGGTTTCCGGGGCCGCGCATTGGTCCTGCAGGGGCTGACAGTGCATGGAGCTGGGGGTCAGAGGTCACAGGGTTCACCCGGGGCTTTAAGAAGGCAGGAACAAAGCCTCCAATGCTCTTACAAATCCCCCGCCCAGCCGTCTCCTGTCCGGAGGGGCAGTAACTGTGGGTAATGGCTCTGTGAATCACCCTGTGGGGCAGGTAGATGGACTGTGTGAGGGATGATGACAGGGTTGATGTGGGACTGGTAGTAGCCTCCACACACACACACACACATTCACAAACAGAGACACAGACACACACAAGCACACACACACTATAGGCTTGGGTATCTCACACGGAATGCATGTAATGATATGAAAATTAATATCGACTCCAGAACCCAGCCTTCACTCTCTTTTTACTAACAGGGATGAGATGGAAGAGAGATTAGGGGAGATTAGAGATTAGGGGAGATTAGAGATTAGGGGATATTAGAGATTAGGGGAGATTAGAGATTAGGGGAGATTAGAGATTAGGGGCCTCCTAATCCCTCCATGTCTTCTCCTCACTTCCCTTACATCAGAAGGAAAGACACAGAGGGAAGGAACTGGCGAGAAATCCAGTGCAGTCTTCTGCCTTACACTCTAGGCAGGGACCCTGACAGTTAAACCAGAAATTAGGTATTATTATTTATTATTTACATAGATTTCTGATATATTATTTCTAGAGGTATTTTTGGAGGTATAATTATTTTCCATTCTAGATGAGAAGGTAGCTCGGCAGATAACATCAGTGAAAGCGCAGCACGTCATCAGTCCGTCGTACATGACCGTCCCTTAAGGTACACTATTCTCTCTCAAGGCTGTTCTCAGGTCTTATGAAAGGGTTTTACACAGAGATCAATCCTGGACGAGTATCTAGAATTCACTCTGCGTACACACACACACGCACACACACATACACACACACACACACACACACACGCGCATGCGCACTCGCACACACACACACACATGCACACACACACACACACACACACACACGTGCACGCACACACACGCGCACGCACACACGCGCGCGCACACACACATACACACACGCGCGCGCACGCACACACACACACGCGCGCGCATGCGCACTCGCACACGCACACACGCACACACACACACACACACACACGTGCACGCACACACACACGCGCACGCGCACTCGCACACGCACACACACGCACGCGCACACGCGCGCGCGCACACACACGCGCACACACGCGCACACACGCACACACACACACGCACACACACACACACACACACACACATGCACACACATGCACACACACACACGCACACACACACACACACACATGCACACACACACACACACACACACACACACAGGTAGAGCAGCGAGATGAAAGTAAAATAAGTTTTTCCACCTGACAGCTCAATAAATAGAACCACAGCTGCTGTCCACCGCCATTGCGTCCACCATGCACGCCGTGCCTCTGCGCCTCCTCGCCGCAGACACGACGACACACACCAGCCATCAGTTAAGCAGGAGAGACGTGTCACCCAGATGACACTCCTACACCCTCCCCGCCACCGTCGCCCGAGGTGGCACCACAGATGTATGCTCCACCCCTCCCCTCTCCACCCTAGAACCCCACCCCCTCAGCCCCGCCTCTCCTCCGGCCCCGCCTCCCCATCCACGGCATCCTCTGGGATCTGATGATGATTGATCTTGTTTTGAATCCAGCCAAGCTCTGCCTACATCTGTTTAGAGAAAGAAATATAGAAGCCTTATCGAATCCATACAGACACATGGCTCCGCCCCTGTCTGATGGGCTGGCCTCTTCACACACTCCCTTCACCTGTGCTGGGAGGAAGGCACTGCCATGGAATGAGGAGTCTTGGGATGAGTACTTACATGCAAATGTATGTAAATATATGTAAATGCATGTAAATGGAAGGAGAGATACAGTTGCTACCTCTTACAAAGGGCCGTATGTTGGCAGCTGCTCCAGGACTAGAGCTTTTTATGAAGACCTCTCTGGACACACACACACACACACACACACACACACACACACACACACACACACACAGTGTTGCATAGTGCACAGATGCACTGAAACTGCAGCAGCAGGTCAAACCTGATTACACACACACACACACACACACACACAGAAAACACTTCAACTCTCAGGCCACACCCTCCAATCACAAAGGGCACACTCTCCAAATCTCAGGCCATACCCTCCAAATCTCAGGCTGCACATCCAACCACACAGGCCACACCCTCCAACTCCCAGGCCTCTGGTGAGGAAAAAACGAGATGTGACCACCCACTGGTCACACATGCAAGCTATGTGCTTCTGAAGTTCTACCCACTGAAACCAGTTCACATTTAAAAGAGTAGATTTTAAATCATATGTATGAATATAGGTATGCCTGGTATAGGTATACCTAAACGCTGCTGCATTTCAGAGGTAGAGTGCCAGCGTATACCTAGCCCGTACGGCTGATGGCAGAGGGGCACATGGACAATGAGGAAGGAAGAACCCTGGTTCCCTTTAACGGCTGCCGGATTCCTAAAGCTCCGGGCCCTGCAATACACCTGCGTTTAACGAGCAAGTCAGAGCAGATTGGCTGGTATTATTTGTCTCAGATGGGTTTTAACGCTGTTAAAGTGGAATGGATGCGAGACCTTTCAGCAACTTTTTGAGAGGCTCTGTAAAAATCTACATTGTAGGCCACGTTCCTGCAAAAGGGCTTAGACAGTGTTTCCACTCAAACTCTCCCCAAAAGACCTTTTAAAACCTCCATTTGGGCCTCTCTCTCTCTCTCTCTCTCTCTCTCTCTCTCTCTCTCTCTCTCTCTCTCTCTCTCTCTCTCTCTCTCTCTCTCTCTCTCTCTC
>NC_137505.1:6990000-7012500 GCF_041902795.1 Electrophorus electricus | reverse complement strand
GGATCTCTGGTCATGGTGACATACAGTACGCTTTTTTTGTTTTCTTCCAAAGAGCACCCCGACTGAGCTGCTATGCCTACATTCAGCTGACAAATACAGAACTCCGTGACCGGATAGAGAGGCCGCCCCAACCTCGATCAGGACTCGCGAAGCTGCAGCTGCAAAAAAAAAACCCCAAAAAACGGCTCGCAGTATTCATTACGGACTTTTATGACCCAGCCATAATCCCGTGCTGCGGACATGCTCAGCGGTCTTCAATCCAGCCTCCCGAGCACGGCAGTGACCCGCCGTTTCATACGTGAACTACATTTGTTTAATCCATATGGCCAAGGTTGCTTTGCGTCCTGTGCGCTTTCCGTACGGCGCTGGGTGTAGTTAGCCCGGATGATGAAGGTCAGTTTTAGTGGTGAACATTCCTGCCCGTTATCAGCCAGTACTAAACGGCAGGCTACGTGGGAGGAACCTACCCCATGGAAAACTCCAGAATTCCAGGCCTGTGCGTGACACAAAGGGAGGCTCAAGGCTACATGATCCCAGGTGTGTTCTGCAGGGCTCATCACACGGCCCCGACCCGGATTCAATTTCACTCAAACTGGCATACGCAGGCATGCATAAATGCAACGTTGCAATGCAGGTGTGCACACACCCATAAATGCGTACCCCAAGTGGAAGTTAATGAAGACACTGATGAAATGTCAAATGAGGTTCATTGGGACCCACTAGACCCACTCAAAACAGTAAAGAAATAAAGTCACAGACATAATGCGGATTTGTGATATTAATTTTCATATCACTATCGGCGCATCTGATGAGCACTGAGTTTTACTCACGAGAACACACGCGTGTGATGCGCAGACGAGCCACAAGTCTCTGAGCATAAACCTTCCTCGGCCAGCGCTATTCGTCAGTCCGGCTGTCCGTCAAAACAGCGCCCTCCCACCCGATAAGAGTCTCCTCGCGTGTAGAGATGTGCTAGTGCGAGCTGTAGTGGGACGCTTTGGCCTCCGCAAACTTGCCATCCATCCTCTTCCATAATTACGCGTTGTCTTTGGACACCCCCCCCAAGCAAACGGTGTTGATTCATGCCTTTTATCTGCCTGATGACCTGGCGGGGAATGGGACGATAATTGCAGAGGGTGGGGGGTTGGGGTGTGGGCTATAAAGCCAATAACAGTAAACGATCCTTGTCTAACCTTGTGAACGTGTCTTATACATATTGCCAATCTACGAAATTCAATAGGTGAAATACAAACAACCTCGTTACAAACGTCTGGCTGCAAATTTGAGTGGTTGGAACGAAATGGCTGAAGCGTTGCACAGGTCCTTACCGCACTCAGACGGGGACGGGTTCTGTGAGAAGGTGGTGGTGCAGGTACTCAGGAGGCCGTTAAGGCTGCTGCCTCCTTACCAAATTCCGGCAACGCCTCCAGAGGGTTATTCTTGTCTGCCTGTGCGTGTGCCATTCACTGGCTTCTGTGCCTCATCTGCATACACACATTCCCGGCCTCCCACCGAGAGTCGCAGTCCAACACCGCACACACACCGACGGGTTGCCCTCAACCGTACATCCAGCTACAAGTTAGCGTTTAAAAAAAAGTTTTTGAAAATCAGCGATGAATGTATCACTTTCCTTCCTGTGTGTGCACTCTCTCTCCCTCTCTCCCTCTCTTCCTCTGACTCATTCATTCTGACTCATTCCGTCGTATTCCGCTTTCGTCCTCTCAGATTGGGATTATGTAGGCTGGAGAAGGCAGGAAAGTGAAGAGGAGAGGATAGAAGGATGAGAGCAGGATGGAGGGAGCGCGGAGAGAACCGCCCCCGGACGCCGAGGAAGAGAAGCAGAGGCTGTTCCAGAATTTGGCGCGTGCCTGCCACAGACGCCCCGCAGCTGTCTGGACGCAGACATGCGTGGCACTGCTACAGCGGAACAGAGGAAACGCGTCAAAGCGTGTCAGACTGCTTCGCTGTTTACCTGCAAACTACAAAATTGCAGCAGTCTGTTTCTACCTGTCGTATACAGGGTTTACAACCAATCAAACAAAACAAAACAGCTGGTTATCCAACCCAAAGAAAAGAAAGGATAGAAACTACTGCAAAATCCCATTTAATCCTTTAGGATAGATGTTTATTCTTCTGGAGCGGTTAAGCTTGATTGTGGTGAGGCTGAAGATGTGATATCCCTCTGCTTGCTGAGTGGAGCTGATGTTGGACAGCGCGTGAATATAGACGCCTCCCACCATATACCAGGGCCCATAAATCAGGAACTATAAGGACAAACAAACAAGCAAACAAACAATCAAACAAACAAACAATGGCTAAAAGCTTTTTATTCGATCAAACTAAGAGACCGAGACAGATAGACATATTCATAGCTCAGTTGAAAATGTTCATTTTCATCTTCTGCTACTGTTCTAGTTTCTGAAGCTTTGGCGATACTGTACTCCACACCGTCTTGCAAATAAAGACAGTCTTGACTTGAAAGCGCACACACGGACCAAAAGTGCATTCCCATCTTAAAGTGGACACCACGAGGACATTCCGGCCGGAGGCAGATGGAAACTCGGGGCTAGAAGGCACCAGGCAAACCCACAGTGACTCTTACGTTATCCGCCCATGACATACCCAGGGCAGATGGAGAGGGGAAGAGAACGCGTTTAGCAGGCAAACGGACGGAGACCGTCGGCAAATTGCAGGGGAGTTGTTCTCAACACTCCTGTGAAGAATTGCTGCACTTTCCTCCAGGAATGCAAATGACCTCTAACAGAATACATCACGGCCATGGCTTTGATTAAGTCCCTTGCTTCTGTGGGGCCACATGAATATTGATAGCCCTGGTCGAATATTTGATGAGGAAAGGCGAAGCCCGAATGCTTTAGGACCGATATAATTGAATGAACTTTATGTTTCCACCATCACGAATTGAACACTTTGTTTTGCCCATAACTCATGCAAGGCGGCAGCCTGATGAGATGAGGGAAAAACTGCACAGTGCAAGCGGCTCCCGGAGGGCGTCTGTGCGCATTCTCCAGCCACAGAGCTCTTCTGTCGCCGGACCGGGGGCTTTCATGTAGATTGGACAATTTGTAACAGTATTCCAGCTGTAGAGAAACTGCGTGGGTTTCAGGTGTGCCCCAGGCCTCTGGACCGCACACATGCGGCTGTTCCTTGGAAAAGGATCAATGTTTATTAAATAATAAAGAGCTATAATGAGAAGGTCAGCGATATCTGCGTTTGAAATGCACTGCTCGGTGTCTGGGCTTCTTTGATAAGGGAGGTGTCTGAGAAAAACAAAGGATTATGACAGCGCTCTGTTGTGTAATCAAGAGAGCCCAGGTTCACATGGTGATCGGTGTGTACTCCACATAGACATGCTTTCCAGGCAGTGCCCAGAGCACCTCACACACAGCCACAGGGGGTTTGCATGTGGTTTATTTGTTGATACTCAATTAGTTGCAATTCTGGATTTTCTGAAATCAACTTATTATTATTATTATTATTATTATTATAAAGTTTAAATGCTTAGTTCTCATAAGCATTCATTTAAAACCGAAACCAGTTTAAAACCAAAACCAAGATAGTATATGCACAGTAGGGGATGCAGCTATAGAATAATTAATGAAACTCCTACAGTCTTTAACAAATCTTTTTAAAAGGTTAACACTGCGTACAAACCGTCAGTGAAAGGGTTAAAATGGCGTGACTCCTGCATGCTTAAAGTGCAGAGAGCAACTTTACACGTCACGTTTACACATTCATATCAAATAGATTATGTCTGGGGTGAGAAACTTAATTGAAGTAATCAAGACTGTAATTAATGGGATATTGGCTGAATGCTTAGGGTGTGTGGCCACGTCCGATACAAGTCAAATCTTAGACAGGCACTGTGATTGGCCAAGTCGGATATGAGTCAAATCTTAGACAGGCGCTGTGATTGGCCGCGTCCGATACGAGTCAAATCTTAGACAGGCGCTGTGATTGAACTCTCTGCCCTAACAGGTAAACAGGCCTAATGCCACTCACCAGCGCAGCAACTCTGACGTTGTAAGATATTGCTTACTGTAAGCAGCAAGGCCATTAGAGACACTTCATATGGAAGGAGACTACGCAGTAATATTTAGCTGTATTGATGTTTAATGCTTGGAGTATGAAATTCCCCCAGAGTCACGATGACAGCATGAAACTACTTACAATGAAACCCACAGTGAGCACAAATGCACCCACTGGCACATGCCGAGAATAACTGTCATGACTTAAACTCCAGAACACAAGCGCAGGTTTGGGAAAACACTACCTGCAGTGGACAACATGGATGGACAGATCTAATGAGGGTCTGCACAAACATGCCACGCCTCATTTCAAACATGGGTCTGTGGTGGTATAAGGGTCAAAGGTCATCTAAGCATACACACAGGCACAGTACACTCCACACACACACGTGCACACACACAGACACACACATGCACGCACCACTTTAAAATAAAACAACAAATAACTACCAGGAGACAAGCATGATGTAAGTGTGCTAGCAGGTTCCCAATCTGATCATTCATAAAAAAAGTGAATCATTCTAACATAAACACAAATATATACATCAGCCATATTCCTAACGCGACCGTGTGTGTCCCAGGTTCTGGTCTATGTCGTGTTTAAGGAGTTAGCACACTGGGAAGAAAAGTAAAGCAAACCGTGACACTTTGTAACTCAGTATTAACTGCACTCATTGTCTCTTTGCTGTATTTTATTGTTTGAGGACAGAGAGGAGTAATAGGAGAGCCAGAGTCACAAAACGGCCACATCCGTTACATTATAAGTAAGTGTTTGATGGGCATTTAATGAACTTGTAAATTAATGGATCACGGTGTGTTAATCTCCAGCCAATACATAAGCACGCTTCAATAATAAAAAAAAAAATCCACAAATACAAGGATGAGCAGATGGAGCCAAAATTGGCCTTATGGTGTGTGTGTGTGTGTGTGTGTGTGTGTGTGTGTGTGTGTGTGTGTGTGCGTGCATGCACATGCGTGTGTGTGTGTGTGTGTGTGTCTGCGTGTTTGTGTATCTGTGTGTGACTGCGTGTTTGCATTTTATGGCACGTTTCATGGACGAAAGAATCAAGCGCGTTATTGCAATTTTATGGAGGCCTGATTTACATTTTGCAGGCCAGACGATGAGGAGAAAAACAAACAAGCCCTCCTCTGGCACGCTCCCTTACTGACAGAGTGCAGGGTCAGAGAGAGAGAGGGAGAGAGAGAGAGAGAGAGAGGGAGAGAGAGAGAGAGAGAGAGAGAGAGAGAGGGAGAGAGAGAGAGAGAGAGAGAGAGGGAGAGTGAGAGAGAGGGAGAGAGAGAGAGAGAGAGAGGGAGAGAGAGAGAGAGAGGGAGAGAGAGAGAGAGAGAGACAGAGAGAGAGAGAGAGAGAGAGGGAGAGAGAGAGAGAGAGAGAGAGAGAGGGAAGGAGGCCAGACAGTGGTTGTGCCATGCATCATTGTGCTTCTGATAGGAACACACGAGGGCAGGAACACACAGGGGCAGGATGATTTTACCCCTCTCCCCAGTTACTCTAATACTCAGTTTCATCATAAAGAGAGTGTGGATCACGCTGGGCTCAATGTGCCGTTAAACCAGGCTGACTTTATTGGGTGGAGACAGATGATCATGACATCAGGATTCATTCTGCAGCTATGAAGGAATCGAGTTTGCAAAATTTTAAACAGTCCGATAACACAATCTAATCTAATCTGATCGCACAATATAGTCTGATCACACAATCTCGTCATTCCACGTGCTTCTGATGCATAAAACAGAACATTCAAATGAGGCCATCTTACAATATTATGCAAAATACTACTGAAAAACAAACTACATATAAAAGCGAACAAACAAACAAACAAAAATCAAGTGATCTGTATAACCCTACTGAAGGACGATGGATTGCAACTGAAATAACACCCCCCACCCCCTCACGCTTCTCGGTTAAATGGGTAAACCCAATACATCACTCAGTCTGACCACTGGAAAGTGACAGTGTGAAATTCAGACACAGTAATAAGGTCTCACAAGGCTAACGGTGACCCGACAGAACGGGGGTTTGGCCGCTGAAATCCCTGAAATGCACCCCAGTCGGGTTATTCACAGGCAGCCCCCAACAGCAGGGGGGGCGCCGTGTCGGTAATTTGACTCGGTTTCCACAGCCATTACCGGCCAAATCCGTTTGTTGGGCTAATTAGCCCCACTTCACCGAACTTGCCACTGAATAGGATAAGCTGAACCAGCGACAGCTCGAGTGGGGAGTGTGCACAGGGAGACATTTTCGATGCTCCTCACTGGAGGTACACCTTGGGAAGCCACGATACCTACATCAAGGGTCGTGATTTTTAAGAGGTTAAACTTCAGTGCCTAATTGCCAAAAGAAAACGTAGAAGCTAAACAGTGCAAATGAACAACTCTTAGTCTAGCATAAGTGAGTTTCGGCGCTGATCCCAGTCAGGTGTTCTGCTTTGCTAAAGGGAATGGTTAAGGCGCATGCGCACATCGAGCCGCTCACGCCTGCCATACTGCGTCTGCTTAGGGCGCTGCGGTGGCGCATTTCGACTAAGTAGGACAGATCGTCACAACATCGGCAAACTTCGCCTAGGCCGTGTGCCCCGGAAACTGATGTGCTAGGCCCTTTCATACTTAACTTAGAACCTTTAAAACAAAAAAGAAGGAAAAACACATGTGTAGTATTGTGTTGTGAATTTGCATTTTGGACTACTTGGGCTTATAGGAAATAAAGAACATTTTAAAGTGTCGAATTTTTACGACATAGCTACGGAAATCTGGAGTTTAAGATTCGACTTTGTAAAATGCTTTCCGTGTATGTGATAACTGGCAGTGTTGACCATTCAATTGACTGCCAGCTGCTTTCGGAATCTCTTTATATTATTTTTGCTACCAATTATGTTTATAAGATGGCATCTAGAATTAGAATTTTAGAGGCTCACATTACTAGCAAACATGGAGGTTTTGCAGTAGAACCCTAAGCTCATATCTGCTGTAATTTTTAAATGCTTTTATAGTATCAAAAATGAGACATCCAGACCATTTCAAAATACCCAGGATTGTTCAGGATTCAAATGAGATGAAGTTTAGAAAATGTAAACTTCTATAAACTATCAATAAAATGTGCCATATTAATATTACAGTTTAATTACAGTTTATTACAAATTTAATTTGCCTCACAGGCTAAAATGCTGAAGGGAATCACATCATAATGTGGACACTTTGTGTCTGATACCAGTTTTATGGAATCTGGAATAAAGTTATTTTGTGTTTAATTCAATTATTTTACTATCAGGCTGCAGTATATATAGAATATGCAATGATTATACTAATAATATAATAATGTAATATTTATACTACATACATACATTCATATACTATATACATACATATACATATATTATACATACTACATCTGTTTTTATCAATTAGAGTGGATAACTGATATATTTATAATATATTTATCACATGAGTGAATAGTAATCGAGTTTCAGTCATTTCTTCCATCTTAAGGAGCCTACAGCGTTAAGAGTGCCCGCAGTTTTGAACACACTAGCAGCTCGAACGCGCGTCTCCCCACGGCGGCTTTAGGCTGACCCGTGCGCGCAGCGGCAACGGCACGAGCCTTCGTCCATCTGAGCTCGGGCCAGAGTCCTCGGTGCGCACATTCCCAGCCGATGACGCACGGCACCCTCCGCGGACCCGGAGTGCGGCGTCACCGCCGGTACCCGTGTCCAAAATCACGGTTGCGTCGTGAGCGCGGAGTATTATTCCCGGAGGCGAATGCTGAGACGATGTTATGTGGGGGGTGGCGTCCTTTTAGCGTGTTTCCATATGGTGGAAATATTTTCCATATTCCGTATTATATTCATTATATTCAAACACTGGGCTATATGGTTAGAAACGCTAGAGGCAGTCGCGCAGCGCCCTTTAAAGACGGGGCGCCGGTGGCGTTACGTAACGACGGGGCTCCGCTGCCTCGCCGTTGTTTACATCTTCACGGTTAAGTGATTTCTCATGAACCGACTGCGCCCGGACAACCGCGGCAGGGTGGAGCTCGAGACGGCGCGCGGTGAAAAGACGCGTGATGCGGCGAATCGCATGATGCTCGTTTACAAAGTCCAAAAAACCCAAAACGAACTAGTGAACGAGCACCTTTTCGGCCAAATCCCATCGACCTTGCGTGGTTACGAAACACACGAGGATGCAGGATCACGCTGAGAATGAGATAACGTGTAATTAGCCCCCATCCTAAAGCGCCGAGTCAACGGAGTCACGCGGGGAGTAAGGTGTTGTGATGTAGCCCACGGTTACCGAAATCATTACGCACCACATTACACGCCACAGCCCGGCAGGTGAGCGCTCGCTCTCGATAACAAAGTTTTACGTTGCGGTCTCTCAGGCAGGCGTGGGCACGTCGCAGCTTACAACGGCAAACAGGGTCTCAAATGGCAAAACGCATAAACGCGCTAATAAATCCCACAGGTCTACACCCAAGCGTCCGCGAGCGCTTACATGTCCCCTCGAACGACACGCGACCGTGTGCACCCGCTGCGCTCGGGCGTATAGCAGAGAGCATCGCGGGCATTTGCGGTAAATCTGTCCTCGCTATGGCGCATCTAACAAACGTTATTTTTATAATGGGAACCGCTCCGGGAGCGTGTTCCGCGCGCCACGCACTATTTCGGGACACCTTGGCTCGAACGCGCAGGGGCGGGGCCGCTCACGCGAATGGGCGGGGCTTGTGTTTTCCGTCTGGTGTGTGCGCTTTACTATCATTCAGTCCCTTCCACCAATGAGTCGAATAACCCGATCAGATAGGCGGACTGGCAGCGACGCACCCTCGCATCACTGCGCGTGTGTGTGAGTGTGTGTGTGAGTGTGTGTGTGTGTGTGTGAGTGTGAGTGCGTGTGTGTGTCTTGAGTAGTTTTTTTTTTTTTTGCTCCTATTTTTTTTGGTAACCATAGCTGGATGTGTAGGACGTCACGTGTTGTTTTGCCTCTTTTACTTCAGTCACTTAGCGATGCGTGTTATTTACTGCCGAACTGCTCTGGACAGCGAACGTGAAGATCCACGCTGAAACCGAACCCACGGGCTCGAGACTGCGTCCGCCGAGGCTTGGCGCTCCAAGTTCCAAGCAAAAAGTGGAGAGTTTTCAGGGCTGCGGCATGGCGAGTCCGCCGTCGGCGGGCCTTAACGCGAATAACAGCGGCGTTAGGAAGTGCGGATACTTAAAGAAACAGAAGCACGGGCACAGGCGGTTTTTCGTGCTGAAGACGCAGGGCGAGGGCTACGCCGCGCGCCTGGAGTACTACGAGAGCGAGAAGAAATGGAAGAACAAGGCGGCTGCCAAGAGGGTCATCGCTCTCGACTCGTGCCTGAACATCCACAAGCGGGCGGACGCCAAACACAAGCACCTTATCGCTCTGTACGCCAGGGACGAATACTTCGCCGTGGCCGCCGACAGCGAGCAGGAGCAGGACGGCTGGTTTCGAGCCCTGACGGGCTTAATGAACGAAGGCAGACGGTTCGACGGCGCGGCGCCCGGTTCCGCGTCATCTCTCGTGGGATTTGACGAAGCGAACTACGGCACGGTAACGCCGGTGAGCGCCGCGTACAAGGAGGTATGGCAGGTTAATCTAAAGTCGAGAGGACTCGGGCAGAGTCGGAATTTGACCGGGGTGTACAGGCTGTGTTTGTCGAGTCGCACGGTGAGCTTCGTGAAACTGAACTCGGAGGTCGCCTCCGTGAGCCTGCAGCTGATGAACATTCGCCGGTGCGGTCATTCGGACAGTTTCTTTTTCATAGAGGTCGGTCGGTCCGCCGCCACGGGACCCGGCGAGCTGTGGATGCAAACGGACGACTCCGTGGTGGCGCAAAACATCCACGAGACGATCCTAGAGGCGATGAAGGCCATGAAAGAGCTTTCCGAGTTCCGGCCACGCAGCAAAAGCCAGTCCTCCGGTACTAACCCCATCTCCGTGCCCACGAGGCGCCACTTGAACAACCTTCCGCCGAGTCAGACGGGACTGGCGCCTCGACGGGCACGGACCGACAGTATGGCAGCGACGTCGCCGGTGACTAAGTTTACCTCCTGTAGAAATCGCACGGCGAGCGAGGGCGACGGAACCATGGCGCGGCCGTTGTCGGTGTCCGGCAGCCCCGTCAGTACCGGAGCGAACCGGACGCATTTGAGCCGGTCCAACACGGTCACCGCGCGCCCTTGCAGAACATTCGAGTCCCCCTCCCTCAAGCATAGTAAGTCTATGTGCATGCCCGTGTGTCAGTCGCCTCCGCCGGCTACTAGCCCTGTCAGTCTGTCCTCCGGTAGCGGCAATGCCTCTAATCTCGACAGTGCTCCCCGCCCCGCCAGCTGCACGGCCTCGGTCGCCGGCTCGCCTAGCGATGCCGGTTTCATCTCCTGTGACGAGTGTGGCTCCAGTCCAGGAGACGTGCGCCACCTGCTAATGGCTACGCGAAGCGTTACACCGGAGTCCTTTACCGAAACACCGCCGTCGCGCGAGGGCAGTGACTTGAACGGCTACATGATCATGGAGAAGCAGAGCGCCGGAAACGTTTTCGTCCACGGCCACGGGAGACGCAGCGCGCGCTTGGCGGAGGACGGCGGAGGGGACGCAGAGAAAGCCTACAGGAAGAGGACGTGTTCGCTTACCATGCCTCACCAGAAGAGGGGGCCGTCACGAGTGTCTTCCGCTTCCCTGGACGAGTGCACGCTCATGAGGGCCACTTTCAGGAGCGGAGCTCACTTGGGGCGCGGCTCGCACGCCACTTCGCCAAAAGTCGCGTACCCCGAGGACTACGGCGACGTCGAGATCGGATCCCTGCGCAAAAGCCCCGGCGGCACTCTGGGTGACGACGGCTACATGCCAATGACGCCCGGCGTGGCACCGCTGGCCGGCAAGACAGAAATCTACATGCCCATGAGTACCATGTGTGTGTCAGCCCCGAAGCAGATCATTAACCCCAGGACACACCCCCTGACTGTGGTCAGTGGCTACAGGACCACCCCCCCTAGCAGCTGCTCCCTGGACGACGGCGGCTACATGCGGATGCTGTGCGGTTCCCGGTTTTCCGTGGAGAGTTCGGACGGGAAACTGTCCAACAGCGAGTACCTCAACATGTCCCCTGTAGATCCCTGCATGCCTGCCACACCCCCTGACTACTTCCCCACCACCACCGGGGGCACGGAGCAGACCCCCCCGCTCCGACAGCCCTGTGCGTACGGCACCCTGCCGCGCTGTTGCAAGCTCCGGCAGGGCCCCAAGGACAGCGACCAGTACGTCCTCATGAGCCTGCAGGCTCAGAGGATCACGGAGGAGCTGGTGAAGGCAGCCCCCAAAAGTGCCCCCGCTCCACCCAGGCAGGGCCGGGTGGAAGGTCTGCTCCACAGGGCCCGGACCAGCCGACCTACCCGCCTTCCCCTGGACTCCCTGTGCACCCTGCCCAGCATGAACGAGCACCCCCTCCCTCCGGAGCCCAAGAGCCCCGGCGAGTACATAAACATAGATTTCGGACGCACCAGCCAGAGATACTCCCCACCCTCCTCTGAGAGCCCGGCCTCGTCTCTCGGCTCCTCGGGTGAGCAGAGGAGGTCCCCTCTCTCCGACTACACGAATGTCAACACCAGCACCGAGTCGCCCAAGGTCGGAGACGTCGCCCCGTTCGGCCCGCTCCGCGCCATGCCAGGGCTTTCGGCCCGCGACGCCCGGCCGGAGGAGCATTGCCACCTCGCCACGCAGGTGCCACCCGTGCGGCAGGCTGGCGCGGCTAACGAGGATTACACCGAGATGACGTTCGCCGGGTCCGGCTCCCCTCCCCCGCCCACCGAATCTCAGCCCACCGAGCGTGCGCAAACCACCAGCCCGACGTCCTGCGTGCGGAGGCCAATGCCAGCCGGCCCGGCTGGGGCAGCTCCCCTCGAGTCCTTCCTGCTGGCGGGCGGCGCCGCGCCCCCGGTGGACCCGGACCGAGGCGCCAAGGTGATCCGCGCAGACCCGCAGGGACGCAGACGGCACAGCTCCGAGACGTTCTCCTCCACCACCACGGTCACGCCCGTTTTCCCGTCCTTCGCCCGCGACGCCAGGCACGGCTCGGCCTCCGTGGAAAATGTGTCCGCGCTGGCGAGGAAGGGCGAGGGCTCCGAGGAGCAATGCGGGAGCCCCATGTGCAGGGAGACGTCGGCGGGCTTCCAGAACGGACTCGACTGCATCGCCCTGAGCCTGATGGATGAGAGACGGGCCAGCTGTGATGCTCTTATCAGGTTCAGAGCGACCAGACACTGTAAGGGGGGCATCAGCGTGGTGCATGCTGGTCCGTATGCCGGCCTGGGGTTCAAGGACACGGCGACAGCGGTAAAAGGTGAGCTCTAAACCTGTTCTAAATGTCGCAGGTTTATGTTTCTAGCTCCTGCTTATTGCGGTTATAAACGGATGTTATTACAGTTAAAGGTGTTGTTACAGAAAAAAAGAGGAAGCACGCAGTATGCCGTGGGAATTATGCGCATAAATGACTAGAAGGGGACACCGTCTCGTTTGCCTTTAGGGACTCGCTGTTTCTGAAACGCGGTAGCTAACAGCAGGCTCCTGTCACTCAGTCGCGCTGAATTTTTTTTGAACCGCCTGTCGTTGTGATTCGTAAAACCTTGACGGCGTTGAGGTTGGTGTCTCTCTCCAGTGTTTCCCGGAGCCTTTATGTTGCCATTTTTGAACCGAAACGCCCATCCTAACACACGCGAGTGTGTCGCGGCTTAGCTGCGCGTCCTTGCATGAGCCGTCCTCGTGTTGGAGAATAAAATGTTTAGAGCGGGTAGTAAGAGATTGTATTATTATTATTGTTATATGCTTTTGCTTCCTCTTTCATACAGTTTAGCAAGTAGTGGTCACACTTCACACTTACGCACCGGTTTGGGCAGATCTCCAGAGCACGTGGCATTTAGGTTGGGGTTTACTGATTTAATGGTTCGGCGCTCTTTTTAAACTGTGGGAATTGTCGACTGCGCTTTGCGTGTCCGGGGCTCTATAGGGAAAATGGGCCGTGTTCATACACCTGCGAGCTGCAGCTTGGGTAGCGGTTACGTGTCGGTGACTTCAGACTTCGTGCCACATCGCGCGAATGTCGCTTACACAGGTGTCGTGTGTCGCGCGGGTGTGTGTGTGTGCGTGCGCGTGGGCACAAACCACATAAGCGCCGTGCATGTACCTTGTTAAATGACATCTGCTGCGGTTACTTTTAAAACACTACTAATATTGCTCAGCATAAGCTGAGCCTAGTCTGTGCCGCGCGTGCGCGCATTCCGTGTCGCGCACGCGTGCATCCCCCCCCCTCCCCACAACCCCCCCGCAGAGAAACAAACGAGGCTGTTGTCCGTCAGTTGGCAGGTACTGGGTTGCAGGGCAGGACCGCGGTCTGTCCACAGAGGCCACTTGCAGATCTGAATGCCTGCTTGTTGTCTGGACTGGACGGCTTTCTTCCTCGTGGTGGCGAAACTCTCCGCGTCACGCGGCACATTTCAGTTGTGCAAATGCACAAAACAGTTTTATGTTTATATGTGTGGCATATAAACACTCCGTCAGAGCCAAACAGCGCGATGTTTACATAGCACACCTGAGTTAAATCTGAGGATTTATGACCTCACAAATATCTGAGTTTGTGTGTATGTGTTAGGGGTGTGTCTACATGGGGTCTACCCCAGGTTCTGGCAAGTTCTGATACTCTTAATACAACCATGACAAACACTCTAGGATTGGGATACAATTAGGAGCACACACATGGAGTTGCAGAAAAGAGCTACTGATGAGTGAGCCGTTAAAGAGGCAGTCACTCTCATCTAAACCGCACACACACACACACACACACACACACACGCACACGCACACGCACACACACACACACACACACACACACACACACACACACAATAGCCCTCGTGTGATCCATCAAAGGCTCAGGCAGGGCTGATGTCCTGTGTGCATATGTGCATGTGTGCATATATGTGTGTGTGTGTGTGTGTGTGTGTGTGCGTGTGCGCATGTGTCTGTTGCTCTTCTCTCAGCCTGTGTGTGTGTGTGTGTGTGTGTGTGTGTGTGTGGCTGCTATTGATGGTGTGTTTCTGCTAGTGCAGGTGTATCACTGTTTATGTCAGAGAAGTGGGCCGAACAGAAAGAATCTCTGGAACATCAGGCTAAGACCACAGAAACAAACAAACACACAAACAAACAACAAACAAACCAACTAACCAAATAGACAAAAAATGCAAAAAAGCCTCCCAGCTAAAAAAAAACAAAAACAAAAAAAACCGCACTCACGTGTATACTAATGCTTATTCAGCAGCCCCTGTGATTGGTCAGAGGTCTGTGATTGGTCAGAGGTCTGTGATTGGTCAGAGGCCTGTGATTGGTCGCAGCTCTGTGATTGGTCAGAGGTCTGTGATTGGTCGCAGCTCTGTGATTGGTCAGAGGTCTGTGATTGGTCGGGAACAGCATTACATGAAAAACAAAAGCTCAGCCGGAGTGAAAGAACACAGTGCTGTTATTTATCCAGAAAAGCCTGATAGGGCACAGCAGTGGGGCTAGGCTAATCAGGACCACTGACTAGAGATGAGACACACGCACACAGACAGAAGGAGAGCGCGGTCATAAACACACATGCTGACTCCATCAGTTTTATATCAACTTTGAAGGGACGTTTCAATAAGCCTCCTCTCACACACAAACAGGAGACGTCACTCAGAATTATTTAACAAGTTTATGAGCAGTGGTGTCATTATATTTATGAGTTGATTGTTGGTCTGTCTGTCTCGCTCTCTCTCTCTCTCTCAATCACTCACACAGAGGAAATGGCTTATACCTCCGATGGCTGTCCTCTGACCTCACCCTGGGTGTACAGAGAGCTAAAGATTAGCGCTATGCCGTAAGCTCTCTGATTGATTCGTCTATTTTTGCATCCACCACCCCAGTCACCTTTCTTTCATCTGTACAGTGGAGCACGTATTAGACTGCTCGACGTTATAATGTTAATGAGAGCTCTACACTCTGATTAGACGCTGCGTAACGGGCTGTGTTGGGGTTTGGGGCCTGCGAATGCTCAGGAGAGAGAGGAGTGTGTTATTAAAAACGCAGAGCCACGTGTGGCCGAGCGGCTCCTGCGTGAGAATAGTGGGTGCACGTGTGCGGGCCGGGCTAGGGTTGTGCACCTGTCAGTCCAAGCAGTGCTTGGTGGTTATCAGAACCATCATGGGCCCTGACAATACACTAATGACTACAGGCCATCTGCTGTGTTGTACATAGAGAGAGAGAGAGAGAGAGAGGGAGAGAGAGAGAGGGAGGGGGGGAGAGAGAGAGAGAGAGAGAGAGAGAGAGAGAGAGAGAGAGAGAGAGAGAGAGTGTCTTTACATTTTAAAGAAATGTTGCAGATTTTCCCACACACACACTTTCATCTTTCACTCTGTATAGTTGCGGAGATTTTAATTTACTCTGTAATCTCAGTTTACCCGGTCTCCCCACCCCAAGCCTGCCCTTTAACCTCCACCCCTAAACTTCCTGCCGCCTCTCTGCCAGCTGGTAGCTGTTGTGGCGCTCAGCATGTGGTCACGCTGCCCATGTTCGTCGCGTTATGGAGGAGCCAAAGCAGGCACAGGTTCGTCTAAAACGCCCATGTAGCAGCCCCGTAAAACGGATTACAGATTACGCACTGCTGAGCTGCTCTGTGCGCTCTCTGAGCAGAGGAGTGTACAGTAACACACACACACACACACACACACACACCTGCGTGGTGGGAGTTACTGTAGTTCTCCAGATGTATGCGTCAGTAGATTTCTAGTAGACATTCCAAAACCTCTCCCACCCAGTCCAGAGTGGGAGTCTGTTTTTCTCACTTTCTCAGTCTAACTTAGCATGTTGGTCTCTCTCTTTTTAACGAGTTTTACTGGTTTCATGTCTCAGAATACCTGCTGCATGTCTCACAGTGTCTACAGAGGTGTCTGTCTCTGCACAGATGCTACTAATTCTGCTAAGGGTTCTCTCTCTCTCTCTCTCTCTCTCTCTCTCTCTCTCTCTCTCTCTCTCTCTCTCTCTCTCTCTCTCACTTTCTCTTGTGTGATGATGGGCAGTGGTACTGTTGGATTACAAGTATGGGAAGGAGATTTATTCCACCATGTACGTGTGTGTGTGAGAGTCTGTGTGTCTGGGTGTGTGTGTGTGTGTGTGTGAACTGCCACTTGCAGTGGTGTCTGAACAGCACAAGCCAGCATCAGGATGAGGGTTTGTCGACGCGTGTCATGCACCGTTCTCCAGCACGTGACTCGGTTCTGATTAGCTGACCTCAGTAGCCGTGCCTACGTCTGTACCCTAATGGCGCTGTCAGGGCGATGAGCACTGATGAGCTGGCTGGACCGCTGGGTAGACATGCATGCACTGTGGGTCCATTCCCACAATGCACCTGAGCTCTACGCCTCTCACTTCGTTCTGCATTAGTGCACATTACTGTAGATCACATCTCTATGTTAGAAGGTTAGAAACCTAACCTTTGACCTTTCAGAGAGCTGCCGGTGTCGCTCGGTGCAGTTCCTCTGGACTGAGGGCTCTGATATGTTCCTGCTGTCTGACACTTTGTTTCCTCTAAATTGTCTATTACAACAACCCATCATTCTTGTGTACGTTGTCTCGCCTGTAGCTGGTGCGTGTGTGTGTGTGTACGTGAATGCAAGCGGTCATATGTTTTCCTTGTTTGCGGGAAGCCAGGTACACAGAGAGCACACTACCAGCCTACCTCTGCTCCATGGGGTGGAGGGTCTGGCTCTAAGGTGGTGTTTTGCTCCTTTTGGCCACATGAAGTGGCCACTGTACACTGCCTCTTTAGCCCCTCCCTCTGGGGGCGGGGGAACTAGTGTGGCTAAGATAAATAAATGAGTAACACTAGCACATGTTTGCAGTGCCCCGTAACTGACTCTCAGCTCTCAGACTGCTGTATATGTGTAACTCTGTCTGTCTCTCTGTGTGTGTGTGTGTGTGTGTGTGTGTGTGTGTGTGTGTGTGTGTGCACGCTCACACATATGTATGCCAGTACGCGCATGTGTGTACGTGAGCATGTGTGTGTTTGGACTGGACCCAAATATTATACCACTTGGATATTCATTTGTTTGGTATGTATTCGGTTTTTAATTTTGGTAAGAATTTTTTGGGCTAGCATCGAAACCCACACTAACGACGCGCCTATTTCGTTCATTTATTATTTCATTTGTGTCGTTCGTTTTTGTTTATGTAAATACCATCGTGTAAATACCAAGGCTAATATATCTGACGGGATGCCGAATGTTTCCCGAGTGGCGCAGCATGCGTGATCACTGTAGGGGTCAAATGCACAGGACACACGCGCTGTTTCTGTGCACGCAACGTTTGCACTCGTATTCTGCTTTTGCGTGGCATCGTCAATGTCGCAGCGTCAATAGTTCCGCTGGCCGGGGGGGGGGGGTGGTCTTGACGTACGTTGGTCCTGGGGACGAGGCGCAGACAGCCTGAGATGACACTGAGCTGTTTGAGGCTACCACCTGAAGTGTTTATACACGTCAATCTGGAGTTTTGCCCTGCAGGTGGTCATATAGCGTGGGGCTGTCAGTGTGTGGCCTGGGCCTCTCTCCTTCCAGTACGTTCCGCTGAGTGCGGAAGTGCCCCCGGAACACGTCACTTTCGCCTCAGTGCGGCTTTTTCCGCCTCTCTGGAGCGGAACGGGGAATCTCCGGAATTACTGGGCTTCCTATGGCTTAATTAGCTCTGTGAAATTCAAACTGCCCTCCTGACCTCATCCCTGACACCCCCGCACCACACACACACACACACACACACACACACACAGAAGAGACAGGCCACCAGCACTCATATGACTTGTTCCGTGACGTCAAGGCCGTGTGCGTTTCTGCACACGTAAGCGCGCGTGCGCATGTGTGGGGGGACTCACGGCTATTTATGACAGAGACTAAATGGACCGCATGACCCCCTGTGGTCCCGATGGTTATTGGCGTGCCCCTAAAAGGACGTCATGCTCACGGCGGGCCGATTTGGGTCGGCTCGTGTTTCACAGCCCTTAGTCACGCGCTAAGATTCCTCGCTGGCGCTTTGTTTGATCTTTGTCCCCGTGTCTGTCTGCAGCCGTACCGCTCACCGTCCTGCGTGTGAAATTTAATAAGAGCAGTTTGGGCTTGTTGTGAATGGCCCAGGCTCAGGAAGGAGCCTCTCTCTGGCTTGGTTGGGGCTCTGTGATTGGTTGGGGGCGCTATGATTGGTTGGGGCTCTGTGATTGGTTGGGGCGCTGTGATTGGTTGGGGCGCTATGATTGGTTGGGGCTCTGTGATTGGTTGGGGCTCTGTGACTGGTTGGGGCTCTGTGATTGGTTGGGGCTCTGTGATTGGTTTGGGCGCTGTGACTGGTTGGGGCGCTGTGATTGGTTGGGGCTCTGTGATTGGTTGGGGCGCTGTTCCTCAGAGGGACAAGGGGAGAAACCCCTCCCCCGTCTCCATATTCTCTCGTTCAAACACATCGGGGCGCCCCCCGGTCTCCCACTCAGAAAACGGGATTATGGAACGAGGGGTGAAAGGTGGGGCCACTTCCTTCGGCTCAACCCCCTCTGTGTGTGTGTGTGTGTGTGTGTGTGTGTGTGTGTGTGTGTGTGTGTGTGTGTGTGCGCGCGCACTGTGACTGTGGTTGGCCACATGGACACGGGCACTGAATGGCAGGACTGTGAATTGTGAGTCCAGCTCTGTGAAAACGGCTCTTGTTCTAGATGAAAAAGCTCTGTGTGTGTGTGTGTGTGTGTGTGTGTGTGTGTGTGTGTGGTCATGGAGAAGAGGCCTGTGAAGGGAGCAGATACTTCCGGAGCGCATGAGGTCCTCATGCAAATTAAATCTCACAAACAAGTCTACACACACACACACACACACAGAAAAACACAGTTGCATGTACTTTCTATGAAACGCATCGTGTGGATTTTTTGAGCAGTGTCATAATGAATTCCTTCTTGCCTTGTGTCGGAAGTGATGATGTAGGGACCATTTTCGGTTCCATGGGCGTGTCACTGTGTTGAGAACGAGGGAATTTGCCCTGTCCCGGCGCCAGGGAACGTGGGAAGGCGCTCGCCATCAGCTGCGTAACACTAAAACGCCAGTGTGTACCTCCTCCCAGAGCACCTGCTAGCTCCGTTAATCCGAGTGAGGGAGCACACAGTCCTTACTTGGTAAAACAGTCTGTGTGTGTGTGTGTGTGTGTGTGTGTGTGTGTGTGTGTGTGTGTGAGTGTGTGTGTGTGTGTGAGTGTGTGTGTGTGAGTGTGTGTGTGAGAGTGTGTGTGTGAGTGTGTGTGTGTGTGTGTAAGTGTGTGTGTGAGTGTGTGTGTGTGTGTGTGTGTGTGTGTGAGTGTGTGAGTGTGTGTGTGTCTGTGTGTGTGAGTGTGTGTGTGTGTGTGTGTGTGAGTGTGTGTGAGTGTGTGTGTGAGTGTGTGTGTGTGAGTGTGTGTGTGTGTGTGTGTGTGTGTGTGTGTGTGTGTGTGAGTGTGTGTGAGTGTGTGTGTGTGTGTGAGTGTGTGTGTGTGTGTGTGAGTGTGTGTGAGTGTGTGTGTGTGTGTGTGTGTGTTGGGGACAGGGGAGGAGAGATACCCATTTCTTCAGTGTAAATCACAGAGAGAGAGAGAAACTCGGTGTCTGCGCTGACAGAGTCCAATGTGCTGCTAATTAGAAAAGATGCCGGTGAGCATAAACTGTCTGTAAAAGGCACCGGTGTGATGAAGATGAAGGGGGAACTAGGCCTTCCTCATGCCCTGGCTATTAAATCAGTATTGCCCTCAGAGGGGAATACGCTGTTTTATGGGCTGCTGTCCGGCTGTGGTTTCTGGCCCAAGCAAGGGAGGTGCGTCTGCATCTGTGTCTGCGTCTGCTTTACGGTCATCACACTCATCTGCTTTCTCTCTTTCTCTCTTGTCTGTTTTGTTCCAGACTAAACAGAGCCAGACTCGTCTTCGGCGTCCCCTTCTCTGCGACCAAGGAAGGGGTGTGTGTAAGTGTGTGTGTGTGTGTGTGTACGCGTATGAGAGGAGGTGTTCGTGGTCGTACCGACAGATGCACTGTCGTGCTGCTGCTTCAGCCATCCCCATGATCTTTGACCCCCTGAACATGCGTGAATGGCCGTCGTCATGGAGACGTGGACACTTGACCTTCGTGCCCCGGCACCGCCGATGAGGAATCATCTCTGCTACTCTGAGAAAGACTGCAACTGCTACTCCAAAGCCCTGCCCCATGGGAGGGGCTAGTTCTTCATGTCCTTTTATGATTCGCTGGTTTTGTTAAGTGTTCTGGCCAGTGATCCTCACCTTCAAAACCTGTGAACCAAACCTGGAATGTAACATTTGTTACACACACACACACACACACACACACACGCACGCACGCACAGAGCCATGCACAGTTGTTGCACGACACGTATTTATTTATTTATATGTGTGCATTAACACACGTGTTTCGCGCGTGCATGCGTACGTGCATGCGAGTGCACGTTTGTGTGTTTGTGTGTGCGTGGACTGTATCAAGCTGGCATTTCATAAATACTAACAACCATCTGAAAGAACCTGTCGCTTGAAAAGAAAAAAAAAACCCTACCTCAGATGAAGCCAGTTTTTGACTTACGCAAACAAAAATGATATATATTGAAAAACTATTTATTTTCAGTACTGAATGTTTTCATAAAATGCCAATCCAAGGCCTTATTGACTGTACTGTCAGACAGTGTTTTCTTTGAGGACATTCGCTAATCCACACACATGTTCGCAGTGGATCAGAGATAAAGTGCGTATCATGGAAACAGAATGTCCCCAGGTTTTGTCTCATCACGAACTTGCTCCGTGATCAAAGATTTCTTATATTATTACTGTTATTATTCTTTTAAGTGTTACGCAGATATTTAAAGGACTTTAATATAATTCTATTTATGAGAGCTGGTGAATGCAGCATCACACACGGGCACATATGCAAAACAGCCTTTCCAGAGATGGACACAGATTCGTTCGGCACGAGGCCAGCCAGACAGGTAGACAGACGGTACATGCGATATTCCTGATCACGATGCACACGATGTCAGACCCTCAGAGAGCCTCCACTGACTCGCTCACCACTATTATCCTCGCAAAAACGATAACAACTCAGCCTTTTCCAATGCCTTAGCACCGGGACTGTCGGCTCGATGTTTTACTCAGCACCTGCTCCACCGATGAGCCTCCAGCGGGATCTGATTGGCTCAGAGGCCAGTTTCAGTACTGTGTCAGTGTCAGTCAGTAGTGTCAGACAAGGCCAGTGTCAGTACTGTGTCAGTGTCAGTAGTGTCAGGCAGGCCCAGTGTCAGTACTATATCAGTGTCAGTCAGTAGTGCCAGACAGGACCAGTGTCAGTACCAGCGTCAGTGTCAGTAGTTTCAGACAGGGCCAGTGTCAGAACTGTGTCAGTGTCCGTCAGTATTGTCAGGCAGGCCCAGTGTCAGTACTGTGTCAGTGTCAGTCAGTAGTTTCAGACAGGACCAGTGTCAGTACTGTGTCAGTGTCCGTCAGTATTGTCAGACAGGCCCAGTGTCAGTACTGTGTCAGTGTCAGTCAGTATTGTCAGACAGGGCCAGTGTCAGTACTGTGTCAGTGTCAGTCAGTAGTGTCACACAGGGCCAGTGTCAGTACTGTGTCAGTGTCAGTCAGTATTGTCAGACAGGGCCAGTGTCAGTACTGTGTCAGTCAGTAGTGTCAGGCAGGCCCAGTGTCAGTACTGCGTCAGTGTCAGTCAGTAGTGTCACACAGGCCCAGTGTCAGTACTGCGTCAGTGTCCGTCAGTAGTGTCAGACAGGACAAACTCCTTTGATTGTAACACAGGACACGTTTGAATGTAGGGTATTCCGGAGCTCCCCCACGCACGAGCAAAGTACGGACAAAGCAGAATGAAACAAACGCAGTCTAATTTAAGACTGACATCAAAACCAGTCAAAACAAACAAGCAAAATGAAACAAATTCACATTTTCTTAAAGTATATGAATACATTTGCCTAAAAATGTGTACATAGCGTGTTTGTGTTTGTGTGTGTGTGTGTGTGTGTGTGTGTGTGTGTATACACACAAGTATGATAATGCAACTGACATACAGTTGTTTTTAAGTTAAAGATAAATTGAAATGTATGTTTTTGTACATAACAGTATATGTTTGAATGGATTTCCCCAAACAATTCTAGCACTAATGAAGGTACTTTTCCCAAACCCTGATGTTTGGCCTGAGTTTTTCTTTTCTTATTCAATGGGCAGGTTTGTAAAGGTACACAAACTACAATAAACGCCACTAAGGAAATATTTTATAATGCTGTAACATTTAAAATAAAAGAGTACAGAAAATCTAATTGAATAATACTTGATATTATGAGAGAAAATCTAGGTA
>NC_137505.1:6982500-6985000 GCF_041902795.1 Electrophorus electricus | reverse complement strand
TTGGGCATGTACTATTAAGGAACCATGAGAGTCTGCACTCTCTATACTTCCCTGACCTCTGCTCTTCGCTGACCTCTGCTCTTCCCTGACCTCTGCTCTTCGCTGACCTCTTCCTTGCCCTTCCTGCTCTTCCCCCGTTCACCTCTCCGCTGTGACCCACAATGCTCGGCCCTCGCGTGGTGCTCGGCCCTCGCGTGGTGCTCAGCCCGTGGCAGGCTGGCAGGCATCTGGGTCAGGGTGTTTAATCCCTGAATGGGTTTGTGAGACAGGAATGAATGATGAGCATTGACAGAAAGAGAGAAAGAGAGAGAGAGAGAGAGAGAGAGAGAGAGAGAGAGAGAGAGAGAGAGAGAGAGAGAGAGAGAGAGAGAGGGAGAGGGAGAGAGAGGAAGAGGGAGATTAATCTTGAGGTGAGTGGTTTATTCTCTGCTCCCCTTCACATCTGCAAGCTGCTTCTTTGCAGGGATTTGTGATTTCAGTGGTCTGTTTCTTCTGAACGATGAGCTGAGCTGTGTCGGGGTTGTGCCCCTGCGCATCTCCCTCACTGACCTTGTGATGCAGAAAACACACATGCTCCCTGGGGCTTTGGTAGGTAGGTGTGTGTGTGTGTGTGTGTGTCAGGGGCTACCCCAGCTGGCTCTGTGTGATGACCCACATCTGCTCAACATGTTCCGCAGCACAGGGGAACGGGAGTGCGTCGGACTCCAGGCCAAGGAGACGGCTCTGCCGTCGGTGTGCGTCTCCGTAGAAAACGCACGATTCGGAGCAACCCTTGCAGAGGCGTGGGTTTAAGACTCGTGGATCAGAGGGAACAACACAGGAGTTCAGATGTCAGAGTTGACAGAGAGACAGAGAGTAAGAGGGGGAGCGACGTTCCAGGACAGGGGCGCCGGGACTGGGATGGGTAGTGGATTTGATTATTTTGCTGGTAATACCTGAATGTCCATTTTGTCTCACTGCTGGACTGATGTACGCAGGATAATGTTCAAGTAGGCAACGACTGTCTTTCTTCAACCTGTCCTCATATAAACAAAACCAGAGGTTAGGTGGTTCCCAGTAACACCAGTAATAATATTTGCCTCATCTTGCTGTTTTAGGTTTTTGTTATCAGCTAGATAAATAATGTATTATAAAATGATGAATAATCTACCTCTCTGTGTGTCAGCTCTAAATTAATAAGCTTCGTTACTGTTGTAGAAGCTGGATCAGCTTCATGTCTGATGAAGAGAGTGTGTCATACGACATGTCCGCCAGCAGGATGTCACATAAAGGAAGGACACACCTGTTTGTCCTCAGGAGCACGCCAGGGTGAGTTCCTCGTGCTTTGATGTTTTTAGGAATAGGGTGAAGGTGAGTTAGGATTAGGGTTATGGATAGGGTGACGGTTAGAGATAGAGTTAGGGTTGGGATTAGGGTTAAAGTTAGGGAGAGAGTTAGGGTTAGGATTAGAGTTGGTGTTAGGGTGAAGGTTAGGGATAGAATTAGTGTTAGGGTTAGGGTTAGAGTTAGGGTTAGGGTTAGAGTTAGAGTTAGAGTTAGAGTTAGGGTTAGAGTTAGAGTTAGAGTTAGGGTTAGAGTTAGGGTTAGAGTTAGAGTTAGGGTTAGAGTTAGGGTTAGAGTTAGAGTTAGGGTTAGAGTTAGAGTTAGAGGTAGGGTTAGAGTTAGAGTTAGGGTTAGAGTTAGGGTTAGGGTTAGAGTTAGAGTTAGAGTTAGAGTTAGAGTTAGAGTTAGAGTTAGAGTTAGGGTTAGGGTTAGAGTTAGAGTTAGGGTTAGGGTTAGAGTTAGAGTTAGAGTTAGGGTTAGAGTTAGAGTCAGGGTTAGAGTTAGAGTTAGAGTTAGGGTTAGGGTTAGAGTTAGGGTTAGAGTTAGAGTTAGGGTTAGAGTTAGAGTTAGAGTTAGGGTTAGAGTTAGGGTTAGAGTTAGAGTTAGGGTTAGAGTTAGGGTTAGAGTTAGAGTTAGGGTTAGAGTTAGAGTTAGAGGTAGGGTTAGAGTTAGAGTTAGGGTTAGAGTTAGGGTTAGGGTTAGAGTTAGAGTTAGAGTTAGAGTTAGAGTTAGGGTTAGGGTTAGAGTTAGAGTTAGGGTTAGGGTTAGAGTTAGAGTTAGAGTTAGGGTTAGAGTTAGAGTCAAGGTTAGAGTTAGAGTTAGAGTTAGGGTTAGGGTTAGGGTTAGAGTTAGAGTTAGAGTTAGAGTTAGGGTTAGAGTTAGAGTTAGAGTTAGAGTTAGAGTTAGGGTTAGAGTTAGGGTTAGGGTTAGAGTTAGGGTTAGAGTTAGAGTTAGGGTTAGAGTTAGAGTTAGAGGTAGGGTTAGAGTTAGAGTTAGGGTTAGAGTTAGGGTTAGGGTTAGAGTTAGAGTTAGAGTTAGAGTTAGAGTTAGGGTTAGGGTTAGAGTTAGAGTTAGGGTTAGGGTTAGAGTTAGAGTTAGAGTTAGAGTTAGAGTCAGGGTTAGAGTTAGAGTTAGAGTTAGGGTTAGGGTTAGAGTTAGGGTTAGAGTTAGAGTTAGG
>NC_137505.1:6960000-6975000 GCF_041902795.1 Electrophorus electricus | reverse complement strand
AAAAACCACTGATTGCTGCCAAACTGCATGCTGGATAATGCTGACCCAGCCTGGGGAGAGACAGGACGAGAGACGAGGGGCAGCCCCACACAACCACACACAACCACACACAACCCCACATAACCACACACAGCCCCACACAGACCAGAACAGCCCCACACAACCACACACAGCCCTCCACAACCACACAACCACTCACAGCCCCACATAACCACACAGCCCCACACAGCCCAGAACAACCACACACAGCCCTACACAAAACCATATAACCACACATAGCTCTTCACAACCACACACAGCCCCACACGACCACTCATAACCCCATACAGCCACAATCAGTCCCCTACAACCACATACAACCACACACAGCCCCACACAGCCCAGAACAGCCCCACACAACACCATACAACCACACACAGCTCCTCACAACCACACACAGACCCACACAACACACAACAACACACATAACCCCACACAACCACACAGCGTCACACAACCACGCACAGCCCAACACATCCCAGCAATCGTCACGCATGTCATCCTGAAGGGATTTGAATGTTCAAGGACATCGTGAGTAAGGTGTCTTCACGCCCTGTTGCGCCAGGTTTCACTCTGCTGCTGAGATCAGACAGAGAAATGTGTGTTCAGCCACTGGGTTCGAGTGTGTCCACGAGTCCCAGGGACGTTGAGGCACCAGGTTGTGACCAGCCGAGGTACCTTACTGTCCTTACGGTCCTGCTTTACGTGATAAGGTGATGAGCCGTCCTGAAGCTCCGGGGACGATCTCGGCACTGCGCGTTCGAGTTTCCAAACGCGCACCTGGGACGCGCTGATAACGCGCTCCCTTTCCAGGGCCGCGAGGTCTGTGCGTGCGTGGATAATAAGCGCCGCTGAACTTGCCTGTTAATGGCAGGGATCTGCAAGCTTCTCGGAAAGGCCGGTGAGCGTGCTCCGTGTCAGTCTCTTGGCCCTGATCCCAGATCAGCTCGGAGCACAGCGCAGCCGGCCCGCGCGTTTAGACGTGTGTAAAGCTTTACTTCTCCCTCTCACCTCATTACGGGCACAACAAACGCAAGGCCGGTGTTACGGGAGAAGAGAGAAACGACAGAACCCGTGGTTGGCTCCGCGTGTCCAGCTGAGCGGGTCTGCAGCTTGGGTCCCAGTAATGACCGCATCCTCCAGTTTGATTTCAACACTGCGATCGATTGCTGGCTTGTTCCTGCTTTTACAACCCGGCCCAGACAAGCGATCGCGCGCCTTATGGACCCAATAAAGTCCAACCCCGTGACCCGATTTCCCTTCCCTCTGCAGGTCCAGCCCACCCACTCAGCCAAGGGCCCACCCCACCTCCTCCACCCCACCTCCTCCACCCCACCTCCTCCACTCAAACTTTGCTGAAAGCTTTGGGGTTTATGAGACCACATTGATTTCCGATGTTTACCACCAGCTCCCCCTCAGCTGGGCTGCAAGGGCCCGGTCCCTGGTTCTGTTAGGTCTCAGTGCTAGCCTCTCTCTCACACACACAAACACACACACACGAATTTTTACTGCTAACCACAGCAGTTCGCGGCAGCCGGTGGGAACTCAGCACAAGGCATTACCCACAAACGAGAAGTCCTTCTTCGAAGCTTAATATCCTGATAATTGAAACGTTATCCCAATTATCCTATTAGCACAAATGGTTAACGGGTTAACAAGGAGGAGAGTGACGACAACGAGACGAGGCAGGAGGAGAAAGATGACTATGGAATGTGAAGTGAAGATGATCCGGGCACAGGACAGCAGCATGTGCCCATTTGTGACTGCTGGTGCTCACAGGAAGAACAGGCGTGAAACCCGAGTAGCAGTTTAGCGTTAGCCTCACTGCTAACGTGCCTGGAGCACAGGAACACAGAGGCAACTGGTACACATGATGCTCTTCTCTCTCCTTACATTTCCCCTCTAGATAGTCAGTCTACTGAGTACTGAGTACCGAGTCCGACTTTGGCATGGGTTTGCGTGCGGCTGTCCCAGGTACCGGTTGACCTCTACCAAGAGGAGCTCTCTGGCCTGGCTGCTCTATTGGCTGCTCTAGAGGGCACTTTGACCTCTGGTCATACAAACAATTCGCACCACCAGTTTTCTGTGAAACAGCTGTGTGTGAGAAACTCACTGTAGCACTCTCCCGACCATAAACACCCGCGTTAACCTCGGGGTGAGTGATGCTGCAGCTGTCGTCATGGCTACAGGCACGGTAATGGGAGCACGGCAGGTTGGGCTATACTTGTCATGTGGAGCAGAGAGGCAAGGATGAGCAGAAGGGCGGAGGGGCCAGTGTGGGGCACGCTCCACCCGGGCTGAGGGAGGGAGAAGGCCGACCCCACGCGAGCACGCTCCACCCGGGCTGAGAGAGGGAGAAGGCCGACCCCACCCGAGCACGCTCCACCCGGGCTGAGAGGAAGAAGGCAGCATCCTGGTGGTTCTCTGTTGGCCTTACTGCCCCTTATTACACCTCTGTCACCTCTATTACACCTCTATCACCTCTATTACACCTCTGTTACCACTATTACACCTCTGTCACCTCCATTACACCTCTGTCACCTCTATTACATCTATGTTACCACTATTACACCTCTGTCACCTCTATTACACCTCTGTCACCTCTATTACACCTCTGTAACCTCTATTACACCTCTGTCACCTCTATTACACCTCTGTCACCTCTATTACATCTCTGTTACCACTATTACACCTCTGTCACCTCTATTACACCTCTGTCACCTCTATTACATCTCTGTTACCACTATTACACCTCTGTAACCTCTATTACACCTCTGTCACCTCTATTACACCTGTCACCTTTATTACACCTGTCACCTCTATCATACCTGTCACCTCTATTACACCCCTGTAACCTCTATTACACCTGTTACCACTATTACACCTCTGTAACCTCTATTACATCTCTGTTACCACTATTACACCTGTCACCTCTATTACACCCCGTCACCTCCATTACATCTATTACCACTATTACACCTCTGTAACCTCTATTACATCTGTTACCACTATTACACCTGTCACCCCTATTACACCCCTGTAACCTCTGTTACATCTGTTACCACTATTACACCTGTCACCCTTATTACACCCCTGTAACCTCTATTACATCTGTTACCACTATTACACCTCTGTAATCTCTATTACTCATCAGTTACCTCTATTACACCTGTCACCACTATTACACTCCTGTAACCTCTAATACATCTGTCACCTCTATTACACCTCTGTAACCTCTATTATATGTTACCACTATTACACCTGTTACCTCTATTTCACCTTATTACACCTCTATCAGCTCTATTACACCTCTGTCACCCCTATTACACCTCTGCCACCCCTGTTACACCTCTGTTACCACTGTTACACCTCTGTCACCTCTATTACCCCTCTGTTACCTCTATTACACCTGTCACCTCTATTACAGCTCTGTCACCTCTGTTACCTCTATTACACCTGTGTCACTATGAACCTTGTAAAGGTTTCCTGGAGCAGAGCTCTAACTCCGCTTATTGACATCTTGGGAACACAGGGTTACCGGCACTGTGGTGTGAATGGCCCTCACATTCCCGTGGCTTTGCATGGTGTTCCATTCTGCAGGGGGCATGTCGACGCCCGGAGCCCCTTGGCAAAGAGGGAATGTGGGCACTGCCAGAACATGCAGGCACACATCAGCGACGGGCAAAGCTCCTGCTCCCGAGAACAACACTGCAGGAATCCGCATGCCAGTCACTCCGCCAACCACACCAGAGAGAAGGGCCATGCCCGTCTGTGCTCACATGGTACATATCTTAGCATGGGAAGATAACCTAACTGCTAGAAGCTGTGCCCCTACATTATTGTACAATTATTTCTTATAACCAATTTCTAATAATATATTTTTATTTTGTTATAAAATTAAGATATATAATAAGATATTAGATATATTGCCTATATACTGTAATAAATAACCATTGAATTTTTTATTTTAATTTAATGGGATAACTGTCACAGTGACACGAACTATTTCACACACTAATCTCCTTAAATCCACCTCATCTTCTGGCGGGGCTGTACTTGGTTCCCCTCCAGTGGGGACAAGTGTTGGTGAACCCTGGCTGGGCTAGAATGAGAGGCACGGCGTTCCCTGGATGAGAGGCACGGCGTTCCCTGGATGAGAGGCACGGCGTTCCCTGGATGAGTATTGCACTCAGAGAGCATGGTAACTAGCAACTACAATGCCCCCTCTATCACCACCGCCCACGGTATTTGCTGGAAGGAGGTTTGCTCCACCCCCTCTCTCATAAGCCCCTCCCACACCTGTGCTCTGAAGTTTGCCTGTTTGTCCTCCTTTTTTATAGCAGTGATGGCAATCCTCAAGCTCCTCCCACATCTCTGGTTTTGATTGGTCAAGCTTGGAGTCCAGTCACATGACTGTAGGCTTGTGTCCTCTACCCTGATCTGAACATTGCATGTCATTGATGAATGTATGTGATATAGTAATAAAAAGCTGAGACTAACACACACACACACACACACACACACACACACAGATGTGTTCTTCAGGTCGCACAGAGAGAAATGAGGGCTGTGTAACAGAATAAGCAGATTTTTCAACAAACTGCTCACAGTGTTATCAGAGCGAGATTAATAGATTAATAGATAAATAGATTAAGGGTCATAGATTAAACCTTTCCCCCCCTTCATAACCATGAAGGCTAGCCGTGTGCGGCCGGCCGTGTGCGGCCGGTCGTGTGCTGCCGGTCGTGTGCTGCCGGCCGTGTGCTGCCGGCCGTGTGTGGCTAGCCGTGTTTTATGGTGTGCTACACCTGCAGTGAGTTTTCACCTCAGGACCGTAGAATGCATAACCCAGTTTACGTGAAAGATGGAGAGCGAGAAATAAGCTCAACAACCCTCTCCCTAATTACCCCACACTCCCGCTCTCCCTAATTACCCCACACTCCCAGCATGCTGTTACATCAACCTACAGTCACGTGACTGAAAAGCAAGACTGATGTCTCAGACAGAGGGATCAATCGAGCCGATCAGCTCGGCAGCCGCATGGATCCCCAGAACAAATGTGAGAGGCAGATGAGTCGACAGGTCTGAGATCAGATATGACCTGCCCATCTTCTCCATAACACCAAGAGCAGATGTTTAGTCACCGTGAGTAAGTAGAATACGGATAACACATTTAGGGAGTTTCAACCTGAAACACATGATTCATAGACACTCTCACTCTCTCTCTCACGCTTCCTGTGTACGCATGTGTATGTGTGTGTTTGTGTGTGTAAGTGACCTCAAAAATGGCTCCTCTTGAGAGCCCTGTGCTTTCTCTGTCTCTTCTCGCTCCTGGACGCCACATTCTCTCCTGTCATTGACTGCTGGTCTCAGAAGAGGTGAATCAATTATTTTTTAATAAGAGCTCCAGTTAGTTCTTGGTGCATGGTGCTAAATATAATCCTTATTGTCATGATCTAATAAGCAGGCGGCCAGAGTTTGACCCCTTGTCAGGGAGAACGACAGGGAACTTCCTGGTATAGAGTTTAATTCAGAACAGGCTGAGAGGACACATGAGACACGACTGTGTAACCCTTCCTGTCCAGCATGGCACATTCATCTCAGTCATGAAACACAGTCAAAGTGGAGCAAAGTAGCTCTCACACACACACGCCTCTATGCATGCACACACACACACACACACACACACACACACACACACACACACACACACACATTCCTTTAGTAGGGCCATTCCACTGACAGGCTGCAGCCTGTAGGGATCAAACAGACGTTTAAGCTCATAGACCTATGGGGACGCCATGTCAGTCCGTGACTGTGGTCTGTCCCATGCTCTAATGACTACGCCACGCCAGCTGAAAATGTCTTAGTAATTCAGACAAGCACCGTGTTATCACTACCCACCAACCAACGCCGTTCTCCAGATAGACATCCGAGGCCTTGCACAAATTGCAGCTCTCTCTCTCCCTCTCTCTCTCTCTCTCGCTCTCCCTAAGATCTCCGAAGCTGTCAGCTCCTTTTCATCTGCCAAGGTCATTCTTCAGGATGCAGGAATCAAGCGGCAGTCGACCGCAGCGAGGAGGTGACGCGCTACGAACACGACGGAGATGGAAATAGAAGCGCAGACGCATGTCAAAGACTGAAGGACTTAATGAAAACGTGCACGCTTAACCAGAGAATGAACCGAACTCCCACGTGACACACACGTTCGCCTGCTGTAGTCTGGCAGTCACCATGTGTACAGTTATATTTAACTCGATGTTAAAGGGACAGAAACATGTACAGTTTGCATCTGCTGGACTGGGCGTTTCATGTTTAAACGTCTTTTCAGAGTTAATTCCTTCTGAATTAGACCCACACCTATGACTGGACGGTTACTGCAGAGAACAGCGTTCCTCTGTATGAATGCATCCCACTGGAAGTGTCAGACCTGTGCATCTGCATGGTGTCAACACAGGACGGATGTGATGGTCACCACGCAGACAGAGTGCAACCCTGCATCAGTGCTTGTGAGGAAATCAGTCTTCGGTGTCCTCTTCTTACTTAATGTCTGCGTTGTTAAACATTTAGGAAAGAGCTTTATTAGAAGAGCTCGGTGTAGACACGGGCTAGTTGAAGGGGTTATTATAGATAATGCTTTTGAAAAACGTTGTGATAATGTTGTAGTTGAGTGTTCCACTTGTCATATGGGATGTAAAATATGGCATTTCCAGCTACGGATAACAGGCAGGATGTTTCCTGAATGAGACGATGGCCTGTGAAGTGACTTAGCTGGAATGTCGGATTGTTCCAGTTCATAGGGGAATATTAGTGCATATGCAAATTTAGTCCATTTTGTTTTGACATCCCTTAGCAGCTGGCTAGCTGGCTCCATAGTGGCATGCACACTGAGAGAGAGAGAACTTGGATGTATATATCTGCTAGCAAATATTGTCTCCTTTTCTAAAGATATCTAGACAGGTTAATATTACAGGCCAGTGAAGATACAGGGTTGTTTATATGTGATGAAATCAGGGATTTATTGTGACTGATGTGTCTTCCAATTGTATGAATGAGTGTGTGTGTGTGTGTGTGTGTGTGTGTGTGAGACCTGGTTACATGATACTAAGTTTATCCACTCCAGCTCAGCGTGGTGACAGGCAGTCAGTGTGTGACAGGCTCAGTCACACCAGAGATACCTGAAGCATGCTAATGCCCCTGCTATGTGTTTACTTGTGTGTGTGTGTGTGTGTGTGTGTGTGTGTGTGTGTGTGCGTGCGTGCGCATGTATGCATTTGCATATGTGCATGCGTGTCTGTCTGCGGGTGTGCATGCATGTGTCTGTGCACGGGGAAGGGAACTCTGGGCTATGATTGGTCAGGTCGGGGACCCCATCTGGAAGAATGGTACTGCCCCGGACGCCACACGCCTAACCCACCCGTCACTCCGCTACAGCCGGGACAAGGTAGGGGGTCGGGGTGACGGAGGATGACCCCCATCAGTCACGTTCAGCTGCTTCGTGAGTTGGTCCTGTAGCCTGTCCTGAGAACGATACCTTTCTCATCCTTTACTCCTCTCTTCTCCCTCCCTCCTCTGCCCATCTTTCCTCATCTCCTCGGAAACCGAACAGCCCCCTTGACTGGCTTTACCCCCCCAACCCCCATCCTTCCACAACAGAAGCTCAGCGTACACACGCACACGTTCTCACTTACGACTGCGCCGATCCCTCCCTGACGTTCCAGAACGAACCGGGGTCTGTCATTAACCGGTTTAATGGATATCGGCGCAGCGCGGGCGTTACAGTGCCGTGCCAAACGCTAGCTTTTGCTGACAAAAAGAGTGGACGGACACACAGGCGATCACAGATGGGTCCCAGGGGCCTGTTTTAATTAACGCCTGCTGATGGATCATTTGTTTTCCACAGACACCATTATAAGGTCATTAAGGGAGAGAATGATTTCCTATTCGGCAGCTGGAACGGGCGGACGAGGCGGCAGAGGAACGCACGGAGCGGAGGAGCAGGGGGACATCGTCAAACACAGCGCGTCGGGCGAGTGGCCCACACACACACACCTCTCACACGCGTGGTCACGTGCCTTTAATAAAAAATACAAATAAAAGCATGGAGTTTGTGAAAAAAACAACAACCCCGGGGCTCCTCACAGCGGAGCGACGGCGCAGAGCACAGCTGGGGTTTGTCTGGCGGGAGCAGGGTTTGTGGGGGTGGGTGGAGATGGGATTAATGGCACGGAACGCAGCTGACCGCGAGCATGCACAGAGACTCCCTCCTCTCGACGCGCGTGAGGCGCGGCCGGCGCAGCTCCCGGTCCTCGATGTGCTCCGAAGCCGTCTGCGGCGTTCCCGCGGGATGATTCCGAGTCTCGGGCGAGGGAACCTGACCCGGGGGGAGCTGGAGAAGGAATGGTCAGGTGATTATAGCGCTCCTGCCACCATTTCCTGCTAACCCCAGCCACGGGACTAGCAGAACGGTTTCCTGGCAACATCTAAAGTGAGATTTCCCCGTTTGCCGTTCAGGGCTGCACGCACGCCACAAAAAACACACCACGCACGAGCACACGCTAAATACGTCTGACACCTGTCATCTCAGGGCTGATTGTGACACAAAAGTGTGTGTGTGTGTTTGTGTGTGTTCAGGTCATGTATATAGAGAGACACAGAGCACCACTTGCTGTTGATTCTAGGTGTTTGTAGACTGTTGTGAATTATAAATAGGTGCAGCAGATGTGTCTTTGATGGGACCTCAAAGCAAATGCTTATGTGTGGATGAACCTAAGTGGCCGCATACAGTATATTTAGTGAGGTGCAAGGTCAGAGAGCTCGGGGAGGCCGACCAGTCACAGTCAAGCTTTAAACAGACAAAGAGCCATTAAAGAGAGGGCTAGGGTCATTTTTATAACGCGACATTTACCGTGGGACCAATGAGTGACCCCCACTAGAGAACCTGGCAGTAGAAATGTCAGCCGTCATACGGGTTAATGTGGAAATTCACCACCTGTGGTATGAACAAACACACACCCGCACACAACAATCTCATAAACGCAGAAATACATCAGGCGCAAAAACTCATTTGAATGAATTGTCCACATGCTTTCTTCCCTCTCGCTCTTTGGCAGGAGACCCCGTTTCACCACCTGTGGCAGGTGTGCCAGCTGAGCAGAGATGATGGGATGCGTTTGCCCTCGTCAGTCTCTGTCCTCCAGAGAAACGCTGATAAAATCAGGCGCAGAAGCCGGGAAATGTAACAGGCCTGTGAATTTGATGTAATGTAATGGGGTTTTGTGTGTGACAAGCTAAAGTAACACTTAAACACCATCAATATCTCACACACACACACACAAACACACCATCGATATCAGGGCCCTTAGGATTAATGAGAACATGGGATGAAGATATTCCCATCATTTTTTGCTTTTATTGATTTAATGTAACACATGTGTAAAGAAACATGGTCATGTTCTACACACACACACACACACACACACACACAGAGAGAGAGAGAGAGAGAGAGAGAGAGAGAGAGAGAGAGAGAGAGAGAGAGAGAGAGGAGGTTAGGTGTGGGTCAATACTTCAATTTACATTTTCATTCGACTTGTCGGCTATGGAACAATGCTTGTCCTCTTGTGTCTGTCAGAATTGTTCCAGAATAATAACGGGTTTAGCTGCTACTGTCCTGACCTGAGACGGCTTCTGGGCTCAGAGTTTACGTAATGACGGCTTGTGCATAACGGGAACGTCCACACTGGAGTAGCACACAGCCAAAGTAATTACGCAGTACCTCAGAAAGAACGGGTTAGTCCTGGACCTTCTCTGAATGTGATGTAATGTAGAAGGGGAATGAACTGAGGTGTTGGCAGATAAAAAACCACACAGTGCATGCGCAAGATGGAAAAAAACAAAGATACACCACCCTAGATATGCCGCACACACCACCCTAGATATGGTCCACACACCACCCTAGATATGCCGCACACACCACCCTAGATATGGTCCACACACCACCCTAGATATGGTCCACACACCACCCTAGATATGCCGCACACACCACCCTAGATATGGTCCACACACCACCCTAGATATGGTCCACACACCACCCTAGATATGCCGCACACACCACCCTAGATATGCCGCACACAACCCTAGATATGCCGCACACACCACCCTAGATATGGTCCACACACCACCCTAGATATGGCGCACACACCACCCTAGATATGATGCACACACCACCCTAAATATGCCGCACACACCACCCTAAATATGCCGCACACACCACCCTAGATATGGTCCACACACCACCCTAGATATGCCGCACACACCACCCTAGATATGGTCCACATACCACCCTAGATATGGTCCACACACCACCCTAGATATGCCGCACACACCACCCTAGATATGGTCCACACACCACCCTAGATATGGTCCACACACCACCCTAGATATGCCGCACACACCACCCTAGATATGCCACACACACCACCCTAGATATGCCACACACAACCCTAGATATGCCGCACACACCACCCTAGATATGATGCACACACCACCCTAGATATGCCGCACACACCACCCTAGATATGATGCACACACCACCCTAGATATGCCGCACACACCACCCTAGATATGCCGCACACACCACCCTAGATATGCCGCACACACCACCCTAGATATGACGCACACACAACCCTAGATATGCTCCACACACCACCCTAGATATGCCGCACACACCACCCTAAATATGCCGCACACACCACCCTAGATATGCCGCACACACCACCCTAGATATGGTCCACACACCACCCTAGATATGCCGCACACACCACCCTAGATATGGTCCACACACCACCCTAGATATGGTCCACACACCACCCTAGATATGCCGCACACACCACCCTAGATATGGTCCACACACCACCCTAGATATGGTCCACACACCACCCTAGATATGCCGCACACACCACCCTAGATATGCCGCACACAACCCTAGATATGCCGCACACACCACCCTAGATATGGTCCACACACCACCCTAGATATGGCGCACACACCACCCTAGATATGATGCACACACCACCCTAAATATGCCGCACACACCACCCTAAATATGCCGCACACACCACCCTAGATATGGTCCACACACCACCCTAGATATGCCGCACACACCACCCTAGATATGGTCCACACACCACCCTAGATATGGTCCACACACCACCCTAGATATGCCGCACACACCACCCTAGATATGGTCCACACACCACCCTAGATATGGTCCACACACCACCCTAGATATGCCGCACACACCACCCTAGATATGGTCCACACACCACCCTAGATATGCCGCACACACCACCCTAGATATGCCGCACACACCACCCTAGATATGCCGCACACACCACCCTAGATATGGTCCACATACCACCCTAGATATGGCGCACACACCACCCTAGATATGCCGCACACACAACCCTAGATATGCCGCACACACCACCCTAGATATGGCGCACACACCACCCTAGATATGGCGCACACACCACCCTAGATATGGCGCACACACCACCCTAGATATGGCGCACACACCACCACCACCACAAATGATTAGAAATGTCAGCCGTTAAATGTATATTATAAAATGACGTTATTCATTATTTTTATGAAATAGGCGACTGTGTGACTATGGCACAGACTTTAAAAAAGAAAACTACTCAGAAATGATTTTAAAACAGTTAAATCTTCACTGACACGAGCTTGAATCCCACTTGTATAATTACATTTCTGTTCGTAGGTGCAGTATGCAAATAAAAACCACTCGCCGACAAGCTCCACACCGAAGACCCCGGACGGCTCTCCGTGTCTGACGACTTGAACAATCAATCACATCTGACAGCAGCGTGGAGCAAACCGATGTCTGGAGGACGCTGCGTGGCCCAGCTTCCAGTTCGTATTAAGCAGGAACCCACGGGGAAAGTAGCTAGTCTTTCGTCGTGGGTGGATACACAGGACATACAAATGCAACAGATACAGTATTTGAGTCTTAATACAAGTAATCCGTTTAGTTCACGATTTTAATGTTCAGCACTGCTGTGTATCTGCTCCTGTGTTATGTGTACACTAGATCACATTCTAATTACTTCCTGTCCCATTGATTTTAAAGTATAAGGGCTTACTGGTTTTGCAGATCTATTCTCTTTAACTCGTTAGCCATTTCATTACCTAGCTTTCATTTCTTTATCCATGCTCACCTGCATGTCTTCCAGAGACACCGTCTCCTACTGCTACTTTATCTCGGATCTCATTAAACACGTAATGAAATCAATTACGAGTTTTAATTAGCTTGCCAAAGCACGATGGCACCAGTGAGATATGGGAGTGCGCAAGCGCGGATCTTCAAACAGCCAGGGACGTGCGCGGCAGCAGGAAGAACGCATGTTTGGTGAAGATAACACGGGTTCGTGTCTTTCTTCTTCAGCTCTTTAGGTGCGTGACTTTCTTTATTCATCCGTTACACCATTCTAGCATTAAAACAACAACAAAAACAAAAGTATCTTTTCACAACCCTAAGACTCTCGTAAGAATATTACGCAGTTTTCCCCATAAATCCAGTTCTTCTCCACTGATACGGATACCAAGGAGAACACAAATCCAATATTATTACCAGCGCCTGATATTCTCACACCCTCTCTCCCAATTATTGCCAGTACATTCTCGGCAGGGCTCTGCCTATTTATCAGAGCTCCACCTTCATCCCACGGCTTTTCCTATCTCCTCTGCGCATCCCACAAACCTAAGCGGCTCAGCCTTGAGCCTCGCCAATGCACAAATCAATAATTTCATTTCGACACTGTCTCAATTTTCAATTAAAGATGAGCCCAGTGTCTGCAGACCGCTCCAGACGGACGTCACTCACTCAGCTATGCCCCCCCCCCCACACCACAGCACCCCTCCCCCCGTCGGATTGTCACACGTCGCTTGATGCTTCTGGAAAAACAAACGCTTGTTGCAAAAGGGCACATTACATCAGACGACAATCATCGCGCCAGGTTAGTAGACTGAATATTTCTTTTTGCTGTACACTGAGTGTAGGGGAGCTAACCAGATCCTAGACGGTTCCTGGGAGAAAGTTCTCAGATTTCCAGACTGTCAAACAAAAAGAAAAGATGCAGATGTTTGGAGTACTCAGTGTCAGATGATTGACAGCTGTGCATGGGGGGATGGCTCTCTTTCGTTTTTAGAAGGCCGTCTTTGATAATCAGACCAATGAACGGAGTGATTAGCGCCATCAGATGGTGCTGAGGGTATTGGAGCTGTTAGTCTGAGGCCTTCCGAGCCCACCAGGCAGGGCAGCGTAACGGGGCTTAAAGACCTGGTATAACCCACCGACAGGGGGTGGGGAGACCCCCGGGGCGGACGGAGACGAGGCGGCCTGCGTCTGCCCCTCTGAGGGCACGGAAAGGGCTTCCCTTCAGGCTGCGTCTGGAACTCTCCCCCTCCTCCGTTCAGAACTGCGGAAGGCCGGAGTGCTGCTTCACCCGGCAGGATGTACAGTTGATAATGACTCTCCTAACCCATCGACGGCAGTCATACCGTTTCCAAGGAAACAGCCACCTCGGCTGTGGGCTTTTCCTTTGCAGGGGCCGTCATGCTTGGCACGTCTTGTTTTGCGTAGTGTTTACTCCACGTACAGTAACTTAAAGGGGACAGAAGACCCCAGGGGTGGTAAACAGGGTTGTGTCGGGTTCTGTTAAATGCTGGCGGGCAGAACTCAGACCTCCGCCATGGTCCACAATTTAACGAGTGACTTTATGAAGTCCCTTCCACTGATGTTGGAAATTACACAAGGGAATCTATGAAAACCAGGAAGCAGAACATCTTTGCTTTCTACTGTGGAGCAGAAATCCATCCTTAAAAGCTATTACTTGTAGATGTCAGGGGGTTTGTTTGAATAAAATTCTTCAGAAAGCTTCTACTTTGGGTTTTTGGATTCTGCGTCTCAGAAGACAACAGCCTCAGAGAAGCTGAAGGATCCGGACTGACATCAGCACCGACATCTCATGACTGCACGTGCACATGTCTCCATTACGAAGAAGATGAAGAATGATGAAGAAACTCTCTAACCTCTCAATCTTCCTCGTTGGGGACAGACACGGTCTCACCCGGTCTCACCGTGGTTATCATCGTCATCTTCTCTGCCCGATGAAGTCGTTACAGTTGCATGGACTCCTCAGCCACGAGAGGGGGCTCATCTTCCCTCCCCGCATTCGTTATATTGGAGAACAGAGCCGCTACAGTCAGGGAAGCAGCGGCTAGTCGTCTCGGGGGTCACGAGGACATATTTGAGGTTCTGCATGCTTGCTCCATGACCGCATGCACTGCCCGTTGCTGTGTGCTATGTTGTCGTGTGTGGGGGAACAGCCCTGCCAGACAACAGACATATTTTTACCCCCATGACATTTACAGGTGATCTAATGTTCTCAGGTGATCTCCATGGGACGCATTTGCCTTTAAAAGCCCCCCTGAGGGTAGGGGTAAAAGTATTGAGAGCCTTCTTGATGGGCATTACCAAGTGGGGTGGGGCAAATTTAGAGCGAAGGTGACCTATAGAAGAACCTTCATGCGGGGGTCCGGGGCGGGTAGTGTAAGGCATTATTCCAACAGCATGGAGGGGCAGTTTGATGGCGGTTCTGTGGTAAGCCTATAACTCTAACCCCCTGTCCCCAACAGCTGTAATGGAGGACCTCTCAACCTGCACAAAATGGTCTCCTTGCCATTGGCATGAAAACACATATAAATCAGGAGTGTCCAGCAGTAGAGGACCGCTTGTGTGTGTGTGTGTGTGTGTGTGTGTGTGTGTGTGTGTGTGTGTTTGCTGCAGATGCTGCAGGAGAGGGCCGAGGGGTTCGTGATGAATTTTACGAGGCTGTCGGTTTCTTTCCTATTGTGTGATTAGAACCTGTTGCTACGGCC
>NC_137505.1:6930000-6955000 GCF_041902795.1 Electrophorus electricus | reverse complement strand
CACAGCTCCAATAAAAACATTAAACTGACACCAGCTAGGGAAACGTCTCTCATCACACGTTTAGTACTTATCTAGGAGCACTAATTATCTCTGCCTTTCTCTGGGACCCTGTTTCCCAGAGGATTATGGGTAAGAATTTCCCTTGCCCCATAATGCCCCAGGTTTTGACAGCTTATTCCTGTGTGCGGTAATGTGGTAGTCAGGTGAGGGACTGTGTGTGTTCTTGCATCAGCATTTGTCTAAAGGTCTCCTCATGTGACCTGTGCTGCTGTTCTGTGTGTGGGTGTGTGTGTGTGTGTGTGTGTGTGTGTGTTTGTTTTCCTCCACAGCTCATAAGAGCGAGGCAATAATTACATCACATTGCAGCTGTGGTTCACAGTTGTTTCATTTAAGCAACACAGAGACGTGTTCAGAGAGACGTGTTCCACACGTGTACGAGGTGTGGGGCCTCTACAACACAGATCTCTGTTCATAGATCAAGCAGGCATGTCAAACACAGATAGTGCAACAGTGTCACCTAAAAGCTGAGATCTAAGAAGTCTAACAGAGAGTGAGAGAAGGAACGAAAGAGAGATGGAGACAGATAAAGGGAGAAAGAGAGAGAGAGAGAGAGAGAGAGAGAACGGAAAACAACGCGACATTCTCTCGCGCTAAACAATCCTGTCTGGGACAAATCCAGTTAGTCCTCTCCACAACACCTTTCATAAGGGCCTGATTCAATTGTAGACTCCAAACACAGCACATGAGACTCCAACACCGCACTCAGTGTAATTCAATCAGCAAATGAACCCCATCAGCCAGCGTGATTTTAGGGCCATGCTGTTGGGTGAAGATAGCATCTTAGCATCATTAATTCCTCGTCTTGCCCCACTACAAAAGGGGGGACGTTATGTATTATAGTCATTTAGACTTTTAACATATAATTGGTCTGATTAAATCAGGTTTCATGATGTGGAAAATTGCAGGAACGTTCAAGGCAGGAGCACTGAGTGAGAAGGCTGGGAATGTGAGCCCTGAACTCTCAGCTACAAGCTCGGACAGAACCTCAGTCTGGACATTACCGGATCCCCCTCAGGCTTATGCTCACCACTGACTCTGGACCTGTGTTAGAACCCATGATACACACTTACAGGGATATTACACGGTACACGGGCATTTCGTCGACCCCGGGGTCACCCAACCTGTACCTGTGGCTATCCCGCAAGCCACCCAGCCTGATCCTGGTCCGGTTCCCGGCGTGAGAGACGCCGCCCGTCCTGATCCTGGTCCGGTTCCCGGCGTGAGAGACGCCGCCCGTCCTGATCCTGGTCCGGTTCCCGGCGTGAGAGACGCCGCCCGTCCTGATCCTGGTCTGGTTCCCGGCGTGAGAGACGCCGCCCGTCCTGATCCTGGTCCGGTTCCCGGCGTGAGAGACGCAGCCCGTCCTGATCCTGGTCCGGTTCCCGGCGTGAGAGACGCCGCCCGTCCTGATCCTGGTCCGGTTCCCGGCGTGAGAGACGCCGCCCGTCCTGTTACCGGGTCTGTTTCTGTAGCAGCGCCGCCGGACCCGCCTGTTCCTGTTCCCACTCCTCGAGTCCCCGTGCCTCGTGCTAGACTCCTCAAAGCGCTCCTGCTGCCTCCGCCCCGGGTTCCCGCCCGTCCCGCTCCGGCCTGTTTGTTCCTTCTCTGCTTTTTTTTCTCCTGTTGTGTTCTGTCCCGTCCGTTCGTATAATACGTATAATGTATAAACTACTATATATGTGTGTGATATACATATATATAATGTAATAATAATACGTATAGTGTATAATGCACTATATATGTGTAATATACATATAATGAGATATATATATATATATGTATGTGTGTGATATACATATAATGTGTAATATACATATATATAATGTAATAATAATACGTATAGTGTATAATGCACTATATATGTGTAATATACATATAATGAGATATATATATATATGTATGTATGTGTGTGTGTGTGTGTATAATGTATGCATGACAGCTGATATAAAGTGGTTCAACTCCTCCAGCGGCTGTCCAGGAGGCTGCACCTCCTCCCCACCACCTCCTCTGCACCTCCTCTCATCCCACCAGCCACGGAGCCTCCTGTATTGGGAACAGTGGTGGAGGATACGGATAATCTCTGGGAACACCTCCCGTCGTTCCCTGCCCGCCTCGCTCTAGTGTCCGGACGCTCTTCCGAACGCTGGGCTGTGTGAAGCCGTATGACTCACGTAGCCGGAGGGGACACAGCCCAGCGTGCTTCTGTTTTGCTTGATGTGTACTTTGTGTGTACGTACGGTGAGCAGTCATTACGCCCTCGTCTTTTATCATTCCGGTCCCCACCCACACACACCACCCCACGTCCAACGCAAACATCCGCGAGGCAACTCCGTCTGCATGTCTCCTGGATTAGTACTGGGATCCACAATTCCGAGCTGTGAAGCAGTACTAAGCCAGATGTCTACTAGCAACATCTATCAGGCAAACAAATTCATTTACATCCACATTCTAGCTCCCAAAGCTTTGGAAGGACCACATAATAGGAACATCATAGCTACCAAACCGCCTGCATTCCTTCGGCAAATGGCACAGGAATTCTCGTTACCATTCCGGAGTAAATTCTTTAATGTCATGCAATCACTTCCAGACCGCACTTTCCACATTCCTTTCCTAAGCAGTTAAACGACATTTCACAGAAAAAAAACACAACTTCTAAAGTGTGACATTCCATCCAGGAGCGGTTCAACAACATTCCTTGATGATTCGGCACTAATCATAACCGTCAAATCATCACATTCCTACCTTTGCCATGACTCCGGTTAGTGTCATTCATTTGGAGATGTGTGGTACTGAAAACCAAAACAACCCCTCAGAAATTCTGCAGGGTTTATGTTTGGCAGTATGAATATGCACCATGATATCTGCATGTTTTCTGTGATGATGCTTACCGGTTTCCGAGCAGCGCACTGCCTGTTTTCACATCTTGGGAACACCGTCATTAAGATGCATACATCTCACGTTAGCACCAGAGAGAGACACACCGCCACAGGAACCTAGATAGCATCATGTTTGTATTCAGGACCTGCTTGCTCCATTTTACCCTCTATCTCTTGTGACCTCTGACCCCGAGGAACTAACAACAGCCTGGCTGTCTCTAGGTAGGCACTGAGCCGCAGGGTGGGAGGAGAAGTTTTGTGCTGTGAAACTTTCCTGCAGCTGTGCCCTAATCTGTTCTAATCTGCATCTCATCTGCATCTAATCCAGCAGTCATAGGTACTGAGAGCTGAAAGGTGACAAGGAGTGTAAAATCATTGTGCCAAGCAACATGCTCGGGAAATACCCTGGAAACTTTCAGGGACGCCAACACAAGGAAGTGTGCAAAGTGTGTGTGTGTGAACTGTCCACATGACGTGCTTGGCTATATGAATTTGCCTATACAGTTTGCACTGTTTGTCTGTGTAAATATGCATTCATGAGGATGGGAAATAGTTTTATTGTAGACAATCACATCCCGTGTAGGAGACTGAATGTGATGATGTTTACACACACACACACACACACAGACATACACACACACACACAGCAGCTGTGTTATTTAGCTGTGAATGGATCCCTCTGTTTATGACATGTGTTGTAGTGTGCGGTATGACTTATGACCCAGGACCTTTATGGCTCAGTGAGTGCTAATCAGTTTACACAAGAACTGCAGACCCGGACTGTTTCACAGGGGAAAAAAAAAGCACACACACACACACACACACACACACACACACACACACACACACACACCACAAACTATGGATGGCCTTTGCACACGCCCGGATGTTTGCATTGTGTGTGTGTGTGTGTGTGTGTGTGTGTGTGTGTGTGTGTGTGTGTGTGTGTGTGTGTGTGTGACGCAGAAAGGATGCTTGACAGCCCGTGTTTGCCTGATCTTATTCAGCTGTGGACTGTGAATGTGCACCAGAGGTTTAAGGTCACTATATAATAAAGTGCACAGAGCCACAGTTATTACACATGTAAATCCCTGCTTCAGAACTGCAAAACGCAAATCTGCCCATGTTTCCACACACAAAAAAATTATTTTCTTCCTCCTTTTCCCATGGAATACTGGTTTGCGACCTCAGTGACATCACGACAGAGCCGGGTGCTGACATTACCGCGCTTTATTGCTGTACAGGAATCTTATAAAACATAACCAAAACAAAATATGTACCAAGACATATACCTTGTTCCCTCCCTTTAAATTCTTTCCCCACAGACACGCATGTATCGAAGCGACAGTTATATTTATATATCGTATGCACGAAAGGAAACAGGATGGTGGAAAACAGGGACCATTATGGAGTTGTGCGGAGGCTAACGTGTACAGCCACACTGATGCAGAACTGTGCGAACCGCCTGCAGGGGGCTCGGAGGTGCGCAGGGCTGTAGCGCCGGGCCGAGGGCGACACACCGGACATGTTGGGGTGGGCTTCGGCGCAGCAGAGTCCTTCTGCAGGGGATGGACTGAGGGCTCACGTCACATGTTTACATTAAACATGTCCACGCGGGGGTCGGGAGAGGTCCACAGCACCAGGCGGGACAGGCGTGGGGTCGGAGAGGCAGTGGTATTTGTCTTTATATTACGTACTGAACAGAAATAATTGGTGTTATTACAAAAAAAAAAAATAATAATAATAATTTTTTTAAATTGGCATAAATAATTCAGCGCCAAAATAGATCATCCATGTTTAACCCTGTTTAGCAGTAGCAAAGCAAAAATCCATCGTGCTTACGCAGGCTGTGATGGCGTGGGTTGTTAGCAAAGGTCTGCACTCACTTTCCCAGAAGCCCTGCTGTGTGAAGGTCTTCCCAGCTATTACACAGTGTGGGCACTGCCGTGCTAGCCCTGGGTTCTGGCACGGTTACTCTGGTCAACAGCTCGACACACTGGTCGGGTGGGCAGTCAACAGACCCACTTCTAATCACTTTGAAAGCAGCTTTATGGGGGGGAGCAGAATTTGGTGATTGCAGTTTTGTGAAGACCATGTGGGTGTGCAGAAAAAATCAGGGCACAGTCGTAAAAGGAGCGTAAACTCAAGAGCCTGGATTTGGCGAGAGTCCAGAGTAGCGTCTCTCATGAAACTACTCAGTAGGTATAATGTTCGAATAGAACTCTGGAGATTATGCATGTCTCCTTGATGTTTTTAGATCATCTTTTTTTTTTTTTTTTTTGTTCATGTACAAAGTCATTTTTATAAACAAATTTACAATCATCAGACGACCATGTAGATGTCGACAGCAGTGTCAGGACTCCTGGACCGAGATGAAGACGCTGAAAACTATAAACAGAGAACCATCACGGGCGGTACTGAAGAGCAGTATAGTCATAGTCCAGAACTGGGGAGAATTTTACGCTTGGGCTTCACAAACTCCACGGCCCTGCAACACCGAGCGGAGAGCAGGGGGTTGCATGTGCACGCAGTCCTGTACATTCAGCGAGTTCGCCCAGGTGCAGAGTGAGCGATACGATTGGACGAAGTCAAAACACACGAGCTCTCAGCCCGCCGTGGCAGACAGATGCTAACAAACATGTCAGCAGGAAGAAGAGCCAACAAAGATCAGGGGAAAAAAAGAAAGGAAGAGTACCAAACATCTGGTACCAAACATTTGACATTTCATACACTGATCGCAGTCATACAAGCACGAATAACAGCCACTCATCAGGTAAAACCCCTCATTCATCACTGCAGTACTCCACTTTCACAAATCTTGCAGGATTATAACAATGATTGGCCAGTTTAGCTGATCTTTTTGGGACACGCCCAGCCTGTGCAGGGACATATTGGAGACGAAGCTCATTGTCTCAGTAGTCGCTGGATGTCTGTATTCGGTCTTCTGGTGCATACCGAAGAAACTGGTGCATGTCCAAAGTCCCCAGTTCAACGTGTACGTACGTCAGTTCATAGAGAAACACGGCTGCACATGTAGACAGTGAGACAGTGTAAACCACACATCTCACATTTGCTTTTCGTCCCTCTTTTTTCTGTGATGTTACGGAGAAGACACGACAGCTTGAGGTGTTCGAGAATACCGGCACGCCGGAACTGAAACGAAGCTGAAACTCTGAAGGCTCAGTGCAGACTGTCTACTTTAAACGGAGGACCTTTGCATGTAACCTCACGTAAATCTACAAATTATGTCCCTCACACTGGGGGCCCCAGAAGTAATTGGACAGATGCCAGGTGTGACATCACATCTTGGCTCGTGCATTAGTTCTCCTAACAGCGCAGTAAGATTATCCAACAGCAGTGCGGCAGATAAAGGTGATTGTGGAGGTAAACAATGCATTAAATCTGAAACATCACGAGCCTATATGTGTCGCACAGCAGCAGCTGTGTGTAGGGATACCAGCAGAACTGCCTGTGTGTAGGGATACCAGCAGAACTGCCTGTGTGTAGGGAGACCAGCAGAATTGAGTGTGTGTAGGGATACCAGCAGAATTGAGTGTGTGTAGGGAGACCAGCAGAACTGAGTGTGTGTAGGGAGACCAGCAGAACTGAGTGTGTGTAGGGAGACCAGCAGAACTGAGTGTGTGTAGGGAGACCAGCAGAACTGCCTGTGTGTAGGGATACCAGCAGAATTGAGTGTGTGTAGGGACACCAACAGGACTATTTGTGTGTAGGGAGACCAGCAGAACTGAGTGTGTGTAGGGAGACCAGCAGAACTGAGTGTGTGTAGGGAGACCAGCAGAACTGAGTGTGTGTAGGGAGACCAGCAGAACTCAGTTTGTGTAGGGATACCAGCAGAACTGAGTGTGTGTAGGAAGACCAGCAAAACTAAGTGTGTAGGGAGACCAGCAGAACTGAGTGTGTAGGGAGACCAGCAGACCCTGATGACTTGCCTCTAACGGCGGACTACAAAAGCCAAAGGGGTACGAACAGCTTCCTGCACTCCTTACCGGCCACGTCATCCGCGTGGCACCGCACCGTGCTTCTGGCTTGCTTCCCGGAGACGAGGCACGGATACAGACGTGTGTCAGACAGACGTCATCTGCCAAACGGTTTAGTTCACAACGTGATGGTTTTATTTAAGATTACGTCAATCTGTCCAATTACTTGCAGTCTCCCCTGACATGGGTGTAATATGAACACAAGAGCTACGATTCCTCTATCGTTCACTCAATATGAGATGTAAATACCTCGACTTAAACCTGACATTCTGCACTTTGAAGTCAGTCTCTTTGTATAATTTTATCTCCAGAGTGCTGAGCACAGTGCCAAAACAACTGAAATTGTGTCAGTGGCTGTATGTGCTATATACCATTCACCTGTCACCAGCATGGTGTGGACATGCGTGACCTCAGCCCACACCGCAGAAATTTCACCTCCGAACAAGGTGCTAGTTTCAGTCCATTGCCGTGGTGTGAGGATTGTGGGTTTACGTCCAGCAATGCAATCCGAGTTGGAATCTGCACGAGCATCTGTTGGTAAAGTCCTGCAAAGTTCCTGTGATCTTGATGTCGTTTCCTCTGTGGCCAGTCTTACCCGTGCAGTAAGACGTGTTTGTGGAGAAAGCGCGGCTTCCTGTGTGTGTCCTTCTACGTTAGCTAGCATTGTTTCTGTCGACACGTGTCTGTGCATTGCCGAGCTGTCTGCGTGTCCCGGAGTTCACTCTGCCATGTGCTTTGCATCTGAAGCCGGTGGGTATTGTAGCTTCAAATGAAAATGTCCCCGGGGTATCACTGAGAGTTTCCCTGAGCCCGGCCCTTCGCCCGAGTATTACCCCTCCCACGATCTCACCATCCCCCCACTTTGGAAAGGGACGCGACCTCCCAAGGTGGGTCTCAGAAGCACCCGGAGGAGAAATGTGACCCTGAAGAAAGCCGGAGCGTTGGGGTCGGAGAGGGACTCGGCGTGTAAACTTCGACGTGGGGCGCCCCTGAGCGGCGCAGCGGCCTCGGCTAGCGCACAGGGACAAACCAGCACCAGGTTGATTCTGAGTAGCGACACTAAACTATGGCACACGAACAGAGACCGAAACCGCAGTAGAGGCGGGCGAGCTCCAGATACAGTGAACAGCCCTAGGACTGAAACCGCTGCCCTGGCAACAAACGACAGCCCAGCCGTGCTGCTCTCTTTCTGGACATTGGCATGGCAGTGAGTTCCGGGGAGCTGCGTCGCCATGGTGTCAGCGCTCCTTCCGCGAGATGACAAACGTGAACAGTCTAAACCACGGGCAAGGCCTTGGTGGAGGGCCACAGTGGGGACCAGAGTAACCATGGTAACTAAGGGGAAGTTTTCTTGGTGATATTCTTCTTGTGTTTGAGCGCCAAGGTGGGTAAGGCTCGTTTGTCCGGAAGGCCTGTCAAAGGAGAGACGGAGCAGAGAATGAAGGGAGGAATAGAGGGATCACTTAGAGAGAACAGGATGACAGGGTACCATTATAATGCAAACACTTTCATTTCCAGTTATACACAATCCGAAAAGTACACAGCAGAAATATTCATGTCACAGAGACGTGTGTGTGTCACTAAAAGCAAAAAGAAAAAAACAAAAACAAAACCCCACAACAAATCAACAACAACGACGGAAACCGCAGAATTCCAGTGTCTGGAAACGGTTGGGATGAATGTGGCACATTGGGAACGGCCGTAATTAAAAGGCACACATCAGGTGTAATCGTATCCCTGCTCCTGTCCTGCACAGGCACGGGTGCTCACCACGGGTGTCGAGGCTGAAATACCCGGGTACGAATTACCTATGGAGGAGGACCCTTGTCCTGACATCGCTGTATATGCATAAGAGACATAACTAACAGACTCCGCTGCATACACGTATGCACAGCCCTAATCCATCAGTCAAAAGCAATCAATGCACAGATAAATCTATCCGACGAGGCTTTCTAATCATCCTTGGCCAGTAAATACCAGGAAATTTGACCGGGATCTCCTGCTGGCTTCCAGATCCTCTCTCTCTCTCTCTCTCTCAAGAGAGAGAGAGAGAGAGAGAGAGAGAGAGCGAGCACTGAGGGAAAGGGGTGAGAACTGCTCGCTCCTTTACTGAGACAGTGGGCTTTTAAAAGGGGGGGGGCATTTGGGGCTTTTTACAGCTCGTGTAAACGAAGTGAAGAGTTAAAAACAGAAGACAGAAAATGGGAAAGAGGAAGTGAGCTACAATAAGAACTATAGAGCAAGTGGAAAAGCCTGTTTCATTAATGAATGATGAAGCACAAAGCTCCACAGAACTGTGAGAACGAGAGCGTCTCTGCACCGTCCTGTGATGTTTGCGGAGCACAAGAGCACACGAGTCTGAGCGCTGAGAACACCTCACGAGGCACGGACGAGGCACCGGGACTGAGAGGCGCGGGGGATGAGGCAGCCCACGTTGGAGAGTGTAGTGAGAGCGATCTCGCGTGCCCTTGGAGCTGATGCTGTGAGATCCGTGTCCCGTGTTTCACCGTATGCCTGTGGCAGGGCATCCTTACGAGAGTGCGTGTCCACGCTTTCTGTCTCCACACAAAGAGCAGTGAGTATAGAGTGTAGTGAGAGCGCAGTGAGAGTGCAGAGACTATAGAGAGTGCAGTGAGAGTGCAGTGAGAGTGCAGAGACTATAGAGAGTGCAGTGAGAGTGCAGTGAGTATAGAGTGTAGTGAGAGCGCAGTGACAGTGCAGACTATAGAGTGTAGTGAGAGTGCAGTGAGAGTGCAGTGAGTATAGAGTGTAGTGAGAGCGCAGTGAGAGTGCAGAGACTATAGAGAGTGCAGTGAGAGTGCAGTGAGAGTGCAGAGACTATAGAGAGTGCAGTGAGAGTGCAGTGAGTATAGAGTGTAGTGAGAGCGCAGTGACAGTGCAGACTATAGAGTGTAGTGAGAGTGCAGTGAGAGTGCAGTGAGTATAGAGTGTAGTGAGAGCGCAGTGAGAGTGCAGAGACTATAGAGAGTGCAGTGAGTATAGAGAGTGCAGTGAGAGTGCAGTGAGAGTGCAGAGACTATAGAGAGTGCAGTGAGTATAGAGTGTAGTGAGAGTGCAGTGAGAGTGCAGAGACTATAGAGAGTGCAGTGAGAGTGTAGTGAGAGTGCAGAGACTATAGAGAGTGTAGTGAGAGTGCAGTGAGTATAGAGAGTGCAGTGAGAGTGCAGTGAGTATAGAGGATGCATTCCAGAGATGCAGGACACCCAGAGAGACAGACAGACAGACACACACACACACACACACCCCACATACGAAGTAGCCTAATCTATAATTTACACCTATTGGTCTATTCTCACACACACACACACACACACACACACAGACACAGACACACAGACACACACACCTTCAGACGCATTCCTTTTTGCTTTGTTTTTACTACAGTCAGAGGTTTTTACAGTCAGAGGTAATTAACTATTTAACAATGCATGCAATAATAACAGGCCAGGATTATGACTTCATGAATATGCAACATGCTTATTCACTGGAGATCATTTACACTATATTGATGAAATATTCCAGATTTTGCAGTTCTAATGGAACATTTGAGGAGGAGCTGATCTGAAAAGCCCCACCCCTGTGCATGTGACATGTATCTCAAATTCACCCTGACTCCTCCCCCTCACGAAAACGCACAAAGCCGGACCTCGGCGAGGAACATTCCGGACTGTCACCGCGCTGAAAGGTCGACAGCACACAATGACCCTGTCAGAGCCTCTCCATGCCCACGGTCACCACGGAGATGACTGGACAACATTAATCCTACACCTATTAGAGCAGTCCGAAAAACAAAGGCAGAAGGCCACGAGGAGGACGAAGCATCCTTACTGCGGAGAACATGAGGAGACAACCACCCACACACTCAACCGTCCACGCACCGGAATGTCTCTCTGAACACGTCTGTGCTGTCTGTCAGCGCAACACCCATGTGTGGCGGCATATTAACCACAGCACATGACCACCACGCACATTAATGGGAGATGGAGCCACAGCGATGCACTAGAACCAGAAGTCTTTCTCATTTTCTTTCTTTTACACACACACACACACACAAATTCCCCACTCTGGCTTCTTTAGGTGACTTTTCTCCTTCAAGCTCAGGTGCTCTACCAGACATCTGGACCCTGAGGGTGTTGTGTAGTTTCCCCAAGACTGCACATATATGCACGTGTCTGTGTGTGTGTGTGTGTGTGTGTGTGTGTGTATATATACACGCACGTACTTCTATTTATTTTCTGTATCTTTGTTTTTTGTCCCTATCTGTCTCAGTTCCCCCTGGTTGTAGTAGCCTGTGATCAACTCCGTGAGAGCCCAGGTGCAGTGTGGGAAACTCTCGGGCTTCTTCATGACACCTCCACGCTGGAAGGCAGAGGCCAGGGGTCCCGTCTCTGCCTCGATTAGCTCGGCCACAAAGACGTGGAGGCAGAGCGCAAATTAGGCAGATGCCGCGGTGCAATTGGGCAGTGGGGCTGTGAATGGGGGCCTGTTGTTTAGAGAGTGGGGGGGGCAGATTGTGGCATACATGGCTTTATCAGACTGTTTGTTTTGATCAGACTACAGTCAGTCAGACCGCGCACACACACACACACACACACACACACACACACACACACACACAAAAGAAATGCTTGGGGGATTCGAACTAATTCCCCAAATAAGAAGTGCGTGTGTGTAAGTATGTAAGTATGTAAGAGTGTGTGTGTGTGTGTGTGTGTGTGTGTGTGAGTGTGTGTGTGTGTGTGTGAGTGTGTAAATATGTAAGTGTGTGTGTGTGTGCGTGCGTGAGTGTGTGTGTGTGCATGTGTGAGTGTGAGTGTGTGTGTGTGTGTGCGTGCATGTGTGTGTGAGTGTGAGTGTGTGTGTGTGTGCATGTGTGTGTGAGTGTGTGTGTGTCTGTGGGAGTGTGTGTGTGTGTGAGTGTGTAAGTATGTAAGTGTATGTGTGTGTGTGTGTGTGTGTGTGAGAGACTCTTCCTTCATAAAGATGGTTCTCAGATACCCTAGAAAAGCAACACTGACAATTACATTAGAATAAAACATGCAACATTAGTAATGTGTGCAAACAATATTATCTCAGTATTATCTCAGTAATCCCAGTATTATCTCAGTAATCCCAGTATTATCTCAGTATTATCTCAGTAATCCCAGTATTATCTCAGTATTATCTCAGTAATCCCAGTGTTTTCTCAGTATTATCTCATTATTATCTGAGTATCATCTAAGTAATAGCTCATTATCATCTCTGTATTCTCAGTAATCCCAGTGTTTTCTCAGTATTCTCATTATCTCTATCATCTCAGTAATAGCTCATTATCATCTCTGTATTATCTCAGTAATATCACGTTGCTATTGTGTCTTTATTGTAAAGCACTTTGTCATTTTTATCAAATATATAAATAATGATGATGATTATGATGAAGTGATAATCTTATAAAATTGTATTAATCTTATTATAAATAAATAATACATCTTATTATAATAAAACTAATGCAATATATGCATTTCCAAACACACACAAACACGTACGCGCACACACACAAACCCACACACACGCACGCACACATGCATGCACACACACACACACGTATGCCCACACACACCCACACGCACCCACACACACGGTGAGGCTTCCCCTCTCATGGCCTGCAGGTCTCCAAACATCACTGTGCGATTACAGACGAGAAAAGAGAAAGAGAAAACAATCCATTTCTCAAAATCTGAACATTATTTTTGCTTTCAGGGGCTAAAACAAGATTCAGACGGGTTAATCCCAACCTCACGGGTTAATCCCAACCTCACGGGTTAATCCCAAACTTTACGGGTTAATCCCAATTTTACAGGTTAATCCCAATTTTACGGGTTAATCCCAAACCTCACAGGTTAATCCCAACCTCACGGGTTAATCCAAACCTCACGGGTTAATCCAAACCTCACGGATTAATCCCAAACCTCACGGGTTAATCCCAAACCTCACGGGTTAACCCTCATACTATCCCGAAGAGGGAAAACACGGCGCGAAAGGCGTCCCTGTAGGCGCAGACTGGACCAGAGGTCGGAATGAGATTACGATGAAGCAAGTGTGTCAATATGGTGAATACTGTTTAACACACACACACACACACACACACACCCAGTATAGCAGCAATTATCTTTAACCTTACATATATTACAAATATAACACATAATGGAAACAATTATCACAAAAAATATAATACAATATAATATAATATATACCCAAACAAAGCCATAAAACTCCTAGTAAATGCATGTAAAATATGTAAATCAAAACTGGACAGGACACACACACGAGGCAGGGACAGTTTGTGTGGGGAGCATGGACACGCACTCTCGTAAGGATGCCCTGCCACAGGCATACGGTGAAACACGGGACACGGATCACACAGCATCAGCTCCAAGGGCACGCGAGATCGCCACGGCAACAGCAGCCAAGGACAGGGGGAACGGACGCAGCACAAAAACCCAGCTGGATAAAAATTCCGATGTTGTTGCTGTTCACTTTGGTTTGGAGGAGCACAGCTGTCACTGTGCGAGTGCGTAGCTGTGAATAACCACGCTAAATGTAGTCTACAGAAACGCTAAATTCTTCAAAGTGTCGATCCACTAAAGTGGATCGGTGATTGTAAACGTTAGAGGTTAGATCCACCCCTAATCTAGCACAGGTTTAAAAGAACCCTTCCATACTTGTGCTACATTTAACATTTACCTGACGCTTTTATCCAAAGCAACTTACAATTATGACTGAACACAACTTGACCAGCGGTGGCAACTTGGCAGTAGTGGAACTCGAACCTACAACCTACCAATTACAAATCAAGTACCTTAACCACCGAGCCTCAGAGCTTATTAAATGACTCCGAACAAAACGCCATGTTCATCTTTAGTGACCTCATCTTTATATTTTCTCCCAGTAACATGTCCAGTAAGAGGCCCACGCCAGCTGACCACGGAGACCGTCCACCAGTGAGGTGGAGGTGCAGGTTCCTGTCAGTGAGATGAAAAGAGGGAGTGTCCCAAGTGGAGGAGTGGCAGGTGGCCCAGGTGGAGGGAGCCAATGAGGTGTTGGCCGGCCAAGCAGACTCACCCCGTCCCTACACGGACGCAAGCCACGGCCAGTCTACAGTGCTGCTCCTGCCCCGAAGGGCGAGAAGGTGAGGTGTCCCCTCTGTAAGACAAAAGAGAGAGAGAGAGAGAGAGAGAGAGAGAGAGAGAGAGAGAGAGAGAGACTGATTTTAGAGTAGAGAACGCAACTAGAAAAACGCATCTAGAACACTGCGTGAGCGAGATATTGACACAATTAAAAAAGGAGGGTAAAACAGCCCTGTAGTGTCACGGCGTTTACAGGCGTGAGCGGAAGTGCTGATCTCTGCGTCATTCTCACTTTCACAGCTCTCGTTAGGAAACTCGCACACGTTAGCACGTTTAGCCTCGTCAGAGACGGTGAACTGAACCTCAGACTTTTCTCCTGACTCCCCGACGTCCTGACTCGAGGCAGTCAGTCGTAGCAGGTTCCTCCCCAAGGCTATGGGGCGTCTCCGTCCACGGCAGGAGAGACAGGACCACTCCATTAGCGGGGGGTGGGGGTGGGGTGTTGGGTGAGCGGATAAGGGAAGAGGACCCTCGTGTGTCCATCTTTCTCCGCCTTCAGGAATTCTCCCCTCCAACTGGACTGGGACAGTGAGCGTGTTCTCCCGAGCCAACCCGATCAATAATTAACTACTTCACTATTCCGCACAGTGAGGTTTTATTATTATTATACAACGCGGATCGATGGCGGATGTAGTGGACTGACGTGTGGTCCAGCGTGGCCACTCAGACGTGGGGGGGGTAAACCGCAAGGGAGGAGACTCCTGCATTAAGAGGACCGGTTTTTGCTTCCGAGAGCCATAAGGACATTAGGGGCTCGAGTGTCCTTCTAAAGCTGGCCTCTGTCGGGGTCAGCTGGCTGTAATAGAGGAGCCATCTGCCGTTCATCCAGCCGGCCCACACTAGCCAGAGCTGGAGCTGTCATGGAGATCACTGGTTTGTGTTTCAAGATATCTACTGGCTTGTGTTTGAGGTTCTGTATTGGTTTGTGTTTCAAGATATCTACTGGTTTGCGTTTGAGGATCTGTACTGGTTTGTGTTTGTGGATCTGTACTGGTGTGTTTGTGGATCTGTACTGGTTTGTGTTTGAGGATCTGTACTGGTTTTTGTTTGAGGATCTAGGTGTGAACATGGTTGCAGAGGCCTGATCTGTAGGCTGAGATTTGGGACACATTATGCTAACGTGTGTGGTTGTCTGGACGTCACATTCGCATGTACGTGCCGCAGTCGGATTAGCCTGAAAGAAGCCGTAAAAGGAGAGTGCCATCATGCGTTAGCGGAGGAGGAACACAGCCTGTCTCACAGCTCAGCCTGTCGCACAGCTCAGCCTGTCTCACAGCTCAGCCTGTCTCACAGCACAGCCTGTCTCACAGCACAGCCTGTCGCACAGCTCAGCCTGTCTCACAGCTCAGCCTGTCTCACAGCGTGCAGTCGAGGAGGGTCAGGTTTCAGAGCACCCTAGTTTAGCAGGGGGGGTTGTGCAATTCTGTACCTGTAAATATTTTATCACCCACTTGAATAGTTAAAGCTTTATTTAAAGCACGAGATGCACACGTCTGTACGACATATTTATCATTTAAGGCGGCTTTTTTTTTGCGGCCGTGTCTCCACTGTTGGTGTGCTTCCTGGTTTCCAAGCAGTCATGTGACCCTGACCCTATCATGTGTGCAGGGTGAGTGATTGTAGGGGCTGAATGGGATCCAGTAACCGGAGACGCCTGGGCGCTGAGCGTGAAAACGGGAAACGCTCCATACCGCTCGCCCGCCTCCTAAAATAACACAACAAAGCCGAACAGAGCGGGAGAGTTTCAGGAAGACTCGCACTTCGGTTTCAGTTAACACAAGGATGAGGAGAACGCGGTCGACCCGTCTGGCTCCGACAACCAAAAAAGAAAAAACAGGAAGATAAAACGCAAGGGCCGGGGGTGAGGGGCGCCGTGGTACATGCCCTCTCGCTCGGGACGCACAGATGTGCCCTCACGCCACGTGTGTGTGTCTGCCTGTCCATCACCGTAACGGTCCGACGGATCGTGAGCGACGGCCCCGGGACTCTGTGTCCTGGAACTAGGACACCTGGTCCCTCTCTCTGCAGGCTCGTATGACACTGCCTCCCACTCAGGTGTCTTCCCACTCAGGTGTCCTCCCACTCAGGTGTCCCCCCACTCAGGTGTCCTCCCACTCAGGTGTCCCCCCACTCAGGTGTCCCCCCACTCAGGTGTCCTCCCACTCAGGTGTCCCCCCACTCAGGTGTCCTCCCACTCAGGTGTCCTCCCATTCAGGTGTCCTCCCACTCAGGTGTCCCCCCACTCAGGTGTCCCCCCACTCAGGTGTCCCCCACTCAGGTGTCCCCCCACTCAGGTGTCCTCCCACTCAGGTGTCCCCCCACTCAGGTGTCCTCCCACTCAGGTGAGCTGCGGGGGTTACTCCACACCCCCTGGCTGACCGACATATACATATTCATAAACCTTTATTACTTTATTATAGTTTGCATAATGAGATGCCTGCAGCAGGGAGGTCCACATGGCAGACAGCAGCCTCGCGGACGCGCACACACACACACACACACACACACACACTCCTTCTGTCATTACTAAAGCCCATTTCCGTTACAACTCCTGTTTGTGAGTAGGTGAGGAGTGTTTAGATGTCGCGCGTGCGGTGCACATCCCATCACGTCAACAGCCAGGCTGTAATCCCACCCTATCCTCATCCTGCCTCTGTGCCGCGACACTCTCTTCAAAGCACGCAGGCTTCTGCAATAAAAGCACACAGGCTTCTGCTGTCAGCAGGTGATGGCATGAGATCTTGCACTAATGCGGCATGTTCTCTGGCTTGTAGGCGTAGAATGAATGACCGTTAATAACGAACCCACCCCTGTCTCATCATCTCTTCTGCCCAGGAGCGACGGCTCTGCGTGTGTGTCCTACACGTCAGGGCCGAGGCTCTGTATCTGTTAGGCAGCGTGGCGGATGGCAGCGTTTGGCTTGGACTGATTTAGGTCTTACGCATGACACACGTCACGTGTTATGCATGAGACGTGTCACGCCGGTTGACTCGCACGTACGTCGTGTGATCCCGGGGCCCAGGTGTTTAGATGTGGCCATGCCTGTGCCCACGCCTGGCATGTGTGCAAATCCACCGTAGACGTCACAAACACCGTGACAAGCGACTGTCTACTTGTCGCGACGGCTGGTCTCACGTCCAGGTTCTCCGTGGAAAGATGGTGGGTCACGTGAGGCCACTGCAACCCCAGAGGGCTTGATGACAGAGGTCTCTGTGTGTGTGTGTGTGTGTGTGTGTGTGTGTGTGTGTGTGTGTGTGTGTGTGTGCGCGCGCGCGCTTTACCTGAGTATGATGGCTGTCCATATGTCTATGCAGTGTGGCGGCACTGGACACATTAGATTTGTGGTGTCCTTCATCTTCCAGCGTCCCTGTTCAGACAAGAGGAAACGGCGTCAGACAGAAGAGCGTCTTCCCACCTTCACCTTAAAGGCTCTCCATGTAGACCCAGGAAGTGCAGCCCCCGAAGACGCCTGTCCTGACGCTCACTTAACGATCAGAGACCTACAGTGATGAAGGTGATATGGGCCCCAGCTGTGCTAGCTAGGCCATGTCCGGACTCCTGGTCTTCCTCGCCTGCACGTGTGACACCAGCTTGACCAGAAAGACATCAGCCCGCCCGGAGACAGGAAAGGACATGTGAGCATTTAACAGAGACAGAGAGACAAAGACAGAGTGCAAGGGATTGTGGGTGGACCAGTGGGCTCTTAGGGGAAGCACTTCATCAACTCCAGGGCCTCTCCCACCAATCACAGGCCACCTAGATGAAAGATTCTGGGTCAGCTCACTTCATTCCTACCCTCCATCTCTCTCTCCCTCTCTCTCTCTCTCTCTCGCTCTCTCTTCCCTGATCATGTGACTGGGTAAACCCCTCCCAAGGTCATCCACTGTTGAGAAACTGGACTTTCCTCTGGAATTATTTTCTCCCTAAGGGACATGAATAATGTATTTCTCCATCACCATTATTCATTGGTGCATGCCATACTAATGAAGGGGGTAGTACTTAAACAAGGTTCATACAAGGGCCTCTCATGTGACACATCACGTGACCTTCTCCATGCTGAGATTCAATCTAGTGATTTTTTCCCCTGTTTCCTGTGGTCAGATCCTACTGCCCCTAACGCCCCCCGTTACCGTTGGAGAGCTGGTTGCCGTTCTCGATGGGGGCGGGGCTGGGCGAGTTGGGGGAGGTGTGGTTATTGGCGTTTTTGTCCTGCAGCTGGGGCGAAGAAGACGAGGAGGAGGTGCCTTGTTCCTCTCGTCCCGGAAGGTTCATGTTGGAGTTCGTGAAACCTGCGGGAAGCAAAAGCAAACAGAAGGTTCAGCCTCTTACAGCACAGACACGGATACGGACACGGACACGGACACACACACACACGCACACGCACGCACGCACACACACAGACACACACAGACACACACAGACACACACACACACAGACATACACAGACACACACACACAGACACATACACAGACACACACACTCAAAACGCTGCCTCCTATGTCAACAGGTCCCAACAGACGCGTCAGTCTGGCCCTACACTTGCCCACAGCTACGCGGGACCAGGCTACGCGGGACCAGGCCACGCGGGACCAGGCTACGCGGGAACAGGATTCTAGCAGCTGCTCCCTGCTCGTGCTCGATGGGACAGAAGGACCCCGGGGGGGTGGGGGTGGGGTGTTGCTAAGCTATGTGGAATCCGCGACCTCTCAGTTCCAACCGACGCCACGATGGATTTAGCGCAGAGGCCAGCTGATCGCCCCGCCCGCCCGGCCCGGCCCCATCAGCCTGGTTTCCATTACAGCACTCAAAAAACACGGTCAGACACAGCCGGGAGCTGACAGGCAAGCACGCCAACGTCGTCTGAGTCCACAGGGCACGCTGGATGCAACACTCCTCGGCCGCGGCATGGCTGCAGCTGGTGATACCTTACGACATAAACTAATCCTTATTTCTGTGTCATTTGTATCTCATGCAGTTCATAAAGGTCAAATACATATTCATTCCACAGCCAGGGCCCTCTACATCCCACAATTTACATAATTAGGCCTCTTCATTGCCCACCCCTCATCCTGTTGAACCCAGACGGATTTAAAACACGGCATGGACTCTGAGGCCCCCATGGTATTCCCTCACTTTCCACTCGAGGCGACTGACAGTTCAGATCATTAATAACGCAGGACGTGAGAGGACGTGAGCTTCTTCCCTCTGGACGAACGCGCGCGCCGATGATCGTCTCGCCGGGCACTGTGCGACAGCGAGCGCATAAAGCAGGAATGCGGCAAGGCACAACCGAACACACTCCCGGGATCTTCCAGGGATCCCGGGAACGCGGGAGCCTCCTGCCGTACCGGTATCACAGATCTTAACGTTGCCGGGAGGCTAAGAACCGCTACATTATGCAGCCCTTCCAACGAGCTTGGCCAAAAGGCCCAGCGTGTGTGCGTACCGGGCCGAGGGGGGCGCACGCTGGCACCAGCGGGTTTACCCCGGCACCAGAATAGAGTGCACAGCTGTGCATGGATCCCGGTGACAGTGAGCTCGAAGGCCCGCTTGACGAGACACACTCTTAAACAGCCTGACGACCAGGACGCGTCTGTTCGGACGATTAACACACACACATTTGAGGACGGTGATTCAAAAAGTCATTTCCTCCTCTCTGGTGTCACATGCATTTGTCTTAGGACACACACACACACACACACGCACGTGGCTGCGTTTCTCTAGGGAATTGCCCACACTTGGATATGGAATGACCCACTCTCATCAGCCGGGCTAGGAGACGTTGAGATTGAATATTTCATGACTACATAATCTCCTGCTCATGTAATATTGATGCTAGCGGGGCGAAGACCTCTGTGCTCCACCACAAGCTTCCTAACCGGCACATGCACATTTGCACAGGAATGTGAAAATCTCAGAAAAGGCCGATCTGTTCCGGCAGGATTAAGGTGTGTGGTTCATACCGTGAACACGTGAGGTGATGTTACAAACACGACGACCTCGCATGCAACCTCGCGGGAGCCGCTTTGCCATTCAGTAAAGCATGAAATATTGAGCATGCCACGGACGTGGTCACACTGTTTTAGAAGGCAAGCCCAGGAGTTAAGGATCTTAAAGATCCCCGCGTGACCCCATGACCTTTAGGGGACATTTAGTCTTCGATGGACCCACTGTGTCCAGCACGGACCATGAGCTGAGCTCACCAACATCAGCACTGGTCCTTACACATGAAGGACACAGCACACACACACACACACACACACACTCCTGGACCACGTTGGTGTGTGTTCAAACCCACCAAGAATGAAATGTGAGTCTCACTACAGCGGGACAGTGAGGCGTTCTCACTACAGCGGGGCGGTCATGCGGGACAGTGATGTGTTACTACTACGACAGGACTGTATGAATGATGAATTCTAAGTTGCTATAATCCAGCCAGAGAAAGACAATCAGAACTCAACAAGATACCAAATATACCACCACCAGTAATGGAGATGTTGGGTTAATTATTAACACACAGACACACAGAAACAGACACACACACACACAAACACACACACAAAAAAACCCCGATGCCCATGAATCTAAATGATGGGAGCAGCATGAGGCTAAAGCATCTTTAATTAAATACAAAGGTTAAGAGAGGGAGGGGGGTTCATCTCAGCCCAGGAATAACACACACACACACACAATCACACACTCACACACACACACACACGCACATTCACACACACACACTCACACGGGTAATATGTCTTTGTGAGAGCACAGTGTCTTCTCTGTGTTTTTTTGTCTTATGTGATTAAGGGCTCTGCTTAGATGAGGCATTATGCCACCTCAGCGTAACCTAGAGTTGGTGAGGGTTGGTCGTGTGAGGGGGCAGCATACACACTGAACACACTGCCAGGTTTGTGCGGGTGTGCGGCAACCCCACAGTGGCAGGGGGGCTGGCTGTCCCACTGCTATAACCCCACCCTCCCACACCAGAGGAAGAGGCAATGACTAGCCTCCGTAATCCTAAACACACACACGTCTGACAGCTTCTCACGTGGACCTCAGAGGGCACGGCGACCTTCACCGTCAACCTCCCGAAAATGAATCTTTCTGACACAAGGCGGCTCCCAGCGAAAGACGGGAAAGTTCTTCTCTGTAGGAACATCTCCCACGGTTCCTCAGAGTGTCTCCACGGGGAACCATGGACCAGATCTAATGTATCAGTTCACAGGACTTTAACGTCATGTGTGAGTTGCTGTGAGTGTTTTCAGCTGCAAATGTCCCATTGATTGACTCACACACACACACACACACACACACACACACACTCACCAGTATCTCTGATCTTCCTCCCTGTGGTGGACTTACGGAGCAGAGTCCGTCCTGAGCTGAAGAGGGTGTTGAGCTCGTCGAGCGGGCTGGTAAGGGGTCTCCCGTTGGCTGGGTTGAACAGCAGGGGCGAGGATGAGCATGAGTGTGCCCGGCGTGGCTCCGGCCGGGACGACTTCGCCGGGGAGTAGGGCGGCTTGGCGCTGCCCGGGGGTGTCTCGGCCACACCATAGCCCCCTCTGTGGCCCGCTTTGGCAGACTCTGCGCTGGCTACCGACGCGGCTCGGGTCAGCGCCAGGAAGTTAGCCTCGGGAGGAAAGGGGAAATGCGAGGGCGGGCGATACGGCGGAGGCGGAGCCGTGGGAGGGGCCTGGGGAGGGGGCGGGGTCAGAGGCGGGGTGGATTTGTCGGGCATCAGGACAGAGAGGCTGGGCGAGGAGTCGGCACGCTGGCGGGCATACTGGGGCGAGAGCGGGCTTCCGCCGTCCTGGCCGGAGTAGTTGAGGTTGGTCTCGAACACGGGGAGCTTCTTCACCTCCAGCGGGGTGAGCGGCGACTCGTCCGAGGCCGGGGAGCAGGTGACCGGCGACGGGGGGAACACCAGTAGCGGGGGCCTGTGGAGCAGCAGGTTGGGAAAAGGGGGTGGAATATCGCACGCCGCCTCGCCATTGCTGTGCTGCCTCGGGTGTTCCACCAGGGCCACGGGTCTCTTGGGCTCCGGCGTTTTAGGAGGTGCCAGGGTCACGACCTCGCACGGCTCCGCCCTAGCCTGAGGGGTGACTCCGCCCTCCTCGGGCAGGAAGTACTTCATCTCCTCGTAAACGGCCTCGCCCGGCTCTGGGCTGCTGGTCCTGTCACTCAGGCTCAGAGCTCGCCACGCGCCCACCATCTCGATGTAGACGTCCTCCTCGTCCGCGCCCGGGCGCAAGCCGAGCAGGCAGGACTGCGGGCCGTCCTCCGAGGCGCCGTGACGCCCCAGGGCCCCAGGGCAGTGCCCGCCACGGAGCAGGCAGGCCAGCTTCATGTCCGTGGGGCGCGCGGGCGGAGCGGAGATCTCCTCGTACGAGCCTGTCAGCTTGGTGTTGGGACTGCGCTTGGGTTTAGGGGGCGGGACCTTCTTCATAGTGCTGTAGTCGTCGCTGTGAGGGCGGGGCTTAGACAGGGCTAGAGGTCAGGACAGGGGTGGAGAGATGGACATTGAGGTCATTTATCACATTTAATAAAGTCGTACAGAAAAACAGCTGATTCAGCTCACAGAATGATAGATGGCAGATGGAAATAAGAAATGCACTGATAAACATTTATTAAATCAAATCTATTAAAACAAAAAGTGAGATCCGATTATACATACACACACACACACACACACACACACACGCGCGCGCGCAGTAATAACCAATCAGATAAATTTTGTAAGCATTACTTTGCACACGCATGCATGACACAGAAGGCTTAGCTAAGCACTAGGCATGCATGTCTTTGGGGGGGAAAGCCCTTGTTCGGGGGTAAGGGGGCTACCCGTGCCTCCTGCACGCTACTGCCCCCTCGTGGGGACGGAGTGCTACGTACGGTCAGTAGGAGAGAGCTGGGTTTTCGGCGGACTTCCTGAGGGAGAGGCCTGGCTCTCCATGGGACTGTCCTTGGGAGCGATGCACAGGCCCGCGCTCACCACCTCGTACGATGCACTCAGACGCGTGTTGGGGTCCCGTTTAGGTTTGGGAGGGGGCTGTTTCCGTGGTGACGAGAGGCCCCCACCGCCATCCTCACTGGCGTGGGCCACTGGCTGCAGGACCGGGTTAATAGGTGGCCCGATTCCGGAATGTACCAAGTTGTCCATGACCAGGGGGGTAGGCACGGAGCTGGAGCGGAAATGTCGGAAAGGCCGGCCTGCCCCGTTTGTCCTCCCTCCCTGAGCACTGAGTGGAAAACAAACATCGTGCAGTTAATGAAATTAACCGGACTGTTCCTTTACAACCTCGAGCGCATGATTCATTCCATCCTCACCGTCTCTCATCCTTCTCACCAGTCCTGCTTATTAATTAGGTTTGCATCATTTCACTAAATCGTTTTTCAGTTCTTTTCCCGTCAGCTGAAGTAGGCATGTATACTACCGCCCTCCTCTTAAGTAAGCGACAGGCAGGGAAGGTTGTGATCAGCGGCAAACTAACGCGAGGTCAGCGGTGAAATTGATTCACGGGTGACGGGCCGTCCGGAGCAGGGGAACCTGGCATGCTGAGGAGAGGCAGAGGAAGCTGGAAGGAGTTGGAAGGACTGCCAACGAGAACATTTCAGGACAAATAGAAAACATGAATCTCTCATTTTAAGCTGGTATTCCAAGTTATGTGTTGTGTTTTCATGTTATGAAGAAATAATGACCAACCCAGTACAAAGCCAGCAGTGCAGGCCAAGGTTACAGAGGAGTGACGAAACAGATAGTATGAAATATGTTACGTTCACTCTAGTTTCACTAGTATATGTTGACTTTAGTTTCACTAGTATATGTTCACTCTAGTTTCACTAGTATGTTCACTAGTTTTACTAGTATGATACATGTTCACTAATTTCACTAGTATATGATGGTTACTCTAGTTTCACTAGTATATGTTCACTCTAGTTTGACGAGTATATGTTCACTTTAGTTTTACTAGCATGATATATGTTCACTCTAGTTTCACTAGTATATGTTCACTCTAGTTTGACTAGTATGATATGTTCATTTTAGTTTTACTAGCATGATATATGTTCACTCTAGTTTCACTAGTATATGTTCACTTTAGTTTTACTAGTATTATGTTTACTCTAGTTTCACTAGTATGATATGTTCACTTTATTTTCACTAGTATGATATGCTCACTCTAGTTTGACTAGTATATGTTCACTTTAGTTTTACTATCATGATATGCTCACTCTAGTTTGACTAGTATGATATGTTCACTCTAGTTTCACTAGTATGATATGTTCACTTTATTTTCACTAGTATGATATGCTCACTCTAGTTTGATACCTCCCTTTAGATCTGTGGCACTGCCATCTGTTGGTCCTGAGTGTGAGATGTGTGTGTGTCTGTTTGTGTGTGTGCGTATGACTTCAGACCTTTAAGACTTAAATGTAGAGCAGATGACTAAGCGGGGTCTCGGGTGTAGAATGGACCGTGTTAGGGTCCCGTGTTTGGGGTATGTTTTTATTTTTATTTTTTTTATAAAGGCTAATTACAGAATGGAGTGCTTTGGTTTCTGTAACGTCACCCTCCAAGGGGATCTCTCACAAGTCTGGTTCCAGTGCAGACAGCTCGCTATCTGGAGGCATCAGACAAAACACAGCTCCTGTTAAACACTGGGACATCAGTGTGACCACAGAGCTAAGATGAGCCAGACAAATGTGTAAGACGGCACAGAAGGCAGAACCTCCCACCACATAAAGACCACACTGGTATCTGTTCACTACCCACATGCTAATGAATACTATTAAGCAGCTCTACAACCTCAGAGAAACTTACACAACACACTTCTGCAAAGTGGACATACAAAGTTTATATTTTTAATAAAAGCCTATGT
>NC_137505.1:6910000-6925000 GCF_041902795.1 Electrophorus electricus | reverse complement strand
AGTAACGTGGCATTTATCAGTGTGTGTGTGTGTGTGTGTGTGTGCAGGACAGAAAGATCAACAGCAGGCTGAGGAAAGGTGTGAAGGAGGTGAGAGAAGAGAACGTTAAAGGAGGAGGAGATGAGGACCTGGGTCAACACACACACCCACACACACACACAACCACACACCCACACACACCCACACACACAACCACACACACACAACCACACACACCCCCACACACACACACCCACACACACACACACAACCACACCCACACATATACACACAACCACACACACACACATACACCCACACACACATACACAGCCACACACACACACATATATATACACCCACACCCACACACACACAACCACACACACACACACATATACACCCACACACACACATATACACACACACACACACATATACACACCCACACACACACAACCACACACACACACAACCACACACACACCCACACCCACATATACACACACACACACACACAACCACACACACACACATACACAGCCACACACATATATAAACCCAAATACAGGCACACGCACATACACACACCCACACACCAACACACAACCACACACACACACACACATTCACGCGCACACACACGCACGCACCCGCACGCACGCACACACCCACACACATTCACACCCACACCCACACACACACCCACACACACACTGAGCTTGTGTAATGTAGTACTCCAGCCCCACATTTCCATGCACCGTTGGCATAGAAACGTCATCTCTGACGCCAGGTGAACTGAGCTAGTGAGAATGAGACTTTAAACTATAAAATAAAGTGGATGGGTCCGGGCAGGTGGGTATCTCCCCTCTTACCACTCACTTAGCCTCCTATTCTAGTTTCATTTTTTCATTCTGGTGTAGGCACATATGTATGGATGCCCCCATTCTCTCTCTCTCACACACACACACACACACACACACACACACACACACACACACACACACACCCAGAACCAAGCAGTGAAGCTTTGGCAGATGCCCCAATTCCCAAATTCCCCAGACACCTCCTCTTCCCAGAATGCATCCCAGGACTCTCTCCTCACTCCTCTCCACTCCCTCCGACCAGCGCTGCCCAGACCAAACCGGACCGGTTCCGCCTTGACATTCCCACCACAAGAAAAGAGGTCAGAACTTGACTTCATATCGCTGTTGCCATGGCACTGTCTGAGAGCACGAGCAGCTCTTATGTAACAGTCTGAAGGCGTCTGTGTTTCTCACACCGCGGCTACGGGGGGGTCAGTGCCTGATCTGCCTCGCGCCGGACACGAGCCAGCCGGACAGTCCAAGTCCGCGCGTCAGTGCAGACAGTGCCTCTGGAAGCCGCCGCCCACTGGGGGCGGAGCCTATACAGCGTGGCCCTGAGCATACGGTGCTGGAGGGCATAGAGGATGCGTCAGGAGGGTGGGGTAGGGATGAGGGGTAAAGGGCGGAGGGTGGGGTAGGGATGAGGGGTAAAGGGCGGAGGGTGGGGTAGGGATGAGGGGTAAAGGGCGGAGGGTGGGGTAGGGATGAGGGGTAAAGGGCGGAGGGTGGGGTAGGGATGAGGGGTAAAGGGCGGAGGGTGGGGTAGGGATGAGGGGTAAAGGGCGGAGGGTGGGGTAGGGATGAGGGGTAAAGGGCGGAGGGTGGAGGGTGGGTAGGGATGAGGGGTAAAGGGCGGAGGGTGGAGGGTGGGTAGGGATGAGGGGTAAAGGGCGGAGGGTGGAGGGTGGGTAGGGATGAGGGGTAAAGGGCGGAGGGTGGAGGGTGGGTAGGGATGAGGGGTAAAGGGCGGAGGGTGGGGTAGGGATGAGGGGTAAAGGGTGGAGGGTGGGGTAGGGATGAGGGGTAAAGGGCGGAGGGTGGGGTAGGGATGAGGGGTAAAGGGCGGAGGGTGGAGGGTGGGTAGGGATGAGGGGTAAAGGGCGGAGGGTGGAGGGTGGGGTAGGGATGAGGGGTAAAGGGCGGAGGGCGGAGGGTGGGTAGGGATGAGGGGTAAAGGGTGGAGGGTGGGGTAGGGATGAGGGGTAAAGGGCGGAGGGCGGAGGGTGGGTAGGGATGAGGGGTAAAGGGTGGAGGGTGGGGTAGGGATGAGGGGTAAAGGGTGGAGGGTGGAGGGTGGGTAGGGATGAGGGGTAAAGGGCGGAGGGTGGAGGGTGGGTAGGGATGAGGGGTAAAGGGCGGAGGGTGGAGGGTGGGTAGGGATGAGGGGTAAAGGGCGGAGGGTGGGGTAGGGATGAGGGGTAAAGGGTGGAGGGTGGGGTAGGGATGAGGGGTAAAGGGTGGAGGGTGGGGTAGGGATGAGGGGTAAAGGGCGGAGGGTGGGGTAGGGATGAGGGGTAAAGGGCGGAGGGTGGAGGGTGGGTAGGGATGAGGGGTAAAGGGCGGAGGGTGGGTAGGGATGAGGGGTAAATGGCGGAGGGTGGGGTAGGGATGAGGGGTAAAGGGCGGAGGGTGGGTAGGGATGAGGGGTAAATGGCGGAGGGTGGGGTAGGGATGAGGGGTAAAGGGCGGAGGGTGGAGGGTGGGGATGAGGGGTAAAGGGCGGAGGGTGGGGTAGGGATGAGGGGTAAAGGGCGGAGGGTGGGGTAGGGATGGGGTAAAGGGTGGAGGGTGGGTAGGGATGAGGGGTAAAGGGCGGAGGGTGGGGTAGGGATGAGGGGTAAAGGGCAGAGGGTGGGGTAGGGATGGAAAGATGGAGAGAGAGAGATGGAGAGATGGAGAGATGGAGAGAGAGATGACGAGAACGAAAGAAACGGGTTTATGTCGTCATAGTCATTTTGAAGGAGTAGAATAAAGCAAGTGGTGTCTTCAGATTCAGCGGGACACGTGATACAGCGGGACAAGTGATACAGGGGGACGTGATTCCCAAGAACAGCTGGCTGCTTCCATGGAACATTGGAAAAGTGTGTGACGGGATTTGGGGTAGCACAGTGTAAATTAGGGCATTTCTCACGGATGAGCTAAAAACAGCATCGCTCACTACAGCTCACTACAGCTCACTACAGCTCAGGAATCGTCCTTTTGTTCTGATTTGTCTGCTCTCTGGCCAGCGTTGTGGTGTTGATGACCCAGTCCTCTAGTGTTTGATGTTTAAAAGTATTGGGTTCACAAGGGTGTGTGTGTGTGTGTGTGCGCCTACATGCTACAATACATTTTTTGCACAAATCCCAAGGTCACAAGCGAGTGCTGCTTTCCAAGCGCATAACCGCTCAGACAGGAGACTCTTTCCTCATCTCCCGTTACTGAACTGAGGTCCTGACAGGGTCACCACTAGGTCACCGGAACAAAGTGGGAGCTGACACCCTGCCGCCTGAACACAGAAACCAAGAAACAGACAAATAAATAAATACCGAAACCACCTAGAACCAGAAGTACCTTGCTGAACTCCAGGTGTTTCTGGTCGTTGTGGGCATGACAGGCCACGCCGGGTCTGAGCAGACCGGGGCCTCGGGGCGTGTGCGCCGACAGCCTGCGGTGCTGGATCTCGGGCCCCAGGGTGCCCGTCTGCGTCAGCCTGACACGGAACAGCTGGTGGATGAGGATGTTGTCACTGGCTGCACGACCAACAGGAGGGAGACAGAGAGGAAGATTAATGCCAACGTCTTCATCATCTTCACAGCTTCATCGTGCCAGGGCTACCCGGCTCTGTTCAGTACCGAACAGACACACACACACACACACACACACACACACACACACACACACACACACACACACACGCACATACTCTCACACATGTACACAAAATTACACACTAGTACACACACATATGTGCACACACACACGTGCGCAGACACACACATATACACACAGACACACACGCGCATGCACGCACATGTACATATGCGCGAGTGCACAGACATGCGCACACACACACTTAGTGTTCAGTTCAGAAGCACAGCCCTATACAGCAAACTGTGTTCTTACACAGCTGAGGAATGCTGGGAACCATCTGCGATTTATTCCACTGAGAAAGAATCTATGAGTACGGACGAGGCTGCAGTGTGATTTAATATTAATACTGCACACACAGGCCAGACGAAGACATTTCAGCCTGGACCTGAAAACATCCCAAACAATAATAACCATTGTTAACCTCGCAAGCACCCTCCATACATGCATGCATGAGTGAGTGTGTGTGTGTGTGTGTGTGTGTGTGTGTGTGTGTTCTTGTCGTAATTAAAATGAACTGCCATTAGAATTGACGCATGTACTCTACCGACAGCAGAACAACCAACACCCAGGGCACTTAAACCAACAGAGAGAAAGAGTGTGTGTGTGTGTCTGAGCTCTGCCCCCTGACCACACGATCCTCCCCACTCATTCATCTGGAATCTCTTTGATATGTGTGTGTGTTTGTGTGTGTCTGAGAGAGAGCCAGGGAGAGACGCACACACACACACACACACACACACACACACACACACACACACACACACACACACACACACACACACACATACAGAGAGAACAAAGGGAGCGTTCCTTCCAGCCGGAGTTTGGCCGGACCACCGCGTGGCTCTTACATTTGAGCACAAACAGGATGTTTTGGGGCAGAGTGTCCCTGTTCTTGTCCAGTGAGCCTGTCAGGTCGTAGCTCATCTGCAAAGCCACACACACACAAACACACACACACACACACACACACGCACATCTTCAGCACCTCCACGTCCAGTACTTTGGTTCCGAATAAGAAACAGAATTGGTGCTGCGTCTGGGCGGCTCACCCTCCCGGCGTAGTGTGTGATGGAGAACACAGGGCCGTGGTCCTCGGGCGGGGGGTTGCCGTTGCCGTCCTTGGTGGTCAAGGTGACGGGGTCGGCGGGGGTTGAGTCCAGTTGCCCCTGGAGCCTTACGTACAAGCTCAGCTCGGATGGCCTCAGAGACTGACTCTCCTCATCCAACACACAGAGCAGGCTGTGAGGCTTCTGCACACACACACACACACACGTTAGAGCTTCAGGCTTCACATAGAAATGTTGTTGCATCATCAGTCTACAATACAAACCGAACCCTTACTGCTATTTTTACTGTACCTCTCTCCCTCTCTCCCTCTCACTCTCTCTCCTGCTCTCTCTCTCCCTCTCTCTCTCTCTCCCTCTCTCTCCCACTCTCTCTCTCCCTCTCCCTCTCTCTCTCCTGCTCTCTCTCTCTCTCACTCTCTCTCTCTCTCTCGATTTCCAATAGACACCTTTCTTCTGTTCACTCCATCTACAAAGTGGGAGCTGAGTGCTATAAACACACACCATATGGAAACATTCACATAAACACACACCACTACTTTGTCTCATATGTTCCAAACATGAACCCTCAGGCCATAGAACAGGACGGCCCAGGATGGCTATTAGCCCACCGACAATAATAGCACATTGTAGGAAATTGTGTGTGTGTGTGTGTGTGTGTATGTGTGTGTGGCAGTAGGAGTGTGTGTGAGTAACAGAGCTGAGAGGTAGTGTGTGTGTGTTTATGTAAATGTTGACTTGTAACCTCACAAAGGACTGATTCATGCTTTTGACTCACAAAATATTACATTTCCAAAAGGTCTATCAGCGTCATCACCCCTAAGCTGACCTTCAATACTGCAATGAGGTCAATATGTGCGTGTGTATGTGTTTGTGTGAGTGTGTGCTCGTTACTGCTATTCTTTACCTGTTGTTTGTTCTAGCACTCAGGAGTCTGACTGATATGTGCAGAGCCTGACAGAGAACACGCCACCAGTCCCTGATTTCTCTCTCTCTCTCTCTTTCTCTCTCACTTCAAGGTAGCTTTATTGTCATGACTGCACCAGGTACAGTTTTGCCAAAGCAAATAATTTGGAACCGAACATGACAATTGCCAAGATAAGAGTAATACAAACGTCAAATAAATAAATGAACAGGAAAGAAGGGACAATAAATGAGGATAAACCAAATACGACAGGACAGCTTTAACAAAACTACACATATTCATAGGATGAGTGTTATTTTCATACGGTGTGAGGCACGGTGGGTGTACTGGCGTGGAGAGAATTACTCACTACCTGGTAGAAGTAGTCCAGAGCTGCAGGCTGGTCGGCAGGGGCGCATCGCGTCTCCATGGCAACCGCCTCCTGCAGACATTCCTGCTGTTCTTGCTGGAACAGCACGTCTGTGGTATACTGATGGATGCGCTCACTGACCATATTAATGCACAGCTACACACACACACACACACACACACACACACACACACACACACAGAGTGATTAACTACAAATACAAATGATGCACTAATATTTAAGAGTGCTGTGCAGGTCTTCACATGACCATACAACAGACGTTAAGGTTTCATCTGGGAGCTCACAGGCTCTGTTCGCAAACACTACAGTAATTACTTCATCATGATAAGGCGCAGACACACACACACACACACACACACACTTTTTCACTACTTCACTGGGGTCTCTCTCTCTCTCTCTCTCTCTCGAATTCAATTCTATTCAATTTCAGGTGGCTTTACTGGCATGACTACACCAGGTACACTTCTGCCAAATGAAATAATGTGAAACTAAATAGAAATAAAAGTATTGAAGTAATAAAAACAAATTATAAATGTAAAAAAAGAATAAAAAAGACAATTTATAATAAACTATATATAAATCAATAATATAAATAATAACGTGTTACAGAGCTTATGTGTGCTTTGCACTTCTAGGCCCCAGCAGTGATCCCTGCTATTTCTACAGTATTCTAGTTCACTGGTATGTTGGACTCTGACCTGCTGTACTGTACTAGGATGTGTTCTGTGAGTAAATGACAAAGCACTTTGTAAGTCATTCTGGATAAGAGCGTCTGCTAAATGCCGTAATGAATGAGAAAATAGAAATGATATATAAATATATAATAAAATACATGGTAAACATAAAACAAGATAACAATAAGATCAATAATAAGTACAATGACATTTATCCTGTTAATATATTTATTATTATATAGTGAGCTATTATTAAATAGAGAGAGGTGTGGTGGGTGTGTTAGTGTCACTCTCTCTCTCTCTTTTAGAAAGGTCAGGACAGTGAATCCCTGTCGTTTCCACACAAGCACTTCAGCATCCCATTAAGGAAATGAACAACTGACATGTCATTACCCCTCACACACATCAACACATAGGGACCTCCCAGGGGATTATGGGTAAGCACCTATGTTGTCCAGAGCCACTACTAATTTACACCTTTCACTCAAGACTTACACACACACACACACACACACACACACACACACACACACACAGACAGAGTGATCAGCACTGCACCTGCACTGGACCACAGCCTGAGACCCAATTCACACACATACGTCCAAACGCTGCATTAGAGAGACTCTAACACTCCGTATTCGGTTTCTGAGATGACCACAGGTCCTCTCGTGGAATTGTTCAACCCTGAACTCAAAGGCCTCAGACAAACATCCTACCCTACAACACTGCTGCTAATCACAGCATAAACACACGCGTTTAGAGTGCCACGGCAGCGCTACACAGCCCCAGACATCGGTAAAACAGAAGAGTCACGTCTAGTCACGTTTGATGTTTGATGTTCTCAGACAATTCCAGATGTCTCGTGACTAGCACCCATTACAGAAGCCCATGTGTTAGACACATTAGGTCAAGAGTGCATGCAAATATAAGGTTCAGTATTTCCGGTTTGTTTGTAAAGACCAGTTAGGCAAGACGCCCTTTCACACTGGCGGTTTAGCGTGAGGATCTTAGTCGAGTCCAAACATCATTCACGTCACAGCGCTTCAGGTGAGCGGTGTGTTTCCAGAAGCACAGCACACGGCACACCCAACGTAAATCAGCCCCGAGCCTCCTTGTGTCGTGGAGGTGAAGATGTTTTGGGACGCAGACCAGCGCCGGAGGTGGGGGGAGGGCAGAGGGCGGAGGCCGTGCCCACGGCCGCGGGGGCTTGCCAACGTGTCGAAATGGTTGCACGCACGGTGGGAATGAGCGGGAAGGTTTGCGGATGTACAAGTTAACGTCGCTGGAGTAAAGCGCATGCGTGCGGGACAGTACAAGCCGCGTCCTGTGAGGTGAAGAGCCTACCACTACGGGAATCAGCACAAACACCAGCACGTCACGACCTTTGACTCACCTGCTCAAAGCTGCTTTTCTGGAATTTCTCAAAGCCGAAAATGTCCAGGATGGAGATCTCGAGGTCAGGGTCCCTGCATACACACACAGGAAGAGCCGTGGTTCAGCCAGACACACACAGACACGCGCGCACACACACACAGTCACACACTCACACACAGTGTTCCGAACACTTCGTCTTATATTATGTATATAATGTTATCTTCTCGCTCTCTGTGATTTCTGCTGAACTCTCATTGGTCAGTAATAAATTCCCTTCTCTCCTCATTAGTGACTGTCGGCCCGTGAACTGCTGAGCGAGGCAAAGTCGGAATGCCACTGCAGTGAATGAATATGTGTGTGTGTATTTGTGTTTGTATATGTGTGTGTACATTTGTGTGTGTGTGTGTAAGACCACTGTTAAGCCTCAGGAAGGCATGGAAGGCCAAATTCTATTCCCAACTGAGACCCTTAGGCAGGAACCCTGAGCGGGGAGCTAACGTCCAGCCTGGACCTGCCGTGGCGCTCTGTGCCTCCCCGCTGTACGCATGTCCTTCTTGTTAAGTACACCAGTGATCTACATCGGGCACAAACAAAAGATGTGAGTGTGTCTGAAACTTTGCCCTCCGTGTGCGTGTTCACGCGTGTTAGCGCATGCCCGGGATTGCGGGAGGTTATTCAGCCATTAGCCATGCCCCCAGCGTGATAACGATGACTAGAGGGAGGGGCCAGGTCGGGAGCTGTTCCAAAGCTCCGCCCTGGTCCGTGTGGTCAGCAGGGCTGGGGGAAGGGTGTGCTGACTCCTCCTTAGCCCTCCTTACAGCTGGAGGGATTGGTCAGGGATTTAAATCTGTGTAGGTAAGCAGGGAGTCGTGGTGGGGGGCTGTGTGTTCTGTATCTAGTGTTGCAAGGAATGTGCTGAGGTATACAACACACACACACACACACACACACTACTCGTGACTTACTCTCCCGCCTTCTTACACATCACTGTATTTATTCTTTTTTGGCTTGTTTTCCACTTTATTCGGGTGGTGGGATGAAGACTCGTGAGCTGTGACACCTACCCAGGGTTCTCCTCTGGACCTTGGAGACAGCCGTTGATGGTATTGACCAGGAAGCTGAACAGTCTTCCATAGAGGGCCTTGGCCAGAAGATCGCGCTGGTAGTTGGACATCTCCACAGTGTGTCGACGGGTGATGACATCACCTGAGCGAAAGCACGACAAGGTGAGGTTTATGGGGGGCCATCTACAGCACTAGCCTACGGCGCTGACCAGTGTGGTTGCCATGGTGACTATCCGCAGTGGCCTTTTGTGCAGGGGCACGTTCGTGATGATCGCGAGGAACGCTTTGGCACCGCCGTGCTGCTCTCTGAGACAGCGAGAGATTGAGAGGGGACATGATGTCACTGTGCGTGATCAGGGTCTCACACACACCCTGCCATTAGTCCACTTCCTGTAGGAGCTGTATGACACATACAATACTGTAAAACAAACTGTACAATTTCTTTTACACACACACACACACACACACGCACGCGCGTGCGTGCACATGCACACGCATAATACAATAGAAAACAATTGGGTCATTATCACACAAACCATTCCCCATTTTGTCTAACTGTTAGGAAGAGACAATAGGACTACAGAGATGAACAAGAGACAGTGAGCAGAGACAGGCAGGAAGAGAAACAGACAGTGATGTGTGTGTCATTTTAGGCTGTAGGTCAGTGTGTTTGCAGCGTGGATTAGGTTAAGGGTCAGAAACAGTGTCACACGCTTCTTATAAAGTGAGACAGACGCGTCACCACATCACCACGGTGTCACGACCTGGGAAGTGTGCCAGTCCACACACACACACACACACACACACACACACATACACACACACACACACACACACACACACAGCCAAGTGCGCACGCTGTAGGCCACCAGGGCTTGGCCGTCAGTCCAGAGATCCTCCCCCATGTCCCTTGGACACTACAGCCGGGAGAACCCCAGTGCTGGGACGCTGTCCTCTGCTCCGGACGCCCGGAGAGGGGGACGTCCAGCATGGAGGCGGGGTGACCCTTCACTCAGATGTACACATGACTGCAGATGGGTGTTTACATCACAGATGCAGAGACCTGGCACAGGCCACTGATACTTAGATCTCACACACACACACACACACACACACACACACACTCCCCGTGTTGGAGAGATGATGTTCTGTTAATAGCGCTTCATTTTACAACACGTCTGTGTCTCCACACTGCTGCTGTGCAGTCTCATCTCTGCTGCTGACCCCACAACCTTCCCATCAACCCCCACTACAGAGTGTACCTTTGAAATACTGCACATCAGAGGTGAGTGCACAGGCCAGGTCTCCAGGGTCCACCTGGAGCATATCAGCCACTGTAAACACACAAACAAACAGAAGGTCTTACTGATCCACAGAGCTTACTGGAGCGGGGTGTGTGTGAACCTGAACACCAGGGCCTGGGTGCTCCCCCACACACACACTCCCTTAACCATCCCACCATGAGACAACAGCTGTGTGCTGTTAACGCTGTAGCTGTGTGTGTGTGTGTGTGTGTGTGCGCGCTCGCGCAGCTTCATGGGGACCACTGTGACATCAGAGAAGGTGAACTCATGTATTGTTAATAATGACCACATTGTGAGTTCGTGTGTGTGTGTGTGTGTGTGTGTGTGTGAGACGGGGAGTGCTGATGTCACTTGTTTATCGTGGTTCAGGTCTGTACCGTGGTACGTGATGTGTTATGTAAAGAAGAAGGCAAAGGCAGGACAGGCGTGCGTGTGTGTGTGTGTGTGTGTGTGTGTGTGTGTGTGTGTGTGTGTGTGTGTGTGTGTGTGAGCGAGAGTTTTCCATTGCGTACGGATTGCCTGCTATTAGACCACAGTAGAAATGATGTAAACAAGCCAGGCTGGTGGGTGTGTGACTCTCTCTGCACTCCCCCCCCGGCCAGCTGCACGGCCGTCGCCCCCTGCTGGCCGCGGCGCACCACCGCACCGCTCACCTTTCTCTAGCAGCTGCAGGTCAGACACCAGGGCGGCATCAGCGTCGGTCAGGGTGGTGAAGCGCAAGTCGCCCAGGTGTAGCAGAGCTGACAGGACCACAAACAGATTCTCCACCTCCTAGGGGATATGCGCACACAGTGGGTGGTCAGGGTGTGTGTGTGTGTTTGTGTTTAATCTACTCTACGCTGGGTTACAGACCAAGGCTCTGTGAAAGAGTTCAGCTAACTCTGTTTACACAATAATGGGAATTCAGATGAGGCGCATCCGTTCAGAGGTTTGCGTGCGTGTGTCAATTTTAACCAGGACAAACCAAGATGCCAGTTTTAACACCTATCCCACACCATCTTTATATCACTCCTCTGTGCTCCCACCGCTTAGGGTGGAACTACTGTCCTGTCCAGCTCACGGAAACACCAGCAATGCGCTCTAAACCTCGGCACGCTGGATGGAATTTCCCACCTTACACAGCTATAGGCAGATTTCAAAGATGTGAAGACACACACACACACACACACACACACACACACACACACAGGTGGAGTGAGGCTGTGACGTCAGTGGCGTCAGAGCCTCTGTGGGTGTTGTGTGTTATTAGCTGGTAAGCCATCCGTCTGCAGACCTGTGCTAATGGAGAGGTCTTACCAAACTCTGACTGTAAACTCCTACAACACAGTATAAGAGCATGGCTAGAACTACTGCCAATGCCCTAGGCAACACACACACACACACACACACACACACACACACACACACACGCACACACACACACGCACGCACACCTAAAAACCGTCTGTACTAGACACTTAAAAACATACACAGCGTTTCCTTGGAGCAGACAGTTGGGTGTTAATGTGTCCAACACTGTGGGGGTGATAACTCATCTCTTTATGGGTACAACAGAACCAATGTAGTGAATATGTGTGCAAATGTAATGTGTTAATGAGTAAGCTGAATTGACCACTTCACCTTCTTATTCAACATAAAACTCTTCTCTTCCAAACGCACGCACGCACACACACACAGCGCACTACAAACACTGCATTTATGCAACACAAATGTACCATGTATGTGCATGTGTTTGTGTGTGTACACAGCAATTGGTCGGTATGTAGAACGTAGAGTCTGTACCGGTTTCCTGAACTCCAGTGCACACAGAGCTTGTTTCAGGGCTGCCAACTTTTCTTTGCCTCGAGGGCAGGCAGACAGGACTTCACTGGGTTCCACTGAGCTCAGGTACCTAAACACACACACACACACAATAATTCGAACGTAGTTGGCAGAATGGAGGGATATGGGCACCGACAACCACCTCTGTAATCCCACGACCAGGATGGACCCAGACGAAGACGCCACAATGACGAATGGGACTGTTGCCACATACTCTGATTTGCACAAAACCTGCTTTTTTCTAAGTAAAAGTTCACACACACACTCTACACACATTCTACACATACTCTACAGCCTGTCACCTGGTTCTGGACTCAAATTACAAAGTCAACATCAATCAGCACATGGAGCAGTGGAGTGATGGCCAGAGAGTGATGGCGGAGTTTACAAAACACACACACACGCGCACGCTTACTCATGGGTGAGCTTTCAGAAACACCTCCAGGTCTTTGTGTGAGGTTGTGAGTGCTCTACAGTTCAGTTTACTATAAATGGACTCTGATGACGTTATGACCTTTCAGTGACCTTTCTGACAGGTGCTCTTGTTAATGGTTAATTGAAATCAAGGGACAACTCTGTGTGTTTGTGTGTGTACCTGTGTGTGCGTCTGTGAGAGTGTGTGTGTGTGTACACCTGTGTGTGCGTCTGTGAGAGTGTGTGTGTGTGTGTGTACCTGTGTGTGCGTCTGTGAGAGTGTGTGTGTGTGTGTGTGTGTGTGTGTGTACCTGTGGGCTAAGATATTGTTTAGGTACAGCCTGCTTTTCTCTTCAGCTGAAAGGCCATTAGCCATCAGGTAGAACACGTTGAAATTCAGGTTCTGCTGATCTCTGCTGATGACTCTGGTCTTCTCCAGCATGTAGGTGTACACACGTGCTGGACACACACACACACACACACACACACACACACACACACACACACACACACACACACACACACACACACACACACACACACAACCCTTAATCCCCCCAAACAGGACACGCTACAGACATCAGGATAGCTTCGGCTACACTATAATAATAAAGCGCGAGCTATCCCACACCTGCGGACGCCAAACACGGTTGTGTTGGAGTCACGGTCTGTTTAAGTCAGCACTGGGGCTTCCCCAGATGTGGGTGCAGTTTGCGGGAGGCAACTGAGTTATAAATGGAGCGCTGGCGCCCTCTGGAGGACAACCAGCGCCACTGACACACCACAGGAGATATTCACAGTGCAGGCTGAGGGAGGCCGTCTGTGGTGGGTGGGGGTTAGTGGTGAGTGGGGTTAGTGTTGGACACACACCTCTGAGCAGGGTCCTCCTCCTTCCACAGAACTGCAGGGAGAGCAGCTTGATGTAGCGGCTGGCGTTACAGTTCATCGGCGTCTTAGCATGACCAAAAGCCTCCAGGACGGCATTCGCCTGAGTCACCGAGACAGAGAAAAGGAAACCTGCACAGTGGCACAACTACTCTGAGCCTTGATGGTTTCAAAGCTCAGACACGCTGCACCACCAGGTGGCGATATGACACTGCTGACCCAAAGGCATCACTGCTGAAACCTGCATGCATTCACGTTCATGTGAGTGAACCGAGCACATTCTGCTTACAAGATCCCGTTTAGAACATTCCGCTTAGAACATCCCATTTAGAACATTCCGCTTAGAAAATCCCGTTTAGAACATTCCGCTTAGAACATCCTTGCAACAGCTCCACAGGTTCAGTACAAAGACTCCGCCCAGTTCCCTCTACAGCCTAGCTCCTGACAATCCTCCAGTGCGGGAGTACAGGGTTCGGCACATCCACACACAGCACACACAGTACACGCTGCAGATAAAGTGTTCCCAACCCACACGGGGAACGCCGGCACCAGCAGGGCTCCCAGCGGCCCATCTCCAGCGCTCCGGGAGGGTGAGCAAGCTGAGGAGAACTGGAAGAAAAGTGGCCCAAAGGGACAGAGAGGACTCACGTGCATCATCTGTGCCCCTAAGATGAGGTCTTTATGGCAGGATCGAGCCGCCAGGTGTTTCAGGATGTGTTTACAGGCCTCAGATTTCCCAGAGCCACTCTCCCCACTAAATACATGGAGGGAAGAGAGCGAGAGAGAGAGGGGGAGAGAGAGAGGAAGAGAGGGGGGGGAGAGAGAGAGAGAGAGGGGGAGAGAGAGGGAGAGAGAGAGACATTATATTGTATCTGTGAGGCTGGTACAGCAATATCGAGAATAAAATGTGAGATTTGTCTGGATTAAGAGATGTAGTTGTGAGAATAATCTGGATTAAGAGTTATAGCTGTGAGAGTTATCTGGATTAAGAGTTACAGCTGTGAGAGTTATCTGGATTAAGAGTTATAGCTGTGAGAGTTATCTGGATTAAGAGTTATAGCTGTGAGAGTTATCTGGATTAAGAGTTGCAGATGTGAGAGTTATCTGGATTAAGAGTTACATCTGTGAGAGTTATCTGGATTAAGAGTTACAGCTGTGAGAGTTATCTGGATTAAGAGTTATAGCTGTGAGAGTTATCTGGATTAAGAGTTGCAGATGTGAGAGTTATCTGGATTAAGAGTTACAGCTGTGAGAGTTATCTGGATTAAGAGTTATAGCTGTGAGAGTTATCTGGATAAAGAGTTGCAGATGTGAGAGTTATCTGGATTAAGAGATGTAGTTGTTTTAATTTAACACACACACACATGCTCAAACACACGGGTCTGTTCTAAGAAGACTACAGAA
>NC_137505.1:6892500-6895000 GCF_041902795.1 Electrophorus electricus | reverse complement strand
ATAAACAATAAACACTGCGTGGTAAAAGAAAATACATGGGAATCTCATAAAACGTATTTGAGAAGTGAATGAGGTATCAGCTAAGCAGAAATTTGAATATGGTTCTTTGAAATATGAAGTTCTTGGTGGTTGACTTATGCAAGCTTCTGGAATCTACTGTATGCCATCTTGTTTGTTTGTTTATTTAGATAACTTGCTTATTTTGTTTAATGTGAGGAGCGCTGACTATAAGCAACTCTTCTAATGGCAAACTGACTGGTCCACAGCAGCCCCTCCCGCTCATACGACCTCTCTCCTCTGAGCGGACCCGTGGCTCCTCTCGTAAAGCACCAGGTGACGTGACGCAGCCAGCTTGTGGGTCCAACAGGACATGTACCAGCTACCGAGCATGAAACGTAGCATTGACTTTACGAGGATTAGCATGCTAGCAAGTTAGCCTGCAGATATAAAAACGAAGATGCCGTCCAGTTGCCGTTAGGGTCATATTTTAAAAGTGAGTTTACACATTCACTTCAATAAGGTGTCTCTTATTGAATCTCTCTCTCTCCACCTCATCGCCAGCAACTTTTATGAGATATATAACTTATGAAAAACTCCTGTACTGAAAATAAACATAAGAAAACGCTTCCAGTCTTTTACTCATTGGAAGGTCAGGACGGGATGTGATGGGAACAGTTATTCATGCCCTGCCCCCGTGTTAACGTGTTCCTCGCGCGTGTGTGCGCTCTGTGTCGGACGCGGGGGGCGTGGCCTACCGTTCTCCTCCAGGTGCTTGGTCAGGATGCATCTGCCTTCCGCTCCCTCGGCGGCGTAGTCCAGCGCCGTGTTCCCATTCACGTCCTGGAGGAGCGCGTTGACTCCGGCCTTCAGAACGGACAGACGGAGGACGGGAGGGAGAGAGAGAGAGAGAGAGAGAGGGAGGATGTAAACAACTCGAGTGGCCATCTCACCCCAATCAGTCAGCAATCCGTGACAAACAATCTCTCGTTATCACCGTTTTCCAGCACCCTGAAACGAGCACCTCACCAGACAATAGTGAGTTAATGAACTCATTAAGATGGGTCAGGGGCAGGATTAACACAGTCAGCGCTGGCGGGAGGGAGGTGATTTATGACTGCTTATGGTGCAGAGAATCCAAGACATCAGACTGGCGCAGACAGGTACTACACACTAGAACTTGAACCAGTATTAGAAATCACACAACAACTAGGAAATCACACTGGATCCTGGACACCGCCTTGCTTATCGCACAGGCTGGACTTGGACCTAATCCAAACTGAATTCAGGTTTGCCTTTGTTAGACCAGTAGTTAAGGCTGGTAGTTAAGACTGGTAGATGGGTAGTTTATAAACGTGGTAGTGATTTTTCTGTACAGGACTAATGATGAGTGCTGAGCTAACACAGATAAGACTAACAAAGGACCTTACACACACTGAACAGTTACTGCTAATAGAATTGTAAATTGCATACAAGCACTTCATACAGATTTATGGGTGAGAGAAAGAGAGAGAGAGAGAGAGAGAGAGAGAGAGAGAGATGGTGAGAGAGAGAGAGAGAGAGAGAGAGAGAGAGAGAGGAGAAACTGGGTTTTTATTTTACAAAGTGAAACTTTAGCAGATAACGGCATGGGAATTCCGAACCCTGTCAGAAATGTGTGCGTGACGAACGGCCACTCTCACACATGGCTCATTCCGTGTAGTTGGAGCACAGAGCCGAGGTTTTTCTCGGCACACAGCAGATTCACACGTCAGCCTGCTCAGACAGGTCATGTCCATCACACTCAGAGGTCAGACACAGGTTAATGAAGGAACTAATTACCATTAACTCTCAGCTGCTCCTTTATATGTATTCATGAGAGTAGAGCCATCAGGACAGGGAATAACACACCCACACACCCACCCACACACACACACACACACACACACACACACACCCTGGAGGTTTGTGGGCAAGGAGGTGGAGACTGGAATTGGAGCCAAAGGTTGTGAGTGTGTGTCTGTTGCTCTGTCAGTGAAGGGACAACCATAAAGAGGTTTGGAAATTGGTCTTTACTGAGCAGAAATCCATGCGAGGTAGCAAACTAAGTTGTGTGTGTGTCGGCCTAACGCCAAAATGGTGAAACTTGCGCTGCGTGCTTGCACTCCGCGAGAAGAAGAGGAGAACGATGACGATGCGGTCAGGCAGCAAGGCTGTTCCGCTCACGAGCTGATCATCACCCTCGTCACCCCCCCGCATCTCGACGATTTGGTCTCGACCTCGCCATGTGCTTGTGGGTTTTCACTCACTTCTCTCCCTACCCTGGTTTCTCACGTGCATCCCTGTCGTTTGTCACACCTGTGCCAACTCCACTACGTATAAACACCTCTCGTGTCCTGGTTTGTACTGTCAGTCATCGTGAGCTTGTGAGCACATTTGTGTCGTTTTTGCGTTCGTTATTCTCCGCACGTTTCTTTCGCTCGGGTCCGCTTCGCTCGCCCGGCTCGCGTCTCGTTTGCGTCCT
>NC_137505.1:6877500-6882500 GCF_041902795.1 Electrophorus electricus | reverse complement strand
CATCAGTGCACCGTAACTGTCTGAATATTTTTGTGATTTCAAATACAGACCACATTAGATCACTGACAAACGCCCACAGCGGGATGGAGTACACTATACTAGAGAACTGCAAACCCATCCAGCAAATACAACAGCTATAATTTGAAATTTAGAATTTGCAATTTTGTGACAACGGCTATAATTTACAGTGGCATCATTTTAGAGAAACATCCGCAACGCAAGTTCCTGCATCTTGCACGCATGAATGAATTCCAGGGCTTAAAAAGAAATCCCTCGTCCCCGGAACCATTTCCACATACTGTCTGTACGTCGCCGGTCGGATTACGGCCCACGAGAAAACAGTGAAAGTCTGAAGTGCACGCGGTTAGTTGTGTGGACCCCATCACTCAATCTACCTCAGTCAGCACTTTCCCCGTTGGAGCTCACGTGGAGGTCCCGAGGTCTGCTGTACCATTAATCAGCAAGGCCAGGCTGAAGATATTAGCAGTCAAGTACTGTCGTTATAATTAATTTCTCAGGGACGTGAGAAGTTCCAGCCCCCTAACGAGTGTGATTTGTGAGCTCCAAGGACGCACGTCCAATCCCCCACGCGTTGAGGCTGTTGGGTAGCTAAACGTGTCCGGGTGGGTGAAGGGAGCTGGTTCGTCACCCTTAGAAGGAAACTACGTTGCCTGTTAGGGAAACAATAAGACAACGTGAGTACAGCTATGCGTCCTAACCTACAAGGTTGTACTGTAACCGGGAAAACGTTAGCCTTCCCTGTGATCCTAGCTCACTGCAGTCCACCCGGATTAGATCCTGGGCTTTCACACAGGAATAATGATTTAGGCACAAAGGGATCCGCTCGAGGGCGGGAGCGGGCGGTGGGCCGAACCTCGGCGGGTAAGCGAGGAAGACTTTGCACGAGGAAGCAGGACACACGGAGTCCAGGGAACTTACGGGCACATCTGTCAGCCCGTTAGGGGGCTCCTCCCCTCTGTCTGCCCTTTACTGGCCTACATGGGGAGACCCTGACACTGTAGCCTCTCAAACACACTCTGTACACTCAAACGCACACTGTACACTCCCCATGCTCTCAAACCCACTCCTACACTCTCTACACACTCTCAAACCCACTCCTACACTCTCTCCACACTCTCAAACCCACTCCTACTCTTTCCACACTCTCAAACCCACTCCTACTCTCTCCACACTCAAACAAACTCCTACTCTCTCAATACTCCCAAACCCACTCCTACACTCTCTCCACACTCTCAAACCCACTCCTACATTCTCAATACTCTCAAACCCACTCCTACACTCTCAATACTCTCAAACCCACTCCTACACTCTCAATACTCTCAAACCCACTCCTACACTCTCAAACCCACTCCTACACTCTCTCCACACTCTCAAACGCACTCCTACACTCTCAATACTCTCAAACCCACTCCTACACTCTCAATACTCTCAAACCCACTCCTATACTCTCTCCACACTCTCAAACCCACTCCTACACTCTCCACACTCTCAAACCCACTCCTACACTCTCTCCACGCTCTCAAACCAACTCCTACACTCTCTCCACGCTCTCAAACCCACTCCTACACTCTCTCCACGCTCTCAAACCCACTCCTACACTCTCTCCACGCTCTCAAACCCACTCCTACACTCTCTCCACGCTCTCAAACCCACTCCTACACTCTCTCCACGCTCTCAAACCCACTCCTACACTCTCTCCACACTCTCAAACCCACTCCTACACTCTCTCCACACTCTCAAACCCACTCCTACACTCTCTCCACACTCTCAAACCCACTCCTACACTCTCTCCACACTCTCAAACCCACTCCTACTCTCTCCACACTCTCAAACGCACTCCGTACTCTCTCCACACTCTCAAACACACTCCTACTCTCTCCATGTGCATAAAAATGTGCATTAAATACGTTGTTTAATTGTCCATATTTTCTCCTTAAACTGTGAAACTGGTGCTTAGCACTCACCAGATATAAATAAACTCAGGCACCATCACAAACGACCTTTTACCCTTTACCGGCCCAGCGGCAGTCAAGAACCGGATGGGGCACGGGTTCTGTTTGGTACTGAGAGAGCACTCGTACGGTGCGGGTCAGGGGGCCACACAGAACTCCCTCTGCACCGCTGTGCAGTTCCTGAATTCCGCTGCGCTGGTTGCCGTTCGCTGGAGTGGGCGAAAAACGCTGGCCTCTCACTAGAAAGCGGCAAAACCAGCCGTCGGAAACGTATGCAGTGTTTCCATGGAAACCGGGCCGGGGGAAAAAAGAGCGAGCGAGAGGGGAGGGGGAAAGGATAGGCTAGAGGAACGCAAGAAAGAAAGAAAGGATGGAGAACGAAAAAAGGAGAAGGAAAGAGAGAGAGAAAATACAACAGGGAACACAGGAGCGCAGGACAGAGTGAGGCACAGACCGGCTGACACATTAAACGGGCTTAGCTGAGCAGAACTGGCCTGAATTGAATGCGATTTCTCCCAAGGGACTGGGAAAAGGGTCTGAGGAACAGGGAGGGATGGAGGGAGGGATGGATGGAGGGAGGGATGGAGGGATTTTGGAGCGGCGCACACACTACTGCCTGTCCCCTGCTCTGAGGTCCCTCGCGTGTTGGACATCAGAGAGGAGACTGCTGGCTGGTCAGGCAAAACACACACACACACACACACACACACAGACACACACACACACACTCTCACACCCTCACACACACACACACACACACACACACACTCTCACACACACACACACACACACAGACACACACACACACACACACACCCCCACACACACACACACTCTCACACACACACACACACACACACACACACACACACACACACACACACACACACACACACAGATGGACACACAGACACACACACACAGACAGGCAGACACACACACAGACACACACACACAGAGACAGACACACACACACACACACACACACACACACACACACACACACACACATTCTTTCGTCCCGTGCCGCACTAGCGACGTCATGCACAGCCTCTCGCGGCGCCCGGGGCCTCCCGTTTAAGTGTGACGCACACGAGAGGCTGTAATCGCGCCGGCACGCGGGTCAGGTCGTGAAGGACCCGACGGCGGCCCTCACTAAAGTGATCCAAACGTGTCCCCGATACAGGGGGAGTTGTCTCCGCAGCGCCTCGAGCTGTTGGAAAAAAGCACCTGAAATGTCTGTTTCATAAGGTGCTAGAGAAGAGTGAGTTTTGTAGTGTAGGATGGTGCCGGCATCATCCGTTACTGCTTCAGAAGCTGAGTGGGAGAAAGACATGTTCGATAACGCACGCTCTCACGCCAGCTACAAACAGCGACGGAGAGAGCGAGAGAAACAGTCAGGAAGACCGAGGGACGGAGAGCAGGACTGAGAGGTGTGCTGTACGTGCAAGATCGCCTTCGTCACATCCATCCAGCACGTTCGGGAAACGAATGCCACGCACGTACACATCTGCTGCAGCCTGCCTATTTTCCTCCCTCACTCGTTCTTCTCATCAGCTCTGCCTTTCTTCCCCTTTGGACAGTCCAGAACAGGCAGCTCGGAACGGCGGGAGCCGAGGCTTGTATGACGGCGCAGAGGCCTGGCGGGGGGAAGCCGACGCGCGTCTCCTTCCGTCCCGATAGCACCCGGACCCTCGGACGCGCTCTCACGGCACGGCGCGGCACGCCATCATTCAGATGACTTCCCAAGCTGAATGCTAACATGTCCGTGCGCTTTTAAAAACGCACTGCACATATTTCTACTATCATTTCTACAGGGCTCAGGTCTGCTTTCCCACAGTGGAATGGTTAAGGCCATTCAACTCTAATTTTCAAAGCCAACGCTTTTATTTAAAGAATCTGAGGTACCAGAGAAGAAACAAACCGCACTCCAAGTTTTGCAGTGTTGGCACATTGGTACTGAGCAAAGCTATTCATTCTGTAGCACCAGCAGAGACACGCATCTTAATTAAACCGCTATCACGGCGTGAAAAATTGAAATAAAATGAAATTTTGCCTGTCTGATTAAACAACGGTGGAAGGAAATTCAAACGTAGTCAAAAGTGTATATATATATATATATTATAAAGTGGCATTTCTACTGAACTGGTTCACACTGGTTCTGACAAGGTACCGACTTGCTACACAGTAAACGTAGACTTGCGTAGCACAGGCTGCTGGGTAAATTCCCACGCATTAACACACCAACGTGGGTCAGCAGTCGACGCGCCATCAGCACTCCCAGACATTCCTATGCCGCGTCATTCCGTGGCGTTCCTAAAAAAGGCCCGCGAGCGAGGACACAGCACAAATGTCACCGCGGGGAGGCGCGGCGCTCCTTCAAAGGCACGACACGCACGCTGCAGCCTGAGCAACCGTGTTTACGGCCATGCCAGATGCTCGCGACCTCTGGGTCCCTGGCTGGTGCAGAAGCATGTAATCTTCTTTAATGAGTGCTAAAGAGATGAGTAGCTGCGGAGGGGTCATTTACAGACCGAGGACATGACGTTGGCCCGCGGCCCACCCGCACGGATGGGAAAAACGGACAACCGCTAGAACGAGAACACATTCCCAGTTCCTGAACGACCACAGAGAGAAGGAGCCAACAGAGGATAAAAAAAACCAAACAGCACACACAATTACAACTGAGCTCGGAAAGATCGACAGAGAGAATGTTTTGGCTTTAGAATTTTTTATTTTTTTTTAAAAGGGCAAAAATGTAGAAATTCAACCATCCAGAATGGAAATAAGTGAATGAGCATAAGGTAGCGTAAAGAGGAGGATGTGTAACATGAGTGATGATTGCGATGGAATCCCGTGAGCCTTCATGGAGGCCTTTCAAGCTTTTCATATCGGGGGATATCATCAAATTCATCATGGCAGAGAGTGAAAAATTCAACACCAAGCTAATAACAGACAGAGACCTGGGCGGCCATGACCGTGGACACGGCAGCGGAAAATGGACAGGTAGATGGGACTGATTTGGCC
>NC_137505.1:6867500-6872500 GCF_041902795.1 Electrophorus electricus | reverse complement strand
TATCCGTGGTGTTACCAGCTACTCAGCCGTAACACCAGCAGAGCGGAGGCCGTCTGATAACGCTGTCACCAGGCATCAGACACGCCACACCGTGCCCCACTGAATCTCTGAACGAATCAGTGAGTCAGAATACAGGATCCAGATCATGTGTATCAGTGAATCAGGATTTAAGACACAGCACTTCACTGCCATACAAGTTAACGGATTGTTCGGGGCGCTCAGTGTGAATCTGACGTACCTTGGCAGAGGACACACTCTAATTCACACTTTAATATCTAGATTTCTACAGCAAAACATTTAGGTGCGACTTTTTGCTGACAGACAAGCATTTGGAAGCCGTCGTAAGCATCCAGATACAAACACAATTAATTCCAAAGTAAAACTTTCCAATAACTACACATCCTTGTAAAAGTAAAGACAACTGCCACCATGACTGCACCCTCACCAGTTCATACTTAACCTAGTCGTGCCGATGTCGTGCCACAGACGTGTTGGGATTAGGGGTGTGCCGTTCCCGTTGTAAGTTCAGGCACGCCTGCGCATGGATAGACCTCCATTTCCACTTAAAAGACAAATTTTATCTGGATAAATAATTGAAGGTTGGAAACTCCCTTCACCTTCAGACAGTCGCTTAGCGCTCTGCTTCCTTTGCTACACAGCACGCATTATAAAGTCATACATCCCACCCGGAGACACGCGGACCTCTGCCCTGCCCAACACACGCACACACACACACACACACACACATGGACACACTCATGCAAACACAGGGAGGGAGAGAGAGACCATGTAACACAAACAGAGAGAGTCCAGTACAGGGGGGCTTGTTACGTTGTGGTGGGATGTCGTGACCCCAGCCTTCATTCGCTCGTCCGTCACCTTCCCTGAGGCTTAAGACGAAATGTTCTGTGAAATGTTCTGTGCCGCCCCGTGTTCTGGAAGACCCGCTCAAATGATCAGAGTAATTACTCAGGTAATTCAGGTCACTGGGAAACCGTTGGCCAGGGAGACAGAACAGGAACAGACCATTCGGAAAAGAGCATTCGGAAAAGTTGGAAAAGCACTTTGGAGAAACAAAAATTAACTCCTTCATCTCCAGGCTGTCTTCTTCCCTCACGCACACACACGCACGCACGCGCACGCACACACACTTTTTTTCTTTATTTCCCCCAGATTTAGCTGCCTTGTTGGCAGCTCATAAGCCTTAAAACCACTGCCGACTCTGTTCACTTTGATGTGCCTGTAACCTTCATGTCATCCATCTTTTTTCCTGTTCCGCGCGCGCGCTCTCTCTCTCTCTCTCTCTCTCTCCTCTCTCGCTCGCTCTCTCTCTCTCTCTCCTCTCTCTCCTCTCTCGCTCTGTCTCTCTCTCTCTCTCTCTCTCTCTCTCTCTCTCTCTCTCTCGTCTGTGGAACCCTGCTAACAGCACGTTTAACAGACCATGCGGTCTAATGCACTGTGGTGCGGAGCACAATTTATGACTCCCACTACATGGAGGCCTTTAAGTTGTCCAGTTCTGCTTCCCAGCAGGCAGCAGGAGCCTGACGCCACACACAGGAAGGTCGCCCAGACCCCGAGGCCACGCCGTGCAGGGAGGGCCCTTTACGGTTCCCTTTGTTTGGTTCATTAACAACAGGATTTCAAATGGCATGTGGAAAACTGAACACCCAAAGGGGTAAGAAGCAGGCTCTATGCACAGACGCACACGATAAGAGAACTCCCACAAGGGCATCCACCAGTGACCGCAGCACAAGATGCCGGGAACAGCCGCCAGACGGGTGTGCGTGATCAGGGCCGTGTACGTGGGCCCTTGCGGTCGCGGGAGGGATGGGTGCGTGTGAGCACACACTCATATAGCCACAGGGACTCTATGAGCCCATTCCACAGAGACTGTGCGCCCACCTCCGAGACCCTCTCTGCAAAACCTGCAAATGAAGCTGTCTCCAAAAAAATATCCCCGAGGTAATGAGATGAAGTGTGAACAAGAGGATTGTCAACAAACGAGAGAGATACAGAAAGAAAGAGTGAATACGTAGAAAATAAGTGAATGCCAAGGGGAATGAGTCATTCACATGTGAAACAAGGTTGTCTAAATAAAAGTAAATGTTCCCTAATGCGTCACATTCCAGCTCATGTTCAGGTGGAGTTTAAGTGCCTCATCAATGTTGTTTTGAGAGGTTTGTCAAGGCTCAAATCCAGCACTTCCCAAACCAAACACATCTACTAATCCAGCACAGTCCAGCACTTCCCAAACCAAACACATCTACTACTCCAGCAGTCCAGCACTTCCCAAACCAGACACGTTTACTACTCCAGCACAGTCCAGCACTTCCCAGCCCAAACACGTCTACTAATCCAGCACAGTCCAGCACTTCTCAGCCCAAACACATCTACTAATCCAGCACAGTCCAGCACTTCCCAAAACAAAAACATCTACTAATCCAGCACAGTCCAGCACTTCCCAAAACAAAAACATCTACTAATCCAGCACAGTCCAGCACTTCCCAAAACAAAAACATCTACTAATCCAGCACAGTCCAGCACTTGCCAAACCAAACACATCTACTAATACAGCGCAGTCCAGCACATGCCAAACCAAACACATCTACTAATCCAGCGCAGTCCAGCACTTCCCAGCCCAAACACATCTACTAATCCAGCACAGTCCAGCACTTCCCAAAACAAAATCGTCTACTACTCCAGCACAGTCCAGCACTTCCCAAACCAGACACGTTTACTAATCCAGCAGTCCAGCACTTCCCAGCCCAAACATGTCTACTAATCCAGCGCAGTCCAGCACTTGCCAAACCAAACACATCTACTAATACAGTGCAGTCCAGCACTTGCCAAACCAAACACGTCTACTAATCCAGCGCAGTCCAGCACTTCCCAAAACAAAATCGTCTACTAATCCAGCACAGTCCAGCACTTGCCAAACCAAACACATCTACTAATCCAGCACAGTCCAGCACATGCCAAACCAAACACATCTACTAATCCAGTGCAGTCCAGCACTTCCCAGCCCAAAGACATCTACTAATCCAGCACAGTCCAGCACTTCCCAAACCAAACACGTCTACTACTCCAGTACAGTCCAGCACTTCCCAGCCCAAACACATCTACTAAACCAGCACAGTCCAGCACTTCCCAAACCAAAAACGTCTACTAATCCAGCACAGTCCAGCACTTCCCAAACCAAACACGGCTACTAATCCAACACAATCCAGCACTTCCCAAACCAAACACGTCTACTACTCCAGCACAGTCCAGCATTTCCCAAAACAGACAAATCTACTAATCCAGCACAGTCCAGCACTTCCCAAACCAAACACATCTACTAATCCAGCACAGTCCAGCACTTCCCAAACCAAACACGTCTACTACTCCAGTACAGTCCAGCACTTCCCAAACCAAATACGCCTACTAAACCAGCACAGTCCAGCACTTCCCAAACCAAACACGTCTACTACTCCAGTACAGTCCAGCACTTCCCAGCCCAAACACATCTACTAAACCAGCACAGTCCAGCACTTCCCAAACCAAAAACGTCTACTAATCCAGCACAGTCCAGCACTTCCCAAACCAAACACGTCTACTACTCCAGCACAGTCCAGCATTTCCCAAAACAGACAAATCTACTAATCCAGCACAGTCCAGCACTTCCCAAACCAAACACATCTACTAATCCAGCACAGTCCAGCACTTCCCAAACCAAACACGTCTACTACTCCAGTACAGTCCAGCACTTCCCAAACCAAATACGCCTACTAATCCAGCACAGTCCAGCAATTCCCAAACCAAACATGCCTGATAATGATGTCAAATATTACACAACCCAGGTGTGTCTAAGCAGGGAGAGCTTTCCCACAGCCCTCCAGGAACACAGTTGCTATCCCTGACCCAGGTGGTCCGGACTGCCTCTATAGACACGCGGGAGCACTGCGGTCCATTTCTGGTGGTAAAATGTGCGGATACAAAGTCTGATAACCAAAAAAACCCTCAAACAAAGGAGCCCCTGTCCATTACCAGCACGGCCACGTTTCACGTGAATCCATCTGCTTTGCTGCCTGTCCCCAGTCTCCCCATCTCCCCTCGGCTGGGATCATCCGAAGGCTGACCCAGTGTCTTTGAACTTAAATTAAAGCTCACTGAGCTCAGCAACGCCGTGCAAACAGCCGTGGTGGTTCAGGATGACATCGGAGAGCGCCAAATTCAAGTGGACAAGTTTAACGAAGGCTGTTCAAGAATACTTTTTCACCGTGTGGCGTTACAAAAAGCAGCTTAGGTCAACCCTAAATAGGCCCAGTTAGGGGTGGATTCACAGCAGGCAGTAGTTCAGAATCCGGCCCCGTGCTACAACGGAACCCTTCAGATTAGGGACATTTTAAAATGCCTCAGCACTGGGATAAAATAAGCTGCACCCAATTACCCTGCACCCAGAGTGACACCCCCCCCCCCACATCCGCCTCTCCGCCCAGGAACTGGTTGGAGAAAGACGTGGAATGAGACTGACAACCTGGGCAGCACCAGCAGCAGATAATGCGTGCACGTTCTGGGCTCCCCACCCGAAATGTGGCGCCTGTCAGCTTCTATAAATTGGCTTTTCCTTCACAAACCTCAATAGCGCAGCAGTGACGACTAACTGCCCTCTGCAGTAACGCCCCCTGCTGATCACTCGGAGCACTGCGCTTAGTCATTCAAAGGGTTGGCAAGCTTTCAGAGGGTGTTTACTCGTCTATAACCCCCTACTGGGTAGAATAAACACACACACACACACGGTGTGTCTGGATTTGAAGGCATTCCTGCTGCGATCTCAGCAACTGAACAAGACAGAAAGCTGACCAGTGACACTCCCAGTTCTGAGGTAGAGCCATACTGGTGGAAATCAATCAATCAATCTCTCTCTCTCTCTCTCTCTCTCTCTCTCTCTCACGTTTGCTTCTGACTTACAGCTCTAGACTCAACTAACATCATGCCTCAGATATGGACAACACACACAC
>NC_137505.1:6805000-6860000 GCF_041902795.1 Electrophorus electricus | reverse complement strand
ACACCTTTATGTGTTAATCAAATTATTTATTTCTTCCCTCATTATTATTTATATTCCTCTTTTCACTTCTTTAACTTCATCTTGACAGCTTCCTTTTTTTCATACCAATTCCAGGTCTTTGTTGAAGTTAATTATTATAACAGAATTCTTAATTTTCTAGGTTAAAGTTCAATTAATTGAAAAGGTTAATTAATTTCCTTAATTTAAAAGGTTAAAAAGAGAGCAGAGAGGGAGGGAGGGAGAGAGAGAGAGAGAGGGAGGGATGGAGAGAGACTCAGGAATGAAGGCTTCATCCATATCCAGGTCACGGTCTTAATTAACTCTTTCCTTCTGCATCCTTCAACTTCTTATATGTAAACAGTCCACTGTGGGAATAACCACAGCACTGCCCTGCCTGAACCCACACACCCTGGTCCTGCACGCTCAGAACCCACACACCCTGGTCCCGCACGCTCAGAACCCACACACCCTGGTCCCGCACGCTCAGAACCCACACACCCTGGTCCCGCACGCTCAGAAGCCATGAGAGCACCCAGCCCTCATCTTCTACGGTCACAGAGCCCATGGACAGACACATCCACCCAACACACCCAGAACAGACACATCCCACCCCACACAACACCCACCCAACAAATACCCTCAACAGAGCTGAGACAGAGGAGGAATGCAGGGGAACGACAGATGGAGGGAGGGAGAGAGAGAGAGAGAGAGTGAGTGTGTGTGTGAGAGAGAGAGAGAGAGTGAGAGAGAGAGAGATATCGATGTAAGGATGAGAGGCTGAAAGCAAAAGGACCCAGGGGCGCACAACACAAACCCCAGCCTCAATAACATCAGGAACAAACCCCACCCTCAATAACAACTGGATCAAACCCCACCCTCAATAACAACTGGATCAAACCCCACCCTCAATAACAACTGGATCAAACCCCACCCTCAATAACATCAGGATCAAACCCCACCCTCAATAACATCAGGATCAAACCCCACCCTCAGTGACGGCAGGATCAAACCCCACCCTCATCAGGATCAAACCCCACCCTCAATAACATCAGGATCAAACCCTGCGTGGCAGAGTGGAAATGAAGAGCAACTGGAAATGGTAATGGATGAAAAGGAGTCGAGCAGGAGGCGGAGCCCACTAGAGGGATGGATGAGCAGGAGGCGAGCCCACTGGAGGGATGGATGAGCAGGAGGCGGAGCCCACTGGAGGGATGGATGAGCAGGAGGCGGAGCCCACTGGAGGGATGGATGAGCAGGAGGCGGAGCCCACTGGAGGGATGGATGAGCAGGAGGTGGAGCCCACTGGAGGGATGGATGAGCAGGAGGCGGAGCCCATTGGAGGGATGGATGAGCAGGAGGCGGAGCCCACTGGAGGAATGGATGAGCAGGAGGCGGAGCCCACTGGAGGAATGGATGAGCAGGAGGCGGAGCCCACTGGAGGGATGGATGAGCAGGAGGTGGAGCCCACTGGAGCGATGGATGAGCAGGAGGTGGAGCCCACTGGAGGGATGGATGAGCAGGAGGTGGAGCCCACTGGAGGATGAGCAGGAGGTGGAGGAGGTGGAGCCCACTGGAGGGATGGATGAGCAGGAAGTGGAGCCCACTGGAGGGATGGATGAGCAGGAGGTGGAGCCCACTGGAGGGATGGATGAGCAGGAGGTGGAGCCCACTGGAGGATGAGCAGGAGGTGGAGAAGGTGGAGCCCACTGGAGGGATGGATGAGCAGGAGGTGGAGCCCACTGGAGGGATGGATGAGCAGGAGGTGGAGCCCACTGGAGGATGAGCAGGAGGTGGAGGAGGTGGAGCCCACTGGAGGGATGGATGAGCAGGAAGTGGAGCCCACTGGAGGGATGGATGAACAGGAGGTGGAGCCCACTGGAGGGATGGATGAGCAGGAGGTGAAGCCCAGTGAAAGGACGTGTTCCTGCGTTTGCACGTGTTCCTTGCAGGTGGTTACGCCTCACTCGTTACCTGGCTAGTTCCCACACCACTGTAGGGGACTAAGCATCCTTACACCAGCCTCTACTCCACACACACACAGTCTGGAGAGTCTGACCCAGACGGTCAGTACATGGACCTACTGTGCTTATGTGACAAACACCACACCACAAAAAGCAAAATCGTGACGTCATCTCGCCCAATGCAAATCTCCTCTCAGCTTTCAAGAAAACACAAGACAGAGGTATGTGCAGAGAGAGCAGGCAAGCTCTTCTGAGACGCACGCAGAGAAAGCGTTTGAGTTAAATGTCACAGCTCAGAGAATGCAAGTTGGGTGGGGTGGGGGAGGGGCGCATTTTCAGATGACGTGAGCTGGTGAGCGTCTGTGTGCGCGCTAAGGTGTGTGTGTACGTGTGCCGACTGTCAGACCCAGGAAATCCCTGTAAAGTGTAGCGGTGTCTGATTACATGAGCTCTGCTGGTGGACGTAGAGGTCAGAGTAACCATTAATACCAGTATCAGGCCTCCGGAACGGGCCGGAGGAACCGAGGAGCACCCCATCATTCTCTAACGTCCGCTCAGACTCAGAAACCACAGCCGGAGTGTCCGTGGGGTCAGCAGGATTGGACTCCCCATCAGAGGAAGAACAGCACAGATGGTCCTCTACATATAAATCAAAGTGTTCACAGAGACAAGCATACTGGTGTTTTACACTCTATGTCCAGTATGGGTTAGTGTGTGTGTGTGTGTGTGTGTGTGTGTGTGTGTGTGTGTGTGTGTGTGTGTACTTGTGCATGCAGCCCATGTGAGTGTATGCATGCATGTGCATGTGTGTATTTGTGTATTTAAGTGTGTGCATGCATGTGCATGTATGTGTGTGTGTGTACCTGTGTGTGCATGTATGTGTGTGTGTGTACCTGTGTGTGCACGCGTGTGCATGTATGTGTGTGTGTGTGTATTTGTGTATTTAAGTGTGTGCATGCATGTGCATGTATGTGTGTGTGTGTGTGTACCTGTGTGTGCATGTATGTGTGTGTGTGTACCTGTGTGTGCATGTATGTGTGTGTGTGTACCTGTGTGTGCACGCGTGTGCATGTATGTGTGTATTTGTGTATTTAAGTGTGTGCACGCGTGTGCATGTATGTGTGTGTACCTGTGTGTGCACGCGTGTGCATGTATGTGTGTGTGTGTGTGTGTATTTGTGTATTTAAGTGTGTGCATGCATGTGCATGTATGTGTGTGTGTGTGTACCTGTGTGTGCATGCATGTGCATGTATGTGTGTGTGTGTACCTGTGTGTGCACGCGTGTGCATGTATGTGTGTATTTGTGTATTTAAGTGTGTGCACGCGTGTGCATGTATGTGTGTGTACCTGTGTGTGCACGCGTGTGTATGTATGTGTGTATTTGTGTATTTAAGTGTGTGCACGCGTGTGCATGTATGTGTGTGTACCTGTGTGTGCACGCGTGTGCATGTATGTGTGTGTGTGTGTGTATTTGTGTATTTAAGTGTGTGCATGCATGTGCATGTATGTGTGTGTGTGTACCTGTGTGTGCACGCGTGTGCATGTATGTGTGTGTGTGTACCTGTGTGTGCACGCGTGTGCATGTATGTGTGTATTTGTGTATTTAAGTGTGTGCACGCGTGTGCATGTATGTGTGTGTACCTGTGTGTGCACGCGTGTGCATGTATGTGTGTATTTGTGTATTTAAGTGTGTGCACGCGTGTGCATGTATGTGTGTGTGTGTGTACCTGTGTGTGCACGCGTGTGCATGTATGTGTGTGTGTGTGTGTATTTGTGTATTTAAGTGTGTGCATGCATGTGCATGTATGTGTGTGTGTGTACCTGTGTGTGCACGCGTGTGCATGTATGTGTGTATTTGTGTATTTAAGTGTGTGCACGCGTGTGCATGTATGTGTGTGTACCTGTGTGTGCACGCGTGTGCATGTATGTGTGTGTGCGTGATCATGAAGTGCCACAGTCACGGCTGTCCTGTGCTCCCCTGCATATGACAGCCGAGTGGTGCGCGTCTTCGGGTGAGTGCTAGAAATAGCTCTGCCCCTCCTCTTCCTCAACAGGGTCCGCACCCGCACGCCCGAGGATGCCACTGCCGTTAATTAGACCAGCAGGAGGAGCGCATCCTGCGGCCGACAGCACCTCCCTTCCTCCTGCTCGGACGCAGGAGTCCCGACAGGAGATGCCCTGATCTAGGACGCGGACTAAACGCAGCACGGGGGCTCGGCTCATTGTTCATTATTCAGGCGTCGTGTTCTTTTTACACAAATAAATATTTCCACGCCATATTTGAATGCTGAATGTCGTTAGCATAATTAGTGGGTTCGTTTTCCTAACCAGTAGACAGGTAAATGAAAATCTCACACAAATTGATTTCAAATAGGCAAGATGTGAGTGAATGATTGGCTAGAGACACTTTACATATGTATGGGTTTATGTACTCTGTCCTGGTGTCCATGCACACAATACATTTGTAATTACAGTGATAAAATTTTAATATCCTGCAAAAGCTAAAAAAAAAAACCTCCCAGTGGGTGAATGATTATAGTCAGAGAGGGATCATTAAAAAGCTAATAAACACACACACACACACACACACACACACACACACACACACACACACACTTTGACTCGGTCTCAAGTAAAGCTTAAGCGTCATAGATCCCATTTAAGATCCATTTCATCATCTGGCAAATCACAAGAGCTGAAAACTTTTCTGCTACTGCCACCTGAATGCTTAATAAGCCTACACCCAGTGGACCAGCCCACTGCCACCAGCAGCCCCGCCCACACCCAGGGGACCCGCCCACTGCCACCAGCAGCCCCGCCCACACCCAGTGGACCCGCCCACTGTCACCAGCAGCCCCGCCCACACCCAGGGGACCCACCCACTGCCACCAGCAGCCCCGCCCACACCCAGGGGACCCGCCCACTGCCACCAGCAGCCCTGCCCACACCCAGGAGACCCGCCCACTGCCACCAGCAGCCCCGCCCACACCCAGTGGACCCGCCCACTGTCACCAGCAGCCCCGCCCACACCCAGGGGACCCGCCCACTGCCACCAGCAGCCCCGCCCACACCCAGGGGACCCGCCCACTGCCACCAGCAGCCCCGGCCACACCCAACTCTACAGAGAAAGAGAGAGAGAGAGAGAGAGAGAGAGAGAGAGAGAGAGAGAGAGAGAGAGAGAGAGAGTGAAAGGGGGAGAGGGAAGGAGAGCGAGAGAGAGAGAGAGAGAGAGAGAGAGAGAGTGAAAGGGGGAGAGGGAAGGAGAGCGAGAGAGAGAGAGAGAGAGAGAGAGAGAGAGAGAGAGAGAGAGAGAGAGAGAGAGAGTGAAAGGGGGAGAGGGAAGGAGAGCGAGAGAGAGAGAGAGAGAGGGGAAATTGGAAAGAGAATCGTGACCTGTAGAGAGGCAAACAAGGGCGTGTTTGCAAAACCTTCCCAAATAATTCATCAAAACAAAAACTCATTCACCTTACAGGAGAGAAAGAGGGTTCAGAATCACGCGTGGATCTGAATCACGCGGTTATGACCGTGCAGGAAGTCTGGAGAACATCACTTCTAAACACCAGCAGGGCAACAGAGGAGAGAGACATTTCTGTGATTATTTGGGTCTCTTTAGATGAGGGTGTCGCAGGTTCAGGTCACGCTCAGCGGTCTTTCTTCTCCCGTTAGGACCTCCAACACCTTCTCTTAGATTTACACTCGCGTGGCCACACAAGGACGTTCACGTCTGCACACTCAACCGCTCACACAAAGTACAGGACGACTGAAAAGATCGTGATTAATACAGGCCATTAACTGACATAGCCAGAGGGATATGAGAGCGAGAGAGAGTGAAAGGGGGGGGGAGAGAGAGAGAGAGAGAGAGAGAGAGAGAGAGAGAGAGAGAGAGAGAGAGAGAGAGAGAGTGAGTGAAAGGGGGAGAGGGAAGGAGAGCGAGAGAGAGAGAGAGCGAGAGAGATTTAGAATCCTCATTTGTCCCACTGTATAACAGCACCATTTAGCATACATATTCTCATTCTCTCTCTCTCTCGCTCTCATTATCTCTCATTTTTTTCTCATTGTCTGTCTCATTCTCTCTCTCTCCCTCTCTCAGCAGTGAGGACAGAGCGGAGGGCAGGCAGGCAGGTGGGTTTTCACGGCCATTACCCACGATGCAGCAGTGCAGCGGAGCGCAGTCTTGCACATTCTCAGCCCCACAGTCCTGAGTTCAACTTTCTAGTCACCCTCACAGGCGACAGGCCTCCTCCTGTTCCTCCCCCGCGTGAGGAGTGTGGAGACAGCGATGGTAACTGACGAGAGCCAGCCTGTAGGCTGTTCCCAACACACTCGCCCCCCCACCCCAATCACTCAGCTGGGTAAAAGCCTCTCATGACATGTGGCCAAGCAGAGGGGTGTGGGGCAGGTACATCTATCTAGAACAGGATTCCTTCTAATTCCGGGAGAGGAGCCAGGTATGGGGTCCAGATGTCCAGTCCAAAGTTGGAGCGCCGTCCAAACACACACACACACACACACACACACACACACACACACACACACAACTGGGTTTGCCCTCCCAAGGGTCTGGGAGGCACTCTCTCTCTCTCTCTCTCTCTCTCTCTCTCCTCCATGAGAAAGCACACGGGAACTGTGTGGTGTGAGTTTCTCCCCAGAGACAGAGAGAGAGAGAGAGAGAGACCACAGACATGTGTACCAGATGATCTGAATACCACACACACCCACACCACACATGCACACACATACGCACATTTGCTCAGTCCTCTGTGTTGTAAACAAAATTATCATGTTGCCAAGCAACCCCATCCTTTGGAGGAACACTTTTATAATAGAGTGTAATATAACAGGAGAGAGAGAGAGAGAGAGAGAGAGAGAGAGAGAGAGAGAGAGAGAGAGAGAGAGAAAGAGAGAGAGAGAGAGAGAGAGAGAAAGAGAGAGAGAGAGAAGGTGACAGGACAGGACAGTGTAAATTATATATACCTAAACTGTACTTTTCAGCAAAATCCTGAAGGGGGCAGTGTCTTCACATTAAGACAATTGTTTTAGAGTCAAGCTCTTACACGCTTACAATTTAGAATCGGTTCTGCTACATTTACCTGACACTTTTATCCAAAGTGACTTACAATTATGACTGAACACAACTTGAGTAATTGAGGGTCTTGCTCAGGGGCCCAACAGTGGCAGCTTGGCAGTGATGGGGCTTGAAATGGCAACCTTCTGATTACAAGTCAAGCTCCCTAACCACTGAGCCACCACTGCTATGTAGCAAACCCAAATATTTCACACATGATCAAGACACTGGTATTTTCACTACTCTGCCTCATTGACCCAGGCAGTTAAACTCTTACAAGTCCAAGAAGGCAGAAAGATGCAAGTATCCATGATGTATGTAAGCAGGAACAGTGTTAGCCCAGCTCATGTGGGAGTGCCCCACTCCGGGAGCGTTTTCTGACCCATGCCGCCTTTGCACACAGACCGTATAGATTCAAATGAAACAGCTAAACGAGTCCGCATGCATAATGAGCAGAATTAATAATTGATTGTGGTGAAGTGCTCATATGCAGAGATTCAGCTGAAAGTGCTCCCAAAATGCAGGGGAAAACATCCATAATCACTCATGCACACACACACACACACACACACACACACACACACACACACACACACACACACACACACACACACACACACACTGTATTTACACATACAAGCATGTGCTCTGTGTAGAGACATGTATACTCAAAATTAAATTTTATTGAAATACTTGATATACATCTTGATATAAATTTTATTTCCCTGTGTACTCCGTACTGTTCTCCTCGCAGAAGCCAGACTCTAATCGGAGTAAATGAAGCATTTTGATTGGCTTGTCTGTGACCCCACACGTTCTCTAAGGGTCACTGTTGGGAAGGTCACCAGGTTTCATTCCCATTAATCACACAGTGCAGACATGGTGGGTAGATTCTTCACTCTAGTGGCTGGGAAACACCCACTGCGAGCTTTCCCACTGAACACTGGGAGCAGAGGAGACCACTGTATGGACCATCCTCAGATGACACACACACACACACACACACACACACACACACACAGCGACAACACGAGACATTAACACACCTTATGCTATTTTCTCATGAACATGGATGGAACGAACATTTTCGTGCTCTATTCACACTCACACCTGACTGGATATCTGTTTATATCCATGTGCATGTGCATACACATTTACTCACATGCACTCACACACACACATACACACACACAGATAATATCCTATTCGTGCATACAAACAGCCATGTGATCACCAGTAAGAGGGGTTAGGACCAGAGAGCCTGTACCAGTCTCCATGCACAGACAGCAGCCAGCTCTGTTCATCAGCTCACGTCAAACGCCTCCGACACAACGCTACGAGAATGACGGGAGGAATTGAGAGCGGACGTGCGCCTCCACGCACGTTAGAGGCTAAAACAGTGCAAGGACGTTCAGCACGTCTACACAGACTCACGCCATACGCCGTGCATTCATGGACAAATCAACTTCCCAGTGCACATCTGACTTGCACTGGCAACCACGCGCTTGGACACAGCCATGCGAACACACGCGCGCGCGCACACCATCTTTCATTCTCTCGTCACGCACTCCTTTTCTTTTCTGCACACTCAATCTCTCCTCTCCTCGCGCGAGAACAACATGACAAGCTCGCGGTTCCTCAGGAACCGTGACCAGAAACAGCGAAGCCGCGTCCACAGATCTGCCCAAGACACAACGCAGAGGAAGAAGAAAGACAGCGTCCATACCGGAGATCCAGTCCACAGAGAGGGAGGTGTCAGGAAAGGACAGGGAGTAAGAAAAAGAGAGGAGAGAGCGAGCGAGCGAGCGAGCGAGCAAGCGCACGAGCGCGAGCGTGCACGCGCGACGAAAGGAGCCGTGTGTCTGCGTATGCCCCCGCCTCGCTCCGCCAAATCAATTTCACACTCTCTCACCTCCCAGCTGCTATGATGTCACTCATTCATCTGTTTGCCATTGCCATGGAAACCAGGAGCGGCGTGGTTTGGTTTAGCTGTCTGGGCAAACCCCACACTCCTCCCTTGGAATCTCTGTCCCACCCTCTCAGCCTGGACACACACACACACACACACACACACACACACACACACTCCTCACTAGGCGGGTATGGGGTGTGTGGCTACACCGCTCTGCAACAGCGATTTGTAAAACATAGATCTCACACCATCGACAGAGAGACAAACCCACCAAGTCAGGCTGCAAGACTGTGTGTGTGTGTTCTACGCTCTCTCATCCACTCACCAACACACTCTCTTCATGTTTTGCGTTCTGTGTACTGGGTGCTTGTTCGCAGGTTCTCTCTTCTTCACTCTGCACCTAACTGTACTCCACACGTTATTAATCCCACGAGGATTTGGACGTTTAAATGTGACGAACCTAAGCAATACATGATGAAACCAATTTGCAAGATTGTTTAATCCACTGCTGCTAATGCAAGATAGATTTTTGAGAGTTATAATAAGAACCATAAGATTTGGTGTTTTCGTGCATACAGCTATGTCTGTCTGAGTAAACAATGTGGTCTTTTCCTACACACATGCACGTGCGCACACACACGCCTACGTGCCCTTACACACACATGTGCACAGATACACACGCACGCTCGTACGCGTGCACACACACACTCCTCCTCCACCCCCCTCCCCCCGAACAGTTAATGTCTGTCTCATCACCTTGCTTTCTGTGATCAGTCCTGACCTTGAAGGGGGCCGATGCACTCGTACAGAGGCGACCCCTGATATCCAAACACGCCCCCTGTTGTCGTTCTCCACTGTTGAATATCCCCCCCGAGCTCTTTGCAGTACACACCTCTCTTCACATACGGTCTGCATGTAGGAGTCTCTGAAATAAGCAAACCACACGATTCAGACGTATCGTTTATGTAACTGAAGCTTCGTGTTTGACGCCTCGAACCTCAGACACCCGGCACAGCTGTGTTTGTGTACCAGCAGGGGGCACCATGCTGCTGTGTCATTACACCGTCTGCTCCTACCTCGGAAAGCAGCGTGGCGAAACCCATCTTCAGAGGGACCGTTCCGTTCGAGGGGATCTCAGTCCTGTTATCAGCTCACCTGCGCTTAGCCCCGCCCCCAGATCCTTACTGCTGCTCTGTCATAGAAGGAGGCGGGGCTGAAACGTCTCATTTAGTCCCTACTTCCTTCCTCCACGTGGGGACTTCCTGTGCTGTGATTGTGGTGTCCTCTCTAGAGGACAGTGTCTCCCTGCTTGTCCAGACCCCACTCTTTCGTTCTCGCTTATTAATCGGTCCGTTCACAGAGGTACACCGTGCATCGGATCAATACGTCCACTGGGTTTTAATCAGAGGAGTGGTGATGTGTGGTGTCACTGTACATAATGCCATTACAAAGTTAGAAAGAATAGTGACGTATCAGAGAAAGGTGAGGAGAAGAGATATGAACACCGTGCATGGTCACGGTCTCTCTCTCTCCTCCATCGCCATCTGTGAACGAGTCTCAAGTCTTCATTGACTTAAAAAGAGAACAAAAACTAATTACCAGGAAGACTTTACAACAGTCCTACATGCCACAGGGAATGTGAGACTAGGAGATAGGAGATAGGAAAGGGTGAGGCTGTTACACACACACACACACACACACACACACACACACACACACACACACACACACACACAGAGTTGGAAGCACTCAGCTGCATCTTGAAAAGAAATTCCCTTCCAAACATTGTGTGTGTGAAAGTCCAGGTTGGCAGTTTCAGTGAAGGGGAACTTTGTACAAGAGAAACGAATACGATTAAATGGAGTGAACAGTGCTGATGGGAAGGCACAATGTCAGAGTGTGTGGGGCATCTCCCAGTGTTTACATACCACACCAAACACCTCAGTCTCAGAGTGTGTGGGGCATCTCCCAGTGTTTACATACCACACCAAACACCTCAGTCTCAGAGTGTGTGGGGCATCTCCCAGTGTTTACATACCACACCAAACACCTCAGTCTCAGAGTGTGTGGGGCATCTCCCAGTGTTTACATACCACACCAAACACCTCAGTCTCAGAGTGTGTGGGGCATCTCCCAGTGTTTACATACCACACCAAACACCTCAGTCTCAGAGTGTGTGGGGCATCTCCCAGTGTTTACATACCACACCAAACACCTCAGTCTCAGAGTGTGTGGGGCATCTCCCAGTGTTTACATACCGCACCAAACACCTCAGTCTCAGAGTGTGTGGGGCATCTCCCAGTGTTTATATACCGCACCAAACATCTCAGTCTCAGAGTGTGTGGGGCATCTCCCACTGTTTACATACCGCACCAAACATCTCAGTCTCAGAGTGTGTGGGGCATCTCCCAGTGTTTACATACCGCACCAAACACCTCAGTCTCAGAGTGTGTGGGGCATCTCCCAGTGTTTACATACCACACCAAACATCTCAGTCTCAGAGTGTGTGGGGCATCTCCCAGTGTTTACATACCACACCAAACATCTCAGTCTCAGAGTGTGTGGGGCATCTCCCAGTGTTTACATACAGCACCAAACACCTCAGTCTCAGAGTGTGTGGGGCATCTCCCAGTGTTTACATACCACACCAAACATCTCAGTCTCAGAGTGTGTGGGGCATCTCCCAATGTTTACATACAGCACCAAACATCTCAGTCTCAGTGTGTGGAGCATCTCCCATTGTTTACATACAACACCAAACATCTCATATCTGTCAAACTCCCATCATCCTCCTCATGATGCTGATGTTGATCAGTGATGAGCATCTTCACAATATTATTATAAAGAATTGTTATGCCATTCAGCCACTAAAATCTCTGATTTCATACATTTTAAGTAAGATATGCATACACTACATTTTTAAGTAAGACATAATTACGTTATATTTTTCATAAGGCAAAGCTGCCTTTCTGCTGTCTGGGTAGGCAGAGAGGCGGGTGCAGATCTCAGTAAAAGGTGTGAAAACAAACAAACAAACAAAAAATCTCCACAACTGAGAAAAGCAGCGTGCAGCCTCCAGCACGTTCGCATCTCAGCCGAAAAGTAGGTCACGTTCTCCAAGCAGCTCCGCTCCGCTTGGAACAACATCATGCATCAGAGCAAGCGGCGCCGCTGCTTCTGGAGCAGCTGCCAAACGCCAGCGCGAGCCGCGCGGGTTTCCGCGTGGCACCGGTGCCCAGGGACGCATCCACCGTAGGCGCTGCCCACTCGCCCGTCTACACGGACCCCTCCCACGCAGGATGGGAGGGGCACGTGGGTGTCCGTACGGTTGCTGTTCTCGTCGCCTAACCAGAACACGAAGGGCTGGGCGACAAACCGAAGCGCAGCACGCCGTGCCGGGCGGAGAGAGAGCGCCCGGAGCCGCTCCTCTCGTCCCAGGAACGTCGCGATGCTCCGGCCGAGGAGATGGGTGCCTTCTACACCTTCTACGTCAGCTCCCACACAGTGGCCTTGCCAGTGCCAATGCCAATCCTCTCGAACGGATTTCTGAAAATTGCGGATGGGCAAACACAGAGATTATTTTCCAAACGCCACGATCCTCACACGACCTCACTGTTTGGAATTTCAGTGGTCGGCTAGTAGCTGTTAAAGAACATCAAATTCCATTTAAAACGGCGAAGCAGAGACCGTGTGACCGGGAATGGCTAAGAGATTTTTACAAACGTTTATTACACAGGTTCAAACTCGTCTGATTCCAAATACACAAACGCCATCAGTCTGTCACGTGTCTGGCAACTGCAGTGCAGGGTCTGGGGATCTCTCATTCGTGATCACTTACTCCCTCTGGGACTGTAATGAGCAGATGAATTTGTTAAGCAGACTGACTGGACAGCCTTTGGTAAGCTTTTAACACGCCAATATGATTCTCTGTTGTGCCAGCCCGGGGACATCCTGCCAGTGTCGTAATCAGAACCGAACCTGTTCCCTTCTGATCCCAGATCAGCCCCTTCTTGTTCTGTGGCCCCACCCCCTGTCGCATCCTCCTGTGCATGCCAGGGTTTGCCTATTGGTCGAGCCCCATGTCACGGGGCACTGACTGCTTTAGCCTGCTGCGAGACTTTGGCGTATGCACAGGTGTCTTCGGTGACTCGTGCGTGCTCGTGGTTCACTCGCGCTGACTGTGTGAAGGATCCGTCATGCCCATCACGGTGTTGCCGCTGGACCAGTAACGTAACGCGTTCCGGATCGCCAAAGCTTGGTCGCAACGCGCACTTCTCGTAGTTTCCATACGCACATTCGCGCGTTTCCAGCCCAGTGAATGGCTGATGGCGTGTTCTGGGCTGCGCTGTGTTGTGTCTACCTCGTGTAGCACTCCACGTGGGCGTGTCTCACGTTTCCATACTCACACTTCCATTGTTTTAGTCGCTCTGTAGTGCCGACACACGTGGAGTTTTGTCTGAGTGTAAGTGGAAGGACTAAACTCATTACCAATCCCATGCTTCCGTAACCAGGGCAACCCTGGAGACTAAATATTCTTAGAGATGGTGCAAAGAAACCTCAACGCAGGTTTCATCAGAGCAGATCCCTGCTTCAGGGCAGCGTGAGGGAGAGGCAGAGAGCCACAGCAGCGTAGGCTGTGATCACGAAACACTCAGAGCAGCACACAGATACACCTCCAGCTTCTCTGCTCCTAGCAACCGCGTCCCACGGCACCGCGCGCGGGAGGGAACGTGAGTGAGACGGCACCTGACAGACACCAGTCCTGCTCCAGAGTGGTGAAGAGGCAGGGTTATGCTAATGAGAGGCTGCCAGAGTGGTGAAGAGGCAGGGTTATGCTAATGAGAGGCTGCCAGAGTGGTGAAGAGGCAGGGTTATGCTAATGAGAGGCTGCCTGAGTGGTGAGGAGGCAGGGTTATGCTAATGAGAGGCTGCCAGAGTGGTGAAGAAGCAGGGTTATGCTAATGAGAGGCTGCCAGAGTGCTGAAGAGGCAGGGTTATGCTCCTAGCTGCCTGAGTGGTGAAGAGGCAGGGTTATGCTAATGAGAGGCTGCCTGAGTGGTGAAGAGGCAGGGTTATGCTAATGAGAGGCTGCCTGAGTGGTGAAGAGGCAGGGTTATGCTAATGAGAGGCTGCCTGAGTGGTGAAGAGGCAGGGTTATGCTAATGAGAGGTCCTGCTCTCTCTCCCACTCTAGACGGGCAGTGTCGGTCCAAGCAGAACACACAATGAACAACCAAACCTCTGACCACACCCCCCCCCACACACACACACACACCCCCACCCACACACATCCTCTGGCCTCTCCTCAGTCCACTGACACAACAAACACGGCCCCTCTGCAGGCTCTTTCTCTGCAGTGCACCCGTGTACATGCGCACACAGTCCCTCCACGTTCCTCTCTGCGCGTCTCCTGCAGCGTCTCCGCTTTCCTGCTCTACTCCCTCGTGCTCGCCTCCCCCAGAGGAAGCGACGCAAGCGGATCCGCACGCTTGTCTTAGCTCTGAGTCAGCGTGCACCCCTTTCACACCGCCCGACCAGACGGCACCGTCAGCGTCTTCTCCGCCCGGATCAAAACCACGCCCTTGGACAGACGGCAGCACACGGGAGGCGGCTGCTGCGCAGCAGGGCGAGAGGGTGTCCTGACCGGCAGGCTTTGGGGTTCAGGCCCGTTGGGCCTGTTCATGGGAAGGAGGAGAGAGATGTGGGTACAGCTTCAGCGCGGGAGAGTGTCAGCTGCTAGTAACACGGAGCTAATAAGAGACGCCTGTACTGAAGTGACTGACACACACAGGTCCTCAGGGAGGGAAGAATGAGAAAGTTTATTTAACTATTTATTTCGTCCTCTTATTGGACATTTTCCTTCAATTTTCTCATCTTGACCAAGTACTCCTTCATACTAATTACAGCTCATTTGATGTTAATTATTAGTAAAATATAGTAGAGTTCTTATTGTAGAGTTTTAATTGCCTTAATATTACAAGTGTTGTTTCATTGTAATAGCGACAGCCAAGTTGCTACTGTTGAGCCCCTGAGCAAGACCCTTAACCCTCAATTACTCAAGTTGTGCTCAGTCATAACTGTAAGTGGCTTTGGATAAAAGCGTCAGATAAATGCCGTAAATGTAAATGCAAATAAAGCTTACTGAAATGAGAAAGAAGTTTGTATGTGCATGTGGATGTCTGCAGGTGTGCATATATGTGTGTGTGTGTGTGTGTGTGTGTAAGAGAGCTGCCCTTTGGTGATGTTTCTGTTCTCTGCACCTGCTTACAGTCGCGTTCCATTACAAAACCCCAAGAACCTGCCAGCTGCTTCTGTTACTTGGATGCACATCCACCTGCTCACACTCACGCACCCACCGACACTCACCCATCCACCCACAGTCAGCCACACTCATACACCCACCCACACCCACAGAAAGATCCACACCTTAGCTCAGGCATGTCATGCCCCTCCTGAACTTCAATAAAATGATCACTGCTTCAAGAAAATGTAAACTACACAAATCACGAGAATTCTTCCACAAAAAGATCTGGAATGCCACCCTCAACCCTCAACCTCACAGACATGTAAACACCTTGCACCATCTCCCTGCCATTCCCAGAATGCTGCCTGGTCTTCAGCCACGTCCGCTATTTGTCCTTTGGTGTCGTCTTGGCCCCCTCCCTCCGCCGCAGGACTGGACATGCCCACGGAGAGACCCCAAACCTCGGCACCACCACCCCACCGCACAGCACGTAGCCTAGCTATCACATAGCGGCAACAGGTTCGCCCACCCTGCCTTCAACCTCTCGTCCGTCCGTCACGAGGATTTTCTGCCCTTTCTGCCTCTCGGCCCCACGAAGGAGGCCAAATCTGCCCCTTTTGCTGGAGAAAGAGGAATTCTAAAGAACCGGTCCTGGTTGACCCCGTGCCGTCTCTTCCCAGAGGTCTGTCCCAGTCTTCCGTGTCCCGATCTGCTCGTACGTCATCGGACGCGTATATCGCTGGGGTCGCAAGGAAAACGCTCGCCGTTCGTTAGCCAGGCCAGCAGATGCAAGGATGGGAAACAGATCTGTGCGTTTGGCTGTGTAACAGGAACCCAACAGGAAATACAATAAGCCAGGCTACTCTAATCAGTCCTAAAATAGAAAGGATGCCATCCAGATCCCGGCATGAGGGTCTGTCAGTGTAACCGTGTGTGTGGGAGAGAGAGAAATTAGAAACAGCATTGGAACGCAACTGCAGAAAGACTACGAAACATTCTTCACTGGAAGGTTCACGTAGAAACTGTACTTTGCTGTGATGCTTGAAGAAACGTAACCAATCTGACCTTTAAAAAAAAAAACCCAACAACAACAACAAAAAAAAACCAAAGCCACGGGAACATGATGTCCAGAAAGAAAGCACGTGGCTACACAACGAGTCCACGGGTGAACCTACTCCTCTGCTGTCGCCCCCTGAGTTCAACTTCCTCCCTGCCCTGAGCTTTCCAACACCCGCGCAATCATCCGCCCACACCGCTCAGCTCTCAACCAGCATACGGGCATCGCGCTGGCGCTCCCCCTCTGCAGAGAACACGGATCGTTCGGTTCCCGTTTCAACAGTGTCCTGTGCTCGTTGAACCCCAGGTCAGGCGCTGGGACCGAGCAGCTGAGACAGACACGGCCAGGAGGAAGAGGAAGTCCGAACAGGGAACGGCAGGACACAGCAGCATACGGCCAGAGGAAAGCCAGCCTCCTGCAGCAGTTGCCATGGGCGGGGAGAGACAGAATCTGATATAAAAGACCGTCTCTGAGTTTCAAACAGCTGACGCAACACCCAGCTGACGCCAGCAGAGATGAGGTACCACGGAGAGAGCAGGAAAGAAAAGATGCCGATGATTTGAGGAAGAAGAAGGGGGGGAAGGTAAGATACTGGGAATAGTGAGTGATGAAGAGGAGGAGAAAGGCTGGGAAATGAGCGGCGAGTTCCTGGTCGATAGGGAGGGTGGACAGAGGGAGGAGGAGGGGGTGTATCGGCAGCTGAGGAGAGAGCTTGTTAAATCAGGTTAATGTAACAGATTTGGTTCAGCTCTCCTGCCAGAGCCTCCACAGTGCAGGCGTGTCAGCAGAAGCAGTGTTCCCCAAGCCCCGCCCACCGTCACGCACCCCCAACGTTCCTATGGCAACCCTACTCCAGCTAGAAACACGGCCCATGTGCGTGTTGAGCTGTTATCTAGAATACTTAACACTAGAATACTTAGCAGCACTAGAGTACTTAATGTTAAAATGCTTAACACTAGAATACATAACACCAAAATGCATAAAAACACTAGAATACTTAACAACACTAAAATACGCAACACTAGAATACACAGCACAAGAATACTTAATGCTAGAATATGTAACACCAGAATACGTAACACGAGAATACTTAACAACACTAGAATACGTAACACTAGACTACGTAACAACAGCAGAATATGTAACACGTGACTACTTAACACTAGAATACTTAACAACTCTAGAATACGTAACACTAGACTACGTAACAACACCAGAATATGTAACACGTGACTACTTAACACTAGAATACTTAACAACTCTAGAATACGTAACACTAGACTACGTAACAACACCAGAATATGTAACACGTGACTACTTAACACTAGAATACTTAACAACTCTAGAATACGTAACACTAGACTACGTAACAACACCAGAATATGTAACACGTGACTACTTAACACTAGAATACTTAACAACTCTAGAATACGTAACACTAGACTACGTAACAACACCAGAATATGTAACACGTGACTACTTAACACTAGAATACTTAACAACTCTAGAATATATATAACACAAGTATACTTAATACTAGAATACATAACACCAGAATATGTAACAACACTAGAATATTTAACACTAGAATACTTAACAACGCAAGAATACTTAATACCAGAATACGTAACAACACCAGAATACGTAACAACACCAGAATGTGTAACAACACCAGAATACGCAACAATGCTACAAAGCAAAATTATACAATTGGTCATTAAAACTGACCAGTAGGCCAGTATAGAAATGTCTGCGCAATAGCTGACACATTGGCCTGTAGGCTTTGATACTATGATTTATGACGTTAGGGGATCAATAAATCATTAAACAAGTAGATGAACTAATGTTCAAATGTTGTCCGATATATGCCATTGCTGTTACCATGTTAGTATAACAAACCTCAGGCAATATCTGTTCAGCCAGCCCCTGATAAAACTCTGTGGGGACTTCCATGGTTGCCATGGCAGCACGTGAGGGCCAGCAAGCTTTTGGGCCTCATTCATCAGGGAGCCAGAGTTACCCCCGGACATTACCCACATCTGGAGGGGTGGTCTGAGGTCCCCCCAAAACCAGGACAAACCACGCACACACACATACACAGTGAGGACCCACATGTACAAACACACTTCATTCAGTAGGTTGGAGATCATTAGGTGATTAACAGGTTGTTACTGACCACTGCAGGCTCAGGAACTAAGACGATGTTTTTCACAAGGCCTGCTTTACACCGCTGTAAAAAACGTCACGCGTTTCTCACGATTTAAAATTAATTTGAAAAGTATTTAGTTTGTGTGCTTCCTTAGACTTCAGTTCAAAAATCCAACCTCTTTAGAACCCAACTGTCCAAACGCACACGATCACACACACACACACTCACACACACACACACACACACACACACACACACACACACACACACACACACACACACTCTTACCTTACATGACTTGTCAAGCCCTCATCATCTTCACTCGGCGCTCCAGGATCTGTTAATCTGCAGCAACATCCAGCTCAAAGGATCCTTCGTAAGACCGCTTCTTACACACACACACACACAGGCCGAATGACAGAGAACCATGTGCCTCCACACACACACACAGGCTGAGATGCACAGACAAAGATCCAGACTTTCTGATTTAGTTCCCAGTTACAGGGCCAGAGAGAAGGAGGAGAGAGAGAGAGACACTAAATCTCTCATTACATCTGCTTAGCAGAGACCAGCTGCTCTGAGACAGCGAGGCAGGGCTTCTGCTGGCCATGAGAGTGAGGCAGAGGGGGGGGGGAGGGACAAAAGGGCGGAGACAAGAAGGGGGCGGGGTTATTAATTATGGCCCTCTGTGGTCTGTCCAGCTGACCGCTTCCTGGGCTACTGCACACGTCTCTGCGTCTCTGTCCTCTACTGTCACTCTGAGCCTCAAAAATAAACAGAGAAGAAAAAAACATCTTCTGTTTCTTCCGCTCACTGGGCTCTCGCTGGTTCCCATCAACATAACAAAGACGAGCGCTTGACCCTCCAGATCACACACAGAGAAAGGGAGCAAGAAGAGAGCGGCCACACACCTGCTGTGTCCACAAAAACACTTCACAAGTTGAGGGATCTCAAAGAGAGTGCTCTTCAGTGTTCTTCAGGACCAAATATTTTGAGTAAGAACCAGAAAAGTGCGGCCTGATGCTGAAAGGACGATCTTTCGCAATGAACACGCAGGAATATTGTTGTTGTTGTTGTTGTTGTTGTTGTTGCAGTAACACACACCTCTCGGTTCGGTAGGTCGCGTGCGTACTACAGTACGCACAGTAAGGCGGGGCTGGCGCGCGAGGCTGAGAGCATCGCCCACACGCCTCTGCCGCAAATTTAATGGTCTTAGTATTTTTAATTTGATGTCAAATTATTAATGTTATGTCAAAACCAGGCGTTTCCAGATGACTTTATATATGCAAATGAGAGTTTGCCCTTACGGAGCGCTAAAAGCCGCATTCTTAATAGCACATGCAGCTCAGAATGACAGATACGCTTCTTTTCCCGATTGGTTCGGTTTTCGTTCGGTTTTAGCGAGCTGTTGCTTTTAGTGCCAAAGCACAAGGCCTCGCGGGAAAGCACAGCGTGCGGGTTTTTTTCCCCCTTTGTTGGCCTGCGGAGTGCTTGATAAATACTCCCTGTCGCCCGTGCATCGCTCCCCCCGGCGGCCAACATCCGAAAAAGCACAGACATTGCTGAACACGGATTTCAGCCGAAAGCGAAAACGCGGTCGTCCGTACAGCCCGGGGAAAGGCGGACAGCTCCTCGAGAGGAAAGCGGGCACCGAGCCCGCCAGACGTTCGTCATTTACGGAGGACCGTCCGTCATCCAACAGCGCTGCTTCAGCCAGCAGCAAGTCTAAGCGACTCAGAGCAAACGGAAAAACGGAGGCCAAACAGAAGCCACGTAAAGGCGTAGGGCAGCGTAGCGGCTCCACCCTTCACGTAGCTCTCACGCTGGTGCTCTGAACCGCAGCTGGGACCAGGTGATGTTTCAGGACTAGGATTATAAAACCGGTTCTAATCTGGAGCGGGCCGGTAAGACCTCCGGCATCCCCAGTGCATGTCAGATGAACCCTGTGAGCCAGTAGAAAGACCTAGAAGCGCGAGCAAAGAAATTTTCAACGCGTGAGAGATTTTTTGGGGGGGGTCGCCCTTCAAATTTTTGTTGGACAAATTCTCTCATTGCCTTGTCTAAGCAACGCAGTGGGAGGGCTCTTCCTTTTAAATGTCAACTTTTATGTGCCATCACCACAGCAACAGGTCAAATGTGGTCAAAGCAATAAACCCGACTACATCGGTTATTATGACGGCGCTTTTGATGCGTGAGATTTGATTGGTTGGCTGCGAGACCGTGAGATCTGTCTCACGGTCAGCGTGTGACACTTGAGAGGTGTGGAGCATCGGGCCAGAAGCGAGGGCAGAATTCAGCCTGAAAGCGCATAAACGGTTTCCACTGGCCTCTGGCTCCAGACCAGCAGAAACTCAAACAAGATCGTGGAGGCTGCACCCAGAGGTCAGGTGGACGGCCGGCTCTGGGCACGGGGATTGGCTCAAAGGAAAGGTGCTAGAGGAGAGAATCATCGGGATGTGGTCCTAATAGGTAAACCCAGAGGATGATTGGGTGGGGCGGGATACAAAATGGTGCATGAGAATATGGGAACCAGGATTAAGACAGAAAGAAAGATGAAGATGAGAGAGAGAGAGAGCGCGAGGGAGGGGAGTGCAGTGTCTAAACAAATTGCTTGTCTTGGTAAGGGCTGGAATACAAACGGGGAAACGGGTTAAACAGTTTGGTGAGGATGTGTGTGTGCATGTAAATGAGCGTGTGTGAATGAGTTCACCAGTGTTTGGCCACAGAGTGTACACAGCTTGTTCCACTTCCTGTGGGACGAAAATTCTCGTGGCCTCCTTCTGCCCGTCAGCCCCTTCCCACTCTCACAGCCGCCAACATGCGAGCTGTTGCCATGGCAGCACACAAAGACATTTTTGGGAGGGGAGAGAGGCTTGGTTGACCAATCCCCACGCCCCTCTGACTCGTGGGGGGCGGGGGGTGGGGGGCGTGTTTCTCACAGTCGTACGCTCCGCTTCGCGCAGCGTTCCAAGACGCAGGCCTTCCCGTGTGCTCACCCGGCCGCCTCGCCATTCCGGCTCCAGCAGTTTCCCTTTATCCTTGCTTATACCCTTAATGCGTGGACACTTGCCTCCGGAGTCCAGCTGATGGCCTTCCGCTAACGTTTAAGGACAAGCAACTGGGCTGCTTACAAACACAGTCCAGTAAGATGCAAATTTCATGCAGCAGTCGCGTTCCCACATCTTTCTCTGGGTTCTTCCTGGTAATGGCCTGTCCAAAGAAAGAGACAAGTGAGGTTACGTGGTGTGACTGTGATATAGCGTATCGGACAGAAACCGAGTCAACGAGAACGCAAGACCACACGCGTCACAGCACACAACTTATGTTAAGTTCACGGGCCAAGTGTGAATTCTGTTTGGAATTCTGCTATTCCAAGCAGTTGCCGCAGGCGACCCTGCGCACGAGCTCAAGGAGAGTAATCGGGTGAAAGTGGTAAAGAGCAGAGCTCCTCGCTAAGATGAGCGACGCCCCCAACGGTGCAGTGCGAGACCGAGGGAGACATGAGAGAGAAGTTTAAACGTGTGGCGTGTGTGCCAATCTTGACTCAAGTCTCCTGCTACTTTGCCGTTGCCCTTGATGGACGTTCTCTTGCGGGTTGGGTCTCGCACACACACACACACACACACACACACACACACACACCATCAAGACAAGACTAGGACCTCTAGAAAGTTGGACTAGACATTAATTGCTTATTTTTTCATTTTTTATTTATTTTTCTCTTAAAATTCTATTGTTGTGACCATTTTTGGCCAGAGGAGGATGGTTCCCCCTTTGAGTCTTGGTTCCTCTCCAGGTTTCCTCCTCGTGCTCTAGGGAGTTTTTCCTCACCACTGTCGCCCTTGGCTTGCTCACTGGGAGCTTGGACTCTGACATTTGTAAAGATGCTTTGTGACATTGATTGACTTTAAACTCTCCGCCCCATTCACTGCCTAGTTCGGCAAACCTAAACTCTTCCACAGAGCTCCCCCTGGAAGAACCTTCATCCTCTTCCACCTCGTGGATGGCACGACACAAGATGCACTCGCCGTGGTGAGTAGCAGAAGGTAGCAGGAGAACGTGGAGAAAAACTCTCCAGAAACAATCGGTCTGGTGCGCGGGGAAATGACACTCGATGACACCCACTTACAGAGTGATGTCATTTCCAGGGAGGAAAATCGATTCAGGAAAGAAGGCGGTTCGAAAAGAGCCATCTACCGCATGAAAAAAAAATTAAAAATCACCAGATGAACTAAAGCTGAAGGTTTGAGAACGTTTGGCTTATCAAGTCTCCTGAGGAGTCGATACTCGCTCCAGCACACTCGGCACCCGGTGCCATCCCTGCACTACAGACTCCCCCTCTAGCACAAACAGTCTTCTGTTCCGCACCAACTCGAACCCGTTTAATCCCTCTGCTTAAATCCCCAGGTGTTCGGCATGACGCAAGTCGGGAAGACGCAAGTCCAAGCGTGAACTGTATAACTGAAACGGACGTCTGACTGGGACGTAAACGCTACTGAAAAAGAAACACCACATCAAGAGCGAAAAGAAAGAAAGAAAGTAAATAAGAAATTACACCCAAGTAGGAAATCTGAGAAGGAGCGCGAGCGATGTTTACAGAGTGTGGACGGACGCCAGCGCGGCACATGTCTGGATGTCCCCCGGAGGGAAGACAGAAGCCAGTCAGAGGGGGATTAAGGGATTTGGACAAAAGAGAAAGGCCGTGGTAAACACGATTATGCCGTGGAGGGATGGTGAACACTTTGTGTGGAATTAATCAGGGATGGCGTGCCGTCGTCTAGAGAAGGCACCCGCGGAAAACGGCCGTCCGTCGTCACCATTACCGCGCAAGGAAAGACAATTAACCCGACTGCACGTTACAGGACGCGAGCACTGCGGTGCCACGTCAAACCTCCACAGGCCAAAGCTGCTACCCTCATTATAAATGACTTCTTATTGTTTTCTATTCAAAATAAGGGAACATTTCATCTGATCTTCTCCCTGCGAGTGGTGCTGGAAGACTTAATACCTCCAGACTATCAGTCCTACCGGTCTGTGCTTGACCACCTCCCAGTGGAAATGACCGGTTCTGATGGGAGGCCCAGAAGTCGACAGTGAACACCGAGTACTTTTTGACTGCAAATCTTCACAAATCCTAGGCTACATCGCAGCAGTGTACTGGTTTGAAGAAATCATGCGTCTACTTTACATGACGCCACATCTCTACCAGACCGTAGAGAGAGGGCGACTCGTGGAAAAGTTGAATGTGCAGTTAACAGAACCGAATGTTCCCGGTTTCTTCGAAAAATATGAGACAAAAAGGAGTCATGTATTCTCTCACACGAATATCTAGCTGCATCTTTCTCGATAGTAGCCGATTGGAGAGGTTTCAAAGTTCAAAGGTTACTCAGTGTTGAGGGCTTGGCTCCACCTGTACTGCTGAGGAGGTGCAGGTATCACACAACGGCAAGCATGAGCCAGAAATGTGTTGTTTTGTGTGTCACATGACAATCTAAATATGATATATTGATAATCTTCCCCCACTAGCGTCCTCAGTTCAACATGTGGAACACTAAACGGCAATACGTCCAGAAGAAACGTACTGCACGGAGAAATCCGTAAAAAGTAAAGAGAAAATGGAAGTGACTGCAGTTTAAATCTTCATTGTCTGGAAGCATAACAACGGAGCAGAAGGCTGTATTTCACTGACTGACTCACTGACTGTTTCTCATGTACGCCTTGCTTTTGTTGAGAGTCCTTACACTGCGTTTCAACATGTCCTTATAGCTCTCACAAATCCTAAAATAGCTTTTGCACGTCAAATTGTATACGCATTTGCGCCGTGACTCGCACGGACACCTTAGCGACTTTACTTTCATTACAACAGAAGCGCTCGCTGGAATACGAGCGCCCCCTAGAGGTGGCCTTTAAAATCTCTGCTTTGGGATGCTGCCACGGCAGACTAATTGCTAGGACGAACGTTTTCTGGACGTTTTAAATTATTATTATTATTTATTGCCTTGTTTGTGTGTTTGTCAAATGTACCACATTAAAAGCGGAGACATAAGACCAATTTAAATTCAATTGTTTGCTGAGGACTTTACATAAGAAAAGAATAGATTTATGGTATTGAAAGAATTATGCAGTGGTGTTTGCTGCAAAGTATATTGCATTGATTTCAAATGACAAAATACAGTAATTATATATACACACACACACACACAACTGAAAAAGGCTGAAAATGTGCGTGTAATGGAGCGTAAAAAGCAATGGCTGCTATTTTTCATTAACGATAATCGGCAGTTTCAAACAGACAAGTTCGGTGGCTTCATTATGTGCCGGTGCTGCCCTCTGCTGACAAAACCTGCACATTACAGCGTAACAAACGACAGCAAGTTACAGCAATCAAATCGCCTCCTGGAAAGTAACTGCGTGACGACGTGCTCTGAGGAATGTACTCCACGGTGGGTTATAACCTCTCACCCATCGGAAAGTTTGCAGGTGGGATGAGAGAGAGTGTAAGTAGGCCATGTCACGAGAAACGTTTCCAAAGCCTGGCAGAAGTGGCTCAGGGCTCAGTCTGGTCTCGGAAGTCTCACACACAGCTTTTCCTGTCGACAGCGTTCCAGGTGCCTGCTTACCCAGCCGAGCCGCACTCATCTGCCCGTCCGTATGGAGCGGAACCGGCGGTGAAGAAGCAGTCGCTCCGTCCCTAACCAAACGCCTTATACAACTCCCGCTGAGCCCCTCCAAATCCAGCCATTCCTGCTCCCGGGAAACGACTCAGAAACCATCGTCAGTCCCGTTCCGCGTGCTAATGTTGTAGTGGGCCGGCACGGAAGACCCTCGTGTTTATGGGCCCCGCCACCGTCTCGGGGCCCTGGCTCGCTCCGACGGGTCACGCCAGTTTGACAGCCCCCAGGAAGGTGGAGTCCCCATCCAGAGAGATGTTCGCCGTGGAGCGAGGGATGAGCAGCTCCACCCGGTCACCAGACTCCAGTTTCACGATGCCTGCAGGGGACACACACCGAGACGACATCGGCTGGGGGGGCCTCCGCCACGCTTATGTTTACGCTCTGAACCAGCGGAATCCGTTACGCTGTTCCTGGTATAATGACAGGATTCAATGAAAAAGATTCCCTCCCGCTTCCTCCCGGCGCGTTAGACGTGGTAAGCTCTCACCTCCTGTGAAGCAGGTGTTGTAGGGAACCTTGGCGTTCATGCTCTGGACGCAGCGGAACAGCACGACGTGCTGGCTCTCATCACCCACCACGTTCTGCTTTGTGCGCAACACTATGTGGCCCATGGCGTACTTGGGGTCTTTGTAAAACACCTGGGGGAAGAGGGAATCCCGCAAACAAGACGCCAGTGTCTAGAGCGTCTCTGGAGTCCCCACCACCCCAAAACAAGACCTGGTGTTTAGAGCATCTGCTGTTTATACTTCAAACTTGATGGTATATGATCTGATCAAAATCTTACATGGTCTGTAAGGATCCCCACAGGGACTCTGTATGAAGGCACTAAATTCTGTTTTTTCCTCCCTCAAAACATCAATCTGTTGTATGCAAGAAGCAAGTTAAGGGCGAGTGCGCAATTCTAGATGTCTGTCAGTCTTTAGGACTTAGAAATGTTACCTCTGGCTGGTCATAGTGTTCTACCTGACTGTAGATGAAGTAGTAGCCCTCCTCTCTGACCAGTATGTCGTCCTGGTCACCTTCCAGGGCCGTGCCGCGCTTCAGGCCCGTCTGCCACGGCACGGCCACGTGCACGTCCAGGGCGAACTCTGGGGGGGGGGGGGGGGGTGCATGCGCAACGACAGATAAAGATCAAACAAACTAACAAAACAAAGAGAGACAGCCCGAGTAGAGAGGAAATGAGAGAAAACGCAGAGGGCGGGCGCAGGTTTACAGCAGCCTTCGCAGGTCCATACCTTCTGCGCGTGGTCGGGAAGGACCGGTGCGTGTGTCAGCTGATTTCAAACGTAAAAGAGCGGGGACTAGCAACTCTTTGCCGTTACCTTTCTGATAGGGTTTCCTCCTGGAGTCCGCCATCATCTGCAAGCAAGGCTGGAACACTGAGCAGTAAACAAAAGAAGACATTAGGGGCGGGGGGGGTGCACTCTGGCAACCCAGTCGGTCTATCCACTTAGAACCCGAACGGCTCAGTCGTGTAGCATGCTGCTTACGCGTGATCAACTGGCTCTGCTCTCTGAGCTACGATTTGAAAGCGTTTCCTGGCAAACGGGAAGCGTCTGAGCAACTTTCTGATCAAATGCATGAGCGCCAGACTCCTAGCGTGCGATAAGAGCGTGGCGCCGAAACGCTCCAGCCCGGCCGCGCTCTGCTGCACTCCTGCCTACGCTGCAAGATGCGTTTTGCACGTTTAATCTCACACCATCACTGTCTGGCTTCTCTGACATGCCGAGTTAGTGTTAAAAACCACACTCTCTTATTCACAGTAAAGAGAGAGAGAGAGAGAGAGAGAGAGAGAGAGAGAGAGAGAGAGAGAGAACATTCCCCACCCACTCAGTGTTGCTCTGAAGCGCTCACCACTGGAACCATAAAGTGCATGAGCCAATAATCGGAGAAACGAGCTTAGTGACGAATTTGCAGAGATCCAGCACGCGCAGCTGGACGTCCCGGGGGGTGTGGGGGTGTGGGGGTGTGGGGGGGGGGTTACAAAGCGCTTGCCTGTTTGAGCCGGCTCCCTTCCCAGACTCCTCTTCTTCAAGCTGGGCTCGCTGCGGTCTTCGGGAGGTGCCGCGCTGCGGGCCCACCACGGCGTCTGCGGACGAGACGGACCCCTAAAGAACCCCGAAAGAAGCCTCTCGAGCGGCCGAGCTGCGCTTCGCCGACGTCTAAAGGGAAGCGCTCGGGCGTTGCAGACGTAGCGAGCGCGTCTAGGGCGCGCGGCCTCGCTCCCACAGGCGCACCTCACCTCAGCATCCTCCCGGTCCTCCTCCGCCGCCCGCTGCGGTTCTCCCACGCCTCCGCCCGCCACCCCGCCCTGCGCCTCCCTCCTGCGGTTCACCTCCGTCCTCAGGACCTCCACCTCTGCCTGCAGCGCCAGCGCGCGGTACAGGGATAGCGCCGACAGCGAGGACGAGGTTATGGCGGCCAGCGTGAGGACGGTGAGCGCGCAGGAGAGCCTCCGGCGCTCGGCCCGGCATCGGCTGGCGCCCTCCGCGGACATTGTCCTCGCGGCTGGGCGTTGGGGACGTCGCGCGTCTCACTCCTGCTGCGGAAAGACGGGGTGAGCAGCTGATACTCCAACGTCTCGTACGAGTAAGGCTTCCTGCAAGCCCGCGATAAGGGCAATACGGCACACTGTGCACATGCCATGCATCACAGTCTGCCTTCACATTGCTGATATCACGCAAGGCTGCAATAAGCACATGCGCTCACGAACACGTTACAGCGCAGCGCAGCGCATCTCGTGGCGACAGGCAGCAGCTAAATGTTCTCTGCGCTCGAGAAGGCTTCACGGTACAGACCATAAAACACTCCCGCGCTGCTCCAAAGACAACAAACGACGTGTGTGTGTCCAGTTTAGTCTACGTATGAAGCGTGTCAGATCAGAGATGTCCCAACCACAGGCTAGTCTGAGACTTCCCTTGACACACCTGCTGGGGTGACTGCATTTCGTGCCCCTAGTGAGCCAGACCACCAAAAATAAGAATGCCACAAACCTTCCCCACGGCACTCTGTGGTAATCCTGTGAATAATCCTGTCAGCAGCCCCGTCCCGGTTGGTCTTACTCTCTTTATGAAGCACGTGAATCAGGAGCTCAGTAAGGCGTTGAACTTGTGTGCTGCCTCTATTTCAGGCAGTTAACCAACGCTGTGCAGCTTCCTGCCCAACCCAACACCATCCTTTCACGTGCCCTACCCTGGACTGCCATATACGAGAGGAAAGCGCCCAGGCTTTGACCCTCAACGAACATCCTCGCCAGGGCGTGACGGGAAGCGCAGCGGGGACGTGGACCCAAGACGGGACCATCCTCTCGGATTAGGTCAAACGGGATTACCCCAGCTACACCGACACAGCAAAATTAACGTGGCTCAGTCCCGGTAAAGCAGAACGAAAGTCAGTTTGATTAGAGGAACAATACAAAGGAGGAACCAGACACATAAAAACACACCACCCCTTCACACACAAGCGTAACCTTCAGTTTCACCTCTTTATTGCCAACAGAAAATACACAGCTATAGATAAAATACAAAAAAATATCTAAGATGAACAGTGATGTGAAAAGAAGTGCAAGTACTTGATTATGGCAGTAGGTTAATGTTTTATTCCAGTTTCCAACAGTTTAATCTACTTTCAAAGATTGTTCCAATTAAAAAAAAAATGTTTTTAAAAAGTAAAATTTTTGTTCAAATAATTGAGTGAACAAGTCAGTACAATCATTGTAAAGATGAAAGTACAATAGCAACTTATGTATTTGAATATGGTTATTCACCAACTTAATCACAAGTCCTACACTTCAGTTAAAAGCCTTTACAGAATTTTATTTTTCTGTAATTAATGACTTCTGTGACATTTGTGCATACCGTGCAAAAAAAACACCCCACCACAACTTAGGCACCCAAGACATTAAAAGCCCTCTCGGCAGTAGCTGTTAATTTGAATATAAAATCCATAAAACACAAATGCTGCTACAATAAAACTAATGCAAATCAATAACATGATAAAAATGAACATTTGTTTCCCACAAAGTACCAGCAGACATCGGCCTGCCCCTCCTATTGGCATGATCTAAGCACATGAAACCAGAATTAGAGGACACACACGATAGGCAGAACAAACAGTGTGTGCAATCCACTGGACCAAAAAAAACCCTCAACCACCATCTAACAAGAAACAAATTAAGCAATCAGGGTTTGTTGAAACAAATGAACACTTACCGCCCTGTTAAAGTTCTCCAAACTTTACTTGGGCACCTAAGACGGTTGCACTGCACCGTATACGGACCAGTCATCAGACCCAACAGTTCGTCGTGCATGACCAGGTCTTTGGAACAGGACACCCCACCCGACCGATATGGGAAGCCAGCGTACCCCTTATCTCCCAGCACAGAAACATTTGGCACGTTGTTCGGATCACTTGGCACTTGCATATGGCATTCCAATAGTGACATTCAAGGGAAAATTGATGACCAGAAAGAAAATCATTTTACAACCAAAGCAGTTGTAGAATTCCTGCACACACAGTGGTGTGTATAACTTACCAGATCAGTGCAGCAGTGTGAATGACTATCCAATGTATCCAATGACTAGTTTCTTCAACCACTCAAAGTTATTACCCCCCCCAAAAAAGTAATACGTTTTGAATTCTGTATGGAAATCGTGGAAACAAACGGCTCCGATTTCAGTTCTTGGAACTTCCGAAGACTAGATTTCTCTCACATCAGTTTCGGTCATATTTATAATGAAATGTAGTCTACTTATATCAAAACTAATAACATCAAAGAAACACACCACCGCACATTTTCTCTGCTAAATCGGACTTGTCGTTCTACTGCACGTTAACAATGATCTTATTCTACAACTATTTAAGAAACTTCTTTAACTAACTGGGTCCGCAATGCATTATTGCTGATTACTCCTCGATTTGGTTATGTGTTGCGAGTATACAATCATTAATAGTGTCTTTAAACTTAACTCACAAAACCATTACGTGAAAGTGACAGCTGTAGAAGAAGGTGGACAAAGTTTTCTTTGGATATTAACAATTGAATTCACTTTAAATGGTCATACTTAGTGGTCTTTATAGGTCATGTGACTAAAACCCACGTAGACCATGGCTTAGGAACCATACAAAAATGCACAGTCACTTTGTGTGGGTTCATCTGTTCTGTGTAGTCTCTCAAATATTTGAGTTCAGCGTGTGAAGTCATTAAAGGGGACAGTAAACAAACCAACAGGTAATTCATCGCGGTACATTGTTCTGTTACAAATGCCATAATGTTCAATACAACTCCCATTAAAGCAAAATTTCTAATTAACTTTGCAACCTGGATCTTAAATTATTCAATTCTACACATAAAAAGGCCCTACACAAACATTTCCATTTGGAGCAAAACATTGACAATATTTCGATTATTTCTGGAGCCAAAATGGCCATGTACTCTAGTGTCCAGCGACAACTTTTAATGTCATACAGCATTTTCACCTCTCAAGAATGGATTTGAGCGCTTCACGCACGTGACGAGACTTCACCAAGAGATGCCACGGTTCACGCTACGCTGTTCCGTGTGGATCTAGAACCCCAGACGGGATTAAGCTTTTATTTCAGCACAGGTGAAACAGCTCTTTTTCAGTGATGTGCGTTACGGTCTGCACTAGCCTCGCCGTCCAGCCACTTTGTGATAAACTTTAAAAGAGCGATTGTGCCAAAAAAGAAAACAGCGCAATTTGTTTGTGCAGAAGGGCATGCGTTTAAATCACCCAATGCTCCAGACCTCCAGCTACGAAGATTCTCTGAGAAGATCAGTGGTTTCCTGAGGTGATTTTCAGCCTCCGTCAGTGAGTGGGCAGGAGGTGGGTGACAGCAACTCCACCTGAATCCCACAGAGCCTTTTAGGATCACCGCAAAAACACAGGCTCACAAAACTACAACCATGTTTCAAAGCTCGCTCCGAATGTCTGGCCACACACACACACACACACACACACACACACACACACACAGGGCTTGCTGTGGGCCATGTTACAGTCTTGAACACAGTTAGCCCTTAGGATTTCTTGTCTCAAACAAGCATTTAAGTGACTTCCACTGTATGAAGACAACATGTGAGGGGGGTGGGGAAATAAGAATTACATTGACCAAAAAGCTCAACACGTTGCCCAACATTAGGCAAATAAGTTTATTATAGAGTAGGACTTGCAGGAGGTCTTTGTATGTGTGCATGTATATATTTGAAAAATTCTGTACAATCACCGCGAATGAGTGCAAGTGCAGAAAGGCCAAGAAGACATTACACCGTCGAAGCAGATCACTCATGCATTCATATCTCAAACAGCAAAGGAAAAAGGACAACACACGGCCATCCTTCACTCTGAATCCACCACGGACGAACGCTCAGTACCACGGGCGAGAAATAAGTGCTGGGAGTGACCCTGGTGAAGAGGGAGGGGCAAACCAAGAAACAAACACGTACGTCGCGTCACGGCGGGCAGGCGCAGGCGCCTCCCGCTCTAGATGATGGTAACACTGGCTGAGCCCTGGCTCTGCTCCTCCTGCACATGGCTCTTCAGAAGCTCCTTCATGAACTGCTCCAGGGCGGCGAAGTAGCCCTGGCACTGCCAAGTGTCGTTGTGCGTGCCCTCGGGGAAGATGGCGAGTCGCTTAGTCCGCGCGGGCGACAGCTCGTACAGCTGCTTCATCATCACGGGCGGGATGAGCTGGTCCGACAGGCCCGAGACGAAGAGCGAGGGCATGCGGCATTGAGCCACGTGCCGGTAGGACAGGAACTTGTTCTTGTAGCACCAGAGCGGCAGGTAGCGCACGGGAAAGAAAGAGAACAGCGTGGCTGCCATGTGCGGGATGCTGAGGAAGGTGTTCTCCACCACGATTGCGGCCACACGGTGCGGGTTGACCGAGGCCAGGCGGATAGCCACGGCGCCACCCAGCGAGCGGCCGAACAGCACCATCTTGGTCTTGTCCACGTCCGGCCGGGACATGATGTAGTCCAGCGTGGCCTCTGCATCCTGGTAGAGGCCGTCTTCGCTGGGCTCGCCGTCGCTCTTGCCGTAGCCTCGGTAGTCGACCAGCACCACGTTGGCCTTCAGGTTCACCAGCATGAGCAGCGCGTTGGGCACGCGGTGGCCGATGTTGCCGGCGTTGCCGTGAAAGTACAGGACGGTGGGCGCGGCTGCCGGGTTCTCGCCCGTGTAGCGGAGCAGGATGAGGTTGAGCCGCACGCCGTCTTTGGTGCGCACGTAGACGTTCTCGTGGGGGATCCCCGTCGGCATGGGGACGTACAGGCGCGAGGACGAAGGCTGGTCAGGGAAGTAGAGCAGCACGTCCTGGAACTTGTAGAGGATCCCGGCCACAGACGCCAGGATGAGGCCCAACAGCAGGAGGCCCCCGTGCAGGTGGAAGGTGAGGATGAGGACCAGCAGGGAGATGCGGCAAGCGCCCCAAGACAAGGAGCCCACGGTCACCATGCATCGCTCCAGTGCGCCCCACAACCGCCAGGACTTCTCCATGACAACCAGGCTGGCAAGAGACACCGCAAGCTCACTTAACAGACACTCTAGGGACAAATCAGAACACAGACATGAAGAACATAAAAATAGCCCACTGGTAGCATGAGGTTTGTTAAACACTTTTAAGTGGAAACGAGAGATATGGAAACAAAAAAAAGGGTTGTTAAAAATTGGATTGACCAAATGCTAATACAACTCCATACCTGGCGTTAGCAGTGCCCACCAGCTCGTACGTTAGCTAGCCAGCTAATCTACCTCCCCGCGGTCTCAGCCGACCTTAGACGTTATAAAAGATTAACGTTATAAAGATTCATTTCTCCGTTCTGACCATCTGCTTCTTAAGCACACGACAAACCCGCCGCTCGGCTACGTTAGCTCACTAAACTAGCTACGCCCGGTATGAAGTAACCGCACGCTACGCAGAGCTAAGTTAACTAGCAACAACAGGTAGACACAGACGGAAGGACGGTAGCGAACTACCTGTCAGCACCGCTGTGAGAATCTCCCGTCTTCACCCTTATCCTAACTAAACCATGAGCCGTCAATACCTTTGTGAGAATGCCATCCCGTCTTCACTCTTATCCTAACTAATAACCATCTCCTGTCTTCACTTTTATCTTCGCTAAACCACGAGCTAGCCAGCGAGAGGGTGGTGAGCGACAGGAGTGCAGCGACCAGTCCAGGCTAAGCTAAACTAAGCTAAGATAGCCAGTAACATTAGCTAGCTAGCCTAGCCTAGCCTAGCCAGCTTTGGTAAGACACGGTGATGGGAGAGCCAGCTAAGGTAGGTTAGCTGCCGAGGGAACTCGGCTAAGGTAGCTTAGCTACCGCTGGTAGCGTGAGTAGCTAGTTAGCATTAGCTAACCCACTTCTCGCTCTCTCGAAGTCTCGTCAGCTGCTGGTTTGGCTTTCCCAAACTTGGGTGCTGCTGCTCAACTGCTTGATAACCAGCTAGCAATCCAGTTAGATTATATTATAATTTATAAAACTCTATATTAGTTAGTTACAGATTATCCACCCAGCTCATCCAGCTAGTTAGAGATCCATATTACCCCCAGATCACTTAACCAGCTAGGTAGATATGCATATTACCCCCCAGCTCATTTACCCAGCTAGTTATAGATCCATATTACCCCCAGATCACTTAACCAGCTAGTTAGATATGCATATTACCCCCAGATCACTTAACCAGCTATTCAGAGATCCATATGACCCCCCAGCTCATTTAACCAGCTATTCAGAGATCCATATGACCCCCCAGCTCATTTAACCAGCTATTCAGAGATCCATATGACCCCCCAGCTCATTTAACCAGCTATTCAGAGATCCATATGACCCCCCAGCTCATTTAACCAGCTAGTCAGAGATCCATATGACCCCCAGCTCATTTAACCAGCTATTCAGAGATCCATATGACCCCCCAGCTCATTTAACCAGCTATTCAGAGATCCATATGACCCCCCAGCTCATTTAACCAGCTAGTCAGAGATCCATATGACCCCCAGCTCATTTAACCAGCTAGTCAGAGATCCATATGACCCCCCAGCTCATTTAACCAGCTAGTCAGAGATCCATATGACCCCCCAGCTCATTTAACCAGCTAGTCAGAGATCCATATGACCCCCCAGCTCATTTAACCAGCTAGTCAGAGATCCATATGACCCCCCAGCTCATTTAACCAGCTAGTCAGAGATCCATATAACCCCCCAGCTCATTTAACCAGCTAGTCAGAGATCCATATGACCCCCAGCTCATTTAACCAGCTAGTCAGAGATCCATATGACCCCCCAGCTCATTTAACCAGCTAGTCAGAGATCCATATAACCCCCCAGCTCATTTAACCAGCTAGTCAGAGATCCATATGACCCCCAGCTCATTTAACCAGCTAGTCAGAGATCCATATGACCCCCCAGCTCATTTAACCAGCTAGTCAGAGATCCATATGACCCCCCCAGCTCATTTAACCAGCTAGTCAGAGATCCATATGACCCCCCCAGCTCATTTAACCAGCTAGTCAGAGATCCATATGACCCCCCCAGCTCATTTAACCAGCTAGTCAGAGATCCATATAACCCCCCAGCTCATTTAACCAGCTAGTCAGAGATCCATATGACCCCCAGCTCATTTAACCAGCTAGTCAGAGATCCATATGACCCCCCCCAGCTCATTTAACCAGCTAGTCAGAGATCCATATAACCCCCCAGCTCATTTAACCAGCTAGTCAGAGATCCATATAACCCCCCCCCAGCTCATTTAACCAGCTAGTCAGAGATCCATATGACCCCCCAGCTCATTTAACCAGCTAGTCAGAGATTCATATGACCCCCCCAGCTCATTTAACCAGCTAGTCAGAGATCCATATAACCCCCCCAGCTCATTTAACCAGCTAGTCAGAGATCCATATAACCCCCCAGCTCATTTAACCAGCTAGTCAGAGATCCATATGACCCCCAGCTCATTTAACCAGCTAGTCAGAGATCCATATGACCCCCCCCAGCTCATTTAACCAGCTAGTCAGAGATCCATATAACCCCCCAGCTCATTTAACCAGCTAGTCAGAGATCCATATGACCCCCCAGCTCATTTAACCAGCTAGTCAGAGATCCATATGACCCCCAGCTCATTTAACCAGCTAGTCAGAGATCCATATGACCCCCCAGCTCATTTAACCAGCTAGTCAGAGATCCATATAACCCCCCAGCTCATTTAACCAGCTAGTCAGAGATCCATATAACCCCCCCCCCAGCTCATTTAACCAGCTAGTCAGAGATCCATATGACCCCCCCCAGCTCATTTAGCCACGTCAGGCACAGCTGGCCAGCGCGAACACGGCCACTTACGTTTACTGCATTGTCCAGCGACACACCTCCTGGCCAGAAGAGACTTTATTTCACGCGTGAGCCGTTCGGGACCGGTCGCCTGCATCCATTCCGCCCGGACTTCGCTCCGGCTAGAACCGCGCCGCGCCGCTTCCGTGTGTCACGCTTTAATCCTTCCGACGGAAACTGCACGAGCGACTGGAAACGGCGCGCGTGACACGAACACTTCAACCATTCTTATAAACTGCCGGACAATCATTTCAAATAATACTTTAACTTAAAGGTCTGACCTTCAGAGTCAGTGGTCTGAGATTTAGTCTGTAAATCCGTCCAGATGTCGCCACGTAATTACGTCATTACGCAGCGTTTCGCTGCGCGGGTCGCCGTTCTAAGGGTCGCGTGGGCTCCATCGGACATTCGCGGTGTTCTGAGATGCCGCTCGTGCCTACGAACAGGACTTGCAAATATTTCAAAATCCAATTCTGGCATGAAAGAACACTCACATACAAATGAACAGATTACATCTCTGTGTTTATTTTCATCAGAACACATTTTAATCATTTTAGCAGTAGTTTTCATACCTTTGAAAAGATTATGAATTGTGAGATTTTTTTTTTTTTTATAAATAATTCATCAAAGTTTGTAAAAAATTAAAGTTACTGAACTAAATCATCTATAATATTACAATATACCGGTAGTATCTTTTTTTAAATAATCATAGTCATAATATTATCTCTATATGCCTTTTAACCTCTAAATGCCTTTTCCACCTTTTTAAATAATTGTCTCTCTCTGTTTTTTCCTTTTTTAAAAATCACAGCCTTCAGGTGCTGAGGATGTGATTCAGATGATAGTCCTTATTGTTGAACCCAACTAGTCAAGACAGAACTCCGCCAAAACCCAGCCAGTGATTTCAGACACTTACAAAAGAGGAATAAAAAAGGAGCAACTGGGAACGCGAGGAAACCTCAAAATCAAACTGGAACGTACATAGTTCAGCATTCTCATATTTACAACAGAAGAACGACTGAGGTTCAGGGCTGCATAGGTCCACGAGAGAGAGAGAGAGAGAGAGAGAGAGAGAGAGAGAGAGAGAGAGAGAGAGAGAGAGAGAGAGAGAGAGAGAGAGAGAGAGAGAGAGAGAGAGAGAGAGAGAGAGAGAGAGAGAGAGAGAGAGAGAGAGAGAGAATTTCTGCTTGTTAAGTGGAGATGCATGGGGGACTACTTACACAGTGGTGTGAACAGCTGAAAATGAACATATACTGTATGTAGGCAAGCATAAAATACACCTTAATAGTAAGTTTGGTGGTATTAAGCAATATTATCAGGCATCTGTTCCATTCGTTCTGGTGGTCAACCTGAAGCTGAGTGACTGGGGCTCACGCAAACACACGGAAACATAGAACAAAAGTAGCTACCTGTAGTTGCAATGACAAGATTCACAGAACCGGTAATGCTGACATAGCACGTACTCAGTGGGTGGGCACTGGATGCAAATGTCGTCTCATTCAACACCGGTAGTCAGTGAGCTGGACTGAAAGGTAGAGTCTATACAATAACAACGCAGACCTTGTGTTTCTGAAATATCATGACACTTAAAACATCGTTTACACAATGCGTGTAAAGGGTTACGGGGGGCAGGGGCAACTAATATTCCAATGTGATTTTGTTAGTGTTAACCCGACACACGGCGAACTCCGAGTTTCCGCAAATGAACGCGTCACACGCTCAGCTGTTCAGCAGGGAGTTCTTCTTCTCTCTCCCTTCTCTCCATCTCCCGTGACTTCCTCTCTTTTGCTATCGTCGTCTCGATTCCTTTCTCCTCTGTTCTCTTTCCTTCTCTTCTTCCCTGCCAAGCACAGATGGGGACGCCGGAGCCGTTTCTTTGTTTATTTTTGGATAGGAGTGTGTGTGTGTGTGTGTGCTGGATGTCTGGGCAGATGAATGGAGCGACTAATTCCGCCTAGGACACTCCAGAGCAGGTGGTCTCAGAAGAAAGTCCAGCGTTATGTGTGGGTTAATAAGACCTCTGGAGGGCTGCTCTCCGTGGTCTTCTCAATAATGATTTATCATCAGAGCCTCATAATCCCTCCTGACCTAACATTCCCAGCAGGTTACAGCTCACATCTCTCTGCTTTTAATCCAGCTCTCAGTTCCATTTCACGTTTAACACACTAGATTATCAGTCCAAGCGTATTCTGGGAAAGCAACACAGAACTACTGAATTAATGGCCAAGGTTTTAACAGGAGGCGAGGCTTGCTGTGTGTAAGATTCCGTACAGCTTACATCACAGCAAGCCACTGAGAACGAGAGGATGAACAATGATAGAGGAAACATTTTCAATACTTAAATATGTTTAATACAGTTTGACCTAAACTGAATTTCTGTTGAATTTGAACTGAACAGAAATTGTACCTGTGCATTGTCATATTTGTACTTATACCACGTAGGGTTTTTTTTCTAGTTAAATTTCTTTGAAATATTTGATCTTGATCTCTTGTCCTTATTTTGGGAAAGAAGAAAAAGGTATCAACACTGGCAAAGCATACAAGAGTCTGTACGCCAATTTGTGGGAATAGTTGACATACAAAAAGGTAGCGGTACCCATAATGCAGTTCTGCACATACACACATTTAGCCTTCTGCACAGCTTCTGCACATTTCTGCAAAACAACAATATTATAGATCGTTGTTTTTCTCAAGAGCACAGAGAGTAATCAAAACCTGTGATTAAATAGCCTTTATCTAACAGTCCTAGCTATAGCTCACTCACCTCACCTCGGAAAACAGATCTATAAAAGCATACAAGTCATGTTAATCAGTGACATATTGTGACTTAAATGTTTTATGAGGTCTTATTGCACAATGAGAAGAGTTGAGCCTGTCCCTGCTGCTGGTCCAAGAATTGCTGTGTCTGCAACTGAAGTCAGATAATGTGACTGAGATTAAGACTTGATCATGGAATACATACGTGAGCATTCACACGTACGGGAGACATTTTGTGTGTGCGCGCGCGAGTGTGTCTCTGGGAATGTAGAAAGAGCTGTGTAAGAACATACCTGTGGGCAAACAGACAAATGATAAATAAAACAGAAAATCAGCCCTTAGCATCTCCTCTGCGTAATCTGACGGTGAAAAGCTCCCATATCTTTGGGTCACTCAGGTTTGCCCTGCCGGATAGAGCGTTTAACTTCCTGTGGTTGATCATCACTTCTTTGCAGCAACAAATCAGTTTGTTTGGTTTTTATTGTTTTTTTTTGTTGTTTTTTTTTTGTCTTAGTCCACACTTGAACCTGGGTAAAAAAAATAAAAAAAAAAGTATAACTAATCTGTTGAAGCAATATTAATCTCAGCAAGCACTGCAGAAGTGTGTGAATGTGTAAACAGTGGGGAAGCCCTTTACTGTGGTAGAGGAGATGTTCGGGAAAAGCAGCACAAAGCAGCGGGTCGTGGGGTCTTTTGGGTGCTTTTCCTGTCATCTGTTTTTTTTTCCTGGCTAAATCCGTTGTCCCAAATAAAACCTGGAGTCATTTCAGCTGAGACCTCTGCTCCAAATGCATCGCACTGTAAATGCGTTGCCTTCAGATCATTTGGATCTATTCATAGAATTTAGGCTGTGTAGTCTAAACACTGAACATACCATGCAGTTATAGGATACAGAGTAGAGAATATATCTATATAAATATTCTACTAAGGGCATTTAAACAGACTTGGGGACTTAATGTTGTTTTTGTGCAGGTTGAGTGGACATACAGAAGAGGAATCAGCTAACGCCCGCGCTGACCGATTTACCCAAGATTTCAGTCTGACCATCGCATCGTCGACCACGAGCGCTCCAGCTCCCGGCCGATGACGTCTCGGCGTGTCGCGCGCATACCTGCCACCCGGGGGAGCTGTGGCCCTGCTGCGCCTGCACCGCGCGCTCGGCTTTAGGGAGGGAGAACCGAAGGGAGAATCAAAATCACGCGGGCTAAGCTGCGCGTTTGGATTTTGCGTTAGGTAGATCTCAAAAACGCTCCGACCTGTTCAAACTCCGTAGTTAATCCTAGGATGCACAGAGCAGCTCTCAGCAGAATGCACTACGATAATGAACACAAAAGGGGAAACGTATGGGCGGACGCAGATGTGCGCGTGCATGCGCTCTCGAATTTCCCTCTCAGCACTCCGCGCGCGACGCACTCGTTTGTCAAATCCCTTGCTGCACAGAGACCATTAGTGAAAAGAAAAGGAGAACATGAACAGATCCTGTTAGTTATCTAGTGCAACAGAAATCCAAAATCATAGACACAGTGTAAAAAAAAAAAAAAAAAAAAAAAAAAATGCGGTGCGAGGGAACTCCGCCTTAGACCGGCCTCTTCCAACAAAGGCTGCGGCGTCCCCTCCCCTACATGTGACGTTGGGTTAGTCCAGCGTTCTTGAGTGTCTGTGGGCCCTGCCTGTGTACGTGTGTATGCCTGCTCGACTGCGCGTCCACACAACACAACTCCTTGCAGGCATGGAGGGGGGGCGCAGCCGCCGGCTAAAACCCGCCGGGCCGCACTCGTCACTCCTCGTTGGCCGAGTTCTCCTCCAGGGGGGAGAGGGTGGTGAGGTTGTGGCACGCCGTGATGGTGGCGACCGTGTGTAGCAGGACCAACACGAGCAGGCCGAGTTTGAGTCTGCTGTTGCACAGTCTGGAGGCGGCCGCCGAGCTCAGCGAGGTGGCGTGTTGGCACGACGGGTGAGTTCTTTTCAGCGTGCCTCTAGAGCTGTTGTCCGCCTTGGCATCCCATCGGACGTCGCAGCACTCTGCTTCCACATCGGATGGGACGTCCTCCAGAAGCCCTGGAGACAGAATGATTCACGTTGTCATACAGAACAGCACCCATGCCTGTGTGTGTGGGCCTGATTTTTGAAGGAAAATTGAGTTTTGAAATTCTGCAACGTAAGAGGAATTTTGCAAATTTGTGTAGTTAAAATGATCAGAGACCGTTACAGTTTCACCAGTCAGACAAGTATGTGTGACTATTCTCTTAAATATTCATCATTTATTAGCAGTTTATTACTCAGAGGCATTAATCAGTAAGAAAAAGGGGAGTGTGTGTATATATGTATGTGATATATATATATATATACACTCACACACACACACAAACACACACACACACACACACACACACACACACTCACACACACACACACACACACACACTCACACTCACACACACACACACACACACACACACTCACACTCAGCATGTCCTGAGGACACTGATCATCTGAGATGTTGTCTGTAATCAAAACGTTGTCTTAAGGAGTCTCATTATTGTTTCTGAAAATGCCTTTATGTGTCAAATTCAGCTGTGCCACAAAGAAGCAAAAGGGCGGGTAAAGAAGCCTGCACTGTGCCCGCGCAGTCTCACCACTTGCACTTCTCTCCATAACCAGCAGGTGGTGTCAGAGACAAACTCGGACGAGCGACGGGGACGCAGAGGGTTTCACGGCACTGCAGTGCAACAAAGCACAGAGGGACAGCCACAGGTCCGTTGCCCACCTGTGCATATAAAACTGGGGCTTCCACCGTAAATGAGCTCATCGTTGTCAGGCAATATGAAGGGGCACCTCTGTTGGACCTCCAGGCAGTACTGCCCGCATGGAATCCTGTTACTGCAGTGCATCTGTGTGATCTGGAAGTACTGGGAACACAGCCAGTGTTTGTAGACAGTCTGCGAGAAAGAGAGAGAGCGAGAGTGAGAGAGAGAGAGAGAGAAAGAAAGAGAAAGAGAGAGAAAGAAGGGGGTGGGGTTAGCGAGAACTCATTGCAATTGGTTACATCACTGGTACCGTGGTAACGGTCATAACCTAATCCCTCCCACTGTTGTATCTTGGCAACCCAGCCACATCCTCCCTCTGGTGTACATACATTTGTTTTCCACTTCATCAGCATACAGTGTTCACTTATCCCTAACATACACTATTCCCTGATTTCCGATAAACAGTGCTCCCTTATCCAGAACATGCATACATTATTCCCTTATTTCCGATAAACAGTGCTCCCTTATCCAGCACATACATACTGTATTCCTTTATTTCCAATAAACAGTGCTCCCATATCCAGAACAAACGTACGGTATTCCCTTACAGGCAACATAAAATATTCCTATACTTCTAACATATAATATTCCCTAATACCCATCCATTATTCCCATATCCCTAACATAGTGCATTCCTTTATTTCTAGCTTACAGTATTTGCTTTCCCCAAAATATATAAAGTATTAATTTATCAGCATCATGTATACAGTATTCCCATATTCCCAGTATATACTAGTGCCTTATCCATAGTCTGCTGTGTTTCCTTACTGCCTGCATACAAAATTTCCTTGTACAGTATTCCCTTATACCATCTCCAAAACAGGTTTTCAAGTACAGCAGACTGCAGGTTAGCCACATAAGGCTGGGTGTAGTGAGGTGGTGAGGTGTCCACCTGACCGTCACAGCAAACCAACACCCAGATTTGGCACAAACCGGGTAATCGGCCCAAAGTGATTACATCACATCGTCTTTTTGTTATGTCCAAACCGCGCTCATCTCCTAACCGGTTAAGTGTGGAAGAGAGATCCCAGCACAGCCACACAATTAACACCGTCTGCGCCTCGGTTAGCATTCTCTGGCAAAGGCCGTGTAGAGCTGTCAGAAAGGAAAAAACAAAACAAAACACATGATGGTACTGCTTTGGACTAGAGGGGTGAAGACACGCCTTTTACGCAGGCAGGGGCGGAGTTTGAAGCCCAGGGGGCGGAGTTTGAAGCCCAGGGGCATAGGTGAGCGCCTAACTGGTGGAAAGCAGGAGCAGTGAGCGAGGCCTTGTGATATGGGCGACCCCAGCTTCGGAGAGTGTCTTGTGCAGACCAACACGGTGCTATTAAAATACACAATGATCAAATGAACACACTTCTCCAGCGAGTCGTTTGTGAGCACGGAGGCGTGTGTCTGCTTTGACGCACGTCTGATGGTTCTGTACGTGGCGAATCACACTAAAGAGACACATATATGACCCACGCGGCGTTTCCTTCAACAGTCTTTATCCTGGGCTGCGTTATAGCAGTCCTCAGTGGTCCACGCTCACGCCAGTTATCAGGAACAATCATACAATGCCCTTGTTGCTACAATATGTTTCTGCCAGCCGAGGTACAGAGGCTGATCCCAAACAGCGACTCGTGTAATTATGAGTGCAGTGAATCGCAGGGCTGTGCCTTGCCTGCCTGCGCGCTTCACTGTCGCACATCATGTCACGTCTCTCCGCAGCGGTGAAATATTAGCTGGCGTCGCTCGCCAGGGCCCTGCGAGGAGCGCGTCTCTGTCTCGGAGCCCCACTCGCGCCTGCCTCCAGTCTCCCGTAAGCGCTTATTAGATTGTCAGGGAGCGAACCTCTCGGCAGGCGTTTGCTAATGTCTGTTCGCATAACGAGTTGCTCCCGAGCGTTAGCGGAGGATGACAGTCACAGAGAGGGGTGGGAGGCAAGTCTTCACTTCAGGTCAGTCAGGGCTGTTCCGATTGGAATTCAAGGCGAGCGGATCTGAGAACTCCACTGTCAGGTCGTCACGGTTACCTGAGGACAACGCCGCACGACCGCGTCAGCTCAGACGACACAATCAAATCCGCTTACGCTTAAAAGAGGAAGGGGAACGTGAAAAAACATGAACGAAAGACCTTCTGTCTTCCCGGAGTTAATACGGTCGGATCTGTCGCGAGGGACCAGGGCGCTGATGGTGGACACAGCTAGAAAAGAGGAAAAGGAGTTGGGAGCGCTGAGAGCTGTTTGAGAGAATGCACCGAGACAATAAGAACACACACACACACACACACACACACACACACACACACACACTTATAAACATGCGCCCACATCCACACGGCACACGAAACAAGCCTTAGAGAGTGTGAGGGTGGCATGCTGCTGGCATTTGGAGCTGGCACATGATGGCACTCAGCCTGGGCTCACTGGCGTCGCATGGTGTGGGGGAGAGGGAGAGAGAGAAAGAGAGACAACGTGAGAAAGAAAGAGTGGGACAGACAGACAGAGAGCGAGAGAGAGACAGAGAAAGAGTGGCTAATTCCCAAAGATCTGTTGGCACCGGGTAGGAAGTAATCCACACACATACACGCAGCCACGCACGCACACACACACACACACACACGTGGATCAGTGAATGTGAATGTCAGTCACACACTCGCATGCTGTCAATCACACACATACTCACGCACACACACACACACACACACACACACACACACACACACACGTGGATCAGTCAAAGTGTGAATGTCAGTCTTCTACTCGGATGCCGTCAGCACTGATCCTTCTCGTCAGCTCCATGTTGCATCTGCATCCCGCGCCGGCTTCTTCCCAACACAGGAATCCACCCACTACAGGCACGACCGGAGAAAACCACCCAACAAAGGAATCCACACACTATAGCCATGAGTGGAGAAAACCACCCAACAAAGGAATCCACACACTATAGCCATGAGTGGAGAAAACCACCCAACAAAGGAATCCACACACTATAGCCATGAGTGGAGAAAACCACCCAACAAAGGAATCCACACACTATAGCCATGAGTGGAGAAAACCACCCAACAAAGGAATCCACACACTATAGCCATGAGTGGAGAAAACCACCCAACAAAGGAATCCACACACTATAGCCATGAGTGGAGAAAACCACCCAACAAAGGAATCCACCCACTATAGCCATGAGTGGAGAAAACCACCCAACAAAGGAATCCACCCACTATAGCCATGAGTGGAGAAAACCACCCAACAAAGGAATCCACCCACTATAGCCATGAGTGGAGAAAACTACCCAACAAAGGAATCCACCCAGTACAGCACACAGATGACTTTGTGTGTAAACAGCAGAGAGAGACAGACGATTTAGACAGACAGCCTGACTGACTGACATGCGCACACACACACACACGCACACACATACCCCCCCCCCCCAAAAATATTGTTCATTATGCTGGAATACACCAATAATTATCTCATGAATAAAAGTGTCTAATGTGGGCAGTGGTAGTTCAGTGGTTAAGGTACTGGACTAGTAATCAGAAGGTTGCCAGTTCAAGTCCCACCACTGCCAAGTTGCCACTGCTGGGCCCCTGAGCAAGACCCTTAACCCTCAATTACTCAAGTTGTGTTCGGTCATAATTGTGAGTGGCTTTGGATAAAAGTGTCAGATGTCTAATATTACAGTAGAAACAGCATGTACTGATGACTCAAGACTTCCACTACCTTTACTCTTAAAAGACTCCTGTGTGTGTGAGAGAGAGACCGGTGTAAATGCATCACTGCCGCTAAGCACACACATGCAGCGTGAAGGATGAGGTGAGTGTGCCCTTGCGTACCCGGGCCCCGGTCAAGCTCTCTAGGAGGGCTGGAACACGGCCCAGCCACGCCCACGCCCTCCCATTGGCCCTGGCCTTCCCCAGTGCTCCCGTCTCACATGCTTGGAGGAGTTGAATGGCTACGTATAAATGCGCCTACAGTCCTCCTTTAGTTTTTACATTTCATTCTCGTCTTGCAGTTAATGTTCCTTATGTTTATGGCCCCCTGCTTCTTTTTTAAAATGGGGAAAGAACAAGATTGCCAAAAGAAGTGTGAACCAAAACCATGTTTTTCCATCAACCCGAACGTCTTCATCAAACCGGTCCTGCGGTCTTCGGTCAGTCTTGAGGCCAGTCCCGCGCTCCGTCTGCGCGTTCCTGCCGGAGAAGGCCAGCAGGGGGCGCTAGAGCGGAGTCGTGCTGTTCGAGATGCGGTCACCCCTTCACTCTGTTGCTGTCCTCTCGACTGCGGGACTCTGTCCTACACACATCCTGCTTCAGACGTCCCGCTGGTGCGGTATCATGAGCATGCTCAGTCCCGTTGGCCCGGGAGTGGGAGGAAGAGGGTGTGGGGCTCACGTGGGACCAGACGCGCCCGAGTCCCAGCACCCCAGAGGGGCCTGTCCAGGCTTGCAGGCATGGAAGCACATGACGAATGACCATGTCACCTCAGACACACAATGGTAATGAAACGTGGTGGTGAGGGATGCAGGGGTGAGCAGATATATGCACTCTTTTTTTCACAATCTTTCTTGTTTTTATTCGGTTTATATCCTTATCTTCTTTCTTTCTCCCTCTCTCTCTCTCTCTCTCTCTCCCCCTATCTCCACCAATCACTCTTCCTTTCATCCTGGGCTTTTATCCGAGTGTCCGTGTTTAACTGGCTGTCGTCGGGCATTAACCAACCCCTCTTGGAGGATTGTATTATTCCATTACGAGGGACCTAATGACATTGTCATCGAGGAACGGCCTTCCTGTGGCCACGGGACTGGCTCTTAAAAGCCTCGGCCGGTCCTGTAGCATCTGACTTTTGATCTCTCGAGCGTTTGCTGGGAAACGCCGTTCCAACCTCTTGCTGAACTTCCCTAATAGCCCTCTCATCTCGTATACCTCTAGTTGTGGGGAGAGAGGGAAAGCGTTCGAGGCTATTACACGGCTTGGCCTGGGCACCGCAGCTCAGCGGGGGGAGACGGGGAGAGGTCCGACCCAAGTGGTTTTTCGTGTCCTGTCGAAACAGCGCAGGCTAATGTTGGCCCGGTCCCGGAGATGAGACAAGCATGGAACAGGACAGAGTCTGGCTAAACGCACCCAGACGGCAGGGCCCCGTGGGAAACCACCACAATAGGAGTGACTTAATGCACTGCTGGGGTCAGGGGTCAGGTGTCATGGCACATTTCATTCCAGCCACACACACAGCCGATTAAATCAATAAAGGTCAGTAAGCCACAGAAACTGGGAATAATAGTGTCCATGTCCCCTCATTCCACTGATCATCCCTCGTTCTGTGCTTGTGATTCCAGGGCCTTTCTCACAGAATTTTGATCACTTCGGTGCTATGAGTAATCGGGGAGTTCGAGGAGCGAGAGTGTTTCGGCTGACTGCGCGGTGAAGTCCAGGGGCCCCGGAGCTGAAGGCACGAAAGGGCACACAGGGAGCTGGCGTGGTCCAACCGGCCCGGATAGCAGACACAAACCAAGGCCATGCCAGCCTCAGGTGTCCTGGCACCAAAGAGCGCAAGCTAATTAGCACCCACTTCAAGCAGACAGCCTCTAGTGTGTCTCTACCACCCTAATGCAGTTCCTCGGAACTTAAGCAGCCCTGCATCAGTCACTGGTCGCGTCAATGTGCTCAGGCTGTTTAAAAAAAGGAAAGAGGAACCCGCAATGATGTTTGTGTTTAATCACCCAGAAATCGCAGCAATCAATTCTAATTTGAAACGAGTGGCCAGTTTTGTCCTTATCCAAAACACGGAAAAGGTTCTGTCTCCGAGGCACGAGGTTGAAACAATCTCGGTTTAAATGGTCTCACAACAAAGGAGCTGTGGCCGGTTATGTTGGAAGCTATCATTTATACATTAGCTGATGTGAAAAAAAAAAAAAACTCACAAAGATGGCCTGTCCGGGCACTAATGGACGAGGAGCCAGAACACTGGAAAAATAGTAAAATGGTTTTGCAACTAAGTAGGCCAGTGACCTCTTTAAATGGGTTCTTGATGGGGTGATGAAATCCTGAATGTGAGAACTTCAGGATAAATCCTTTTGCTTCCTGGATGTCTCCTTCCGGTATCTGAAAAGTGAAAACAATCACAGAGACACAGGAAAGATTCTGGCAGCATTAAACGTGTGGTGATGCTAATATCTGAGATGGAACACTTCTGCTTTGAGCTGCAGGTTTGGTCGAGGGGAGAACACAGATGCCAGATGCAGCCCTGAGGCACGGTTGGGTTCTCGCAGATCACAGCGGTTTCTATGTTCAGGGGGCACCTGTGTGCTAAGCAACGGATATTTTAAACCAAGGAGCAGGTGTGCACACAGGTGCTGGTCTGGTAATCCGTGCTTTGCGTCTGAGGTAGAGAACGCTTTGATAGAGATAGAGAGAGAGAGAGAGAGAGAGGGCCAATGGAAGTAGGGCAGCACCAGGAGGCATGGTCACTGCAGTAGGGTGGGTGGGGCAAGCAATCTTAGCCCCTCCCCAAGTCTCCTGCAGCCCCTCCCTTTCTAAAGCCTTTTAATGTGGTCTGCCCCCACCACGCAAATAACATTACCAACAATTAGACTTTATTATTCACCAAACAACTTATTAAATATTAAAACACAGCTCAGACCAGAGGAAACACAACAGCAGCTCACTGAGGTTGCAGAGATAGAACACCTCACAGGTAATTAGAATACTTCACAGGTAATTAGAATACCTCACAGGTAATTAGAAGAGATTTATCACACCTTAAAATAACATGTAGTCGCATGATGTGCAGGGTAAAAATGTTTTTTTTCTATTCCTACGCATCTTGAAACTACCAAGTAAACATTTTTTCACGTTGCCATGATTCCATATTGGTGATGTGTGACAACACACGATATCTACCTACCTGAGGTTGGTTGTGCGGTCTCTTTTAAACGTCTAGGAAACCATAGTGTGATGTATCACATCCTATCCTATCAAAACTTCCTATCGGTTTTGTGTTCTCTACTATTCTACCCCCAGTTGTTCACACAGCTGTTTCCTGAGGCGCCTATGCGACAGCCTCTCTTTTAGCAGATTGGCCGAATCGGCGCAGGACCCTGCTGGAGCACCTCGTCTTTCTGGCACTCCACGGACGCCCTATGCAGAACGGAGCGGCAGGTCCGTTGGCTGATCCCAGGTCAGGCGCAGCACGGTGCTTGTGAGAGGTGGAGGAGGAAGCCAGCCCCCCCCCCAGCAATGTCTGGTCCTGCAGCTGAAACCCACTCAATAGAGCTACGATGCTGGGAGATTCTAGTCAGTCCTTTGGCTCACCTTACAATACGAATCAATATCTGGACTGGCTTTAGAACGGCGAGATAAGAGAAAAACACTGATAGATTAGGCCCTGGGAAGAAGGCGGCTCGCCTGACTGTGCAGAAATAAAACAGAGCGAGAGAGAGAATGTTGGAGAGACAGAGAAAGAGAGAGAGAGAAAATCTTCCTTTTACCGTGGAGCCTCATACTGCGCAGCGGGCACACTCTTGTGTTACATAGCCGTCGTATTAGCTCTTATTTGTGCTGCTATTTGATGTCACTCTTCGTTTTTCCCGCAGTGATCACACAGAGAGTAGCAGCTCCCAGCAGCCACAGCTACAGCTCCCAGCAACTACAGCTCCCAGCAACTACAGCTCCTAGCAACTACAGCTCCAGCTCCCAGCAACTACAGCTCCCAGCAGCCACAGCTCCAGCTCCCAGCAACTACAGCTCCCAGCAACTACAGCTCCCAGCAGCCACAGCTACAGCTCCCAGCAACTACAGCTCCTAGCAACTACAGCTCCAGCTCCCAGCAACTACAGCTCCCAGCAGCCACAGCTCCAGCTCCCAGCAACTACAGCTCCCAGCAACTACAGCTCCCAGCAACTACAGCTCCCAGCAGCCACAGCTACAGCTCCCAGCAACTACAGCTCCTAGCAACTACAGCTCCCAGCAACTACAGCTCCCAGCAACTACAGCTCCCAGCAACTACAGTTCCCAACAACCACAGCTCCCAGCAACTACAGCTCCCAGCAGCCACAGCTACAGCTCCCAGCAACTACAGCTCCCAGCAACTACAGCTCCCAGCAACTACAGTTCCCAACAACCACAGCTCCCAGCAGCCACAAGCCTGCACCCCTGTCTCTGAAGGTTCATCCATTCTGCCTTCACACCATATACAGGCCCTCTCGCTCTCTACACCCAGATCCCTCAAAACGCTGGCATTAAATATTCATCTTGACATACACTGCATCAGAAAGAAGGCTTGTAGAAATAATAAACACACACTCACACCCACCCACACACACACACACACACAAACACATATATACTCATCCACACACCCACACACACAAACACATATACACTCATCCACACACCCACACATACACACAAACACATATACACTCATCCACACACCCACACAAACACATATACACTCATCCACACACTCACACCAACCCACACCCACACCCACACATACACACAAACACATATACACTCATCCACACACTCACACCCACACAAACATATACACTCATCCACACACCCACACCCACACACACACACACACACACAAACACATATACAGTCATCCACACACTCACACCCACCCACACCCACACACAAACACATATACACTCATCCACACACCCACACACACACACAAACACATATACACTCATCCACACACTCACCCCCACACCGACACATGAACACATATACTCATCCACACACCCACACATACAAACAAACACATATACACTCATCCACACACCCACACATACACACAAACACATATACACTCATCCATACACTCACACCCACCCACACCCACACATACAAACAAACATATATACACTCATCCACACACCCACACCCACACATACACATGAACACATATGCACTCATCCACACACCCACACATACACACAAACACATATACACTCATCCACACACCCACACATACACACAAACACATATACACTCATCCACACCCACCCACACCCACACATACATACAAACACATATATACTCATCCACACACCCACACCCACACATACACACGAACATATATACACTCATCCACACACCCACACATACACACAAACACATATACACTCATCCACACACCCACACCCTTACACACAAACACATATAAACTCATCCACACACACACACCCACACACACACATACACACACAAACATATATACAGTCATCCACACACCCACACCCACACAAACACATATACACTCATCCACACACTCACACCCACCCACACCCACACACACAAACAAACATATACACTCATTCACACACTCACACCCACCCACACCCACACATATACACAAACACATATACACTCATCCACATGCCCACAACACTCACTTAATCACACATCAAAGTTTGTGTGTGTGTGTGTGTGTGTGTGTATATATATATATATATATATATATATATATATATATATATATATCTATCTATCTATATCTATCTATCTATCTATCTATCTATCTATCTATCTATCTATCTATCTATCTATCTATCTATCTATCTATCTATCTATCTATCTATCTATCTATCTATCTATCTATCTATCTATCTATCTATCTATCTATATATATATAGAGGTCCCATACCCACACACACATATACACAAATACACACAAACACACACACACATTAATTATAAAATGATGAGGCTGAAGTTATCTAGTGAGAGTTGAAGGACTTGGAATTTCTGAGCAGAAATGTTTTCATTGTGAAATCCAAGAATAACACCAGAGGTTCTGGGAATTCAAGTCTTAACAAAGACTTGGGCATGAATGTTAGTGTGTGTAAGCGGCACCACACTGGGTTTTATCTAGGAACACAGTCCCATCGTACACTCGTGCGGTCTTCTTCTCTACACTCAACTTGCCTGTTTTTACTCGGCACTCTTAATGGGCATATTTGAATTTGGTTCCAGTTAATTGGTTACGTATTTGCATTTGGAACTCTTATGGAAATACTTCTTGTATCGTCCCGTTTCTGTGGAGCTGTGGTAGAACTTGAACTTCTTTCTCTCTTACCCTTTATCCATCATAATGTAATCACAGCTGGGGTACCCTGCTCATTTTAGGGAGCTAGTGAAATTGACAGTGGACAACAGATTACCCCTTTCACACAGTGGACAACATATTACCTGCTTCACTCAGAGGACAACAGATTACCCCCTTCACTCAGTGGACAACATATTACCTGCTTCACTCAGAGGACAACAGATTACCCCCTTCACTCAGTGGACAACACATTACCCCCTTCATACAGAGGACAACAGATTACCCCCTTCACTCAGAGGACAACAGATTACCCCCTTCACTCAGTGGACAACAGATTACCCCCTTCACACAGTGGACAACAGATTACCCCCTTCACTTAGTGGACAACAGATTACCCCCTTCACTCAGTGGACAACATATTACCCCCTTCACTCAGTGGACAACATATTACCCCTTTCACACAGTGGACAACAGATTACCCCCTTCATACAGAGGACAACATATTACCCCCTTCACTTAGTGGACAACAGATTACCCCCTTCATACAGAGGACAACATATTACCCCCTTCACTTAGTGGACAACAGATTACCCCCTTCACTCAGAGGACAACATATTACCCCCTTCACACAGTGGACAACATATTACCCCCTTCACACAGTGGACAACAGATTACCCCCTTCACTCAGTGGACAACATATTACCCCCTTCTCACAGTGGACAACATATTACCCCCTTCACACAGTGGACAACAGATTACCCCCTTCACACAGAGGACAACAGATTACCCCCTTCATACAGAGGACAACAGATTACCCCCTTCATACAGAGGACAACAGATTACCCCCTTCATACAGAGGACAACAGATTACCCCCTTCACACAGTGGACAACAGATTACCCGCTTCACTCAGAGGACAACAGATTACCCCCTTCACTTAGTGGACAACAGATTACCCCCTTCACTCAGTGGACAACAGATTACCCCCTTCACTTAGTGGACAACAGATTACCCCCTTCACTCAGTGGACAACATATTACCCCCTTCACACAGTGGACAACAGATTACCCCCTTCACTCAGTGGACAACACATTACCCCCTTCACTCAGTGGACAACAGATTACCCCCTTCACTCAGTGGACAACATATTACCCCCTTCATACAGTGGACAACATATTACCCCTTTCACTCAGTGGACAACACATTACCCCCTTCATACAGAGGACAACAGATTACCCCCTTCACTCAGAGGACAACAGATTACCCCCTTCACTCAGTGGACAACAGATTACCCCCTTCACACAGTGGACAACAGATTACCCCCTTCACTTAGTGGACAACAGATTACCCCCTTCACTCAGTGGACAACACATTACCCCCTTCACTCAGTGGACAACAGATTACCCCCTTCACTCAGTGGACAACATATTACCCCCTTCATACAGTGGACAACATATTACCCCTTTCACTCAGTGGACAACACATTACCCCCTTCATACAGAGGACAACAGATTACCCCCTTCACTCAGAGGACAACAGATTACCCCCTTCACTCAGTGGACAACAGATTACCCCCTTCACACAGTGGACAACAGATTACCCCCTTCACTTAGTGGACAACAGATTACCCCCTTCACTCAGTGGACAACATATTACCCCCTTCACTCAGTGGACAACATATTACCCCTTTCACACAGTGGACAACAGATTACCCCCTTCATACAGAGGACAACATATTACCCCCTTCACTTAGTGGACAACATATTACCCCCTTCACTCAGAGGACAACATATTACCCCCTTCACACAGTGGACAACATATTACCCCCTTCACACAGTGGACAACAGATTACCCCCTTCACTCAGTGGACAACATATTACCCCCTTCACACAGTGGACAACAGATTACCCCCTTCATTCAGTGGACAACACATTACCCCCTTCACTCAGTGGACAACAGATTACCCCCTTCACTCAGTGGACAACATATTACCCCCTTCATACAGTGGACAACATATTACCCCTTTCACTCAGTGGACAACACATTACCCCCTTCATACAGAGGACAACAGATTACCCCCTTCACTCAGAGGACAACAGATTACCCCCTTCACTCAGTGGACAACAGATTACCCCCTTCACACAGTGGACAACAGATTACCCCCTTCACTTAGTGGACAACATATTACCCTCTTCACACAGTGGACAACAGATTACCCCCTTCACACAGAGGACAACAGATTACCCCCTTCATACAGAGGACAACAGATTACCCCCTTCATACAGAGGACAACAGATTACCCCCTTCATACAGAGGACAACAGATTACCCCCTTCACACAGTGGACAACAGATTACCCGCTTCACTCAGAGGACAACAGATTACCCCCTTCACTCAGTGGACAACAGATTACCCGCTTCACTCAGAGGACAACAGATTACCCCCTTCACTCAGTGGACAACATATTACCCACTTCACTAAGAGGACAACAGATTACCCCCTTCACTCAGTGGACAACATATTACCCCCTTCACACAGTGGACAACATATTACCCCTTTCACTCAGTGGACAACAGATTACCCCCTTCACTCAGTGGACAACAGATTACCCCCTTCACTTAGTGGACAACAGATTACCCCCTTCACTCAGAGGACAACATATTACCCCCTTCACTCAGTGGACAACATATTACCCCCTTCACTCAGTGGACAACATATTACCCCTTTCACTCAGTGGACAACACATTACCCCCTTCATACAGAGGACAACAGATTACCCCCTTCACTCAGTGGACAACATGTTACCCCCTTCACTCAGTGGACAGTACACTGGTCCTGATTACAGAACACTGTCTGGCTGGCGACTACATACAGAAAACGCTGTGAAAAGAGTTAAGGGAAGAAGTCAGCTGTGATGATCAGATGGTGGAGATACAGTCATCTTTAATGCCTGGATCTGCTGTCTTTCCCTCTTCAACCATATGGTCTGTGCTGCAGCATGTCGATGACAAATGGCCTTAGAGATGAAGACACCACCAGATCCTCTGATGCAAGGTTACAGTGAACACAAAACACACACACCGCACACACAACCCCCATGTACAGGGCCAGGGCCTATCTGACCTTCTCAGCCAGTGGAATGCTACCTGCACATGCTACCCCCCCATATTACCATGTTAGCCCCCCATCCCCCAAAATTACCATGGAGACCCGCCCCCATCCTATAGTACCATTCCAGACCCGCCCCCATCCCATATTACCATGCTAGCCACACCCCCAGCCCATATTACCATATTACCCATTTCTCGTCACTTGCCACTAAACATCCTGCTGCACATGTAGAGTGGAAATAAAATAGTCTGAGATGGATAGAAGAACAAACAAGCGAGCAAAGCTTTGAACAAACAGTGCTAAAAAGCTCGTTGTGTGACACTGTAGCCAAGGCATCGCCGGCTGACGTAACCTCACCGAGACCGTCTGGATCCCATTAAGGAAACAGACATAATCAGACATGTGGATCTTCCCCACTGAAACAACAAACAAGGCAAAGACACCACCATCAAAGACTATGAAAGGTGTGTGTGTGTGTGTGTGTGTGTGTGAGTGTGTGTGTGTGTGTGTGTGTGTGTGTGTGTGTGTGTGTGTGTGTGTGTGTGTGAGTGAGTGTGTGTGTGTGGGTGTGTGTGTGTGTGTGTGAGTGTGTGTGTGTGTGTGTGTGTGTGCGTGTGTGAGTGTGTGCATGTGCGCGTGTGCGTGTGAGTGTGTGTGTGTGTGTGTGTGTGTGTGTGTGTGTGTGAGTGTGTGTGTGTGCGTGTGCGTGTGCGTGTGCGTGTGCGTGTGTGAGTGTGTGCGTGTGCGCGTGTGCGTGTGAGTGTGTGTGTGTGTGTGTGTGGGTGTGTGAGTGTGTGTGTGTGAGTGTGTGTGTGTGTGTGTGTGTGTGTGTGTGTGTGTGTGTGTGTGTGTGTGTGTGTGTGTGTGAGTGTGTGTGTGAGT
>NC_137505.1:6790000-6800000 GCF_041902795.1 Electrophorus electricus | reverse complement strand
CGGGGCCAGGATTCCCATATCTTCCCAGCACCTCCCCTTTCCCATTTCTGAAACATGCCTGCTGAGTGCTGAGTATGAAAAGGAGTTCCTTCCCAGTTCCAGTTTCTATTCAGTTTGTCCTGGCTTGCAGGAATGATGAGAAGTTGCTCAGATACTGCCATGAATCCTGTGTTGTTCTTGTTAGAATGCAGGATATTATGGACTGAATGTCACACACTTTGGTGGTCTGGCTTCCTCCGTGAACTGACCCGATGAAGACATCCTGTGACCCCAACTGAGTGGATCCTGTATCCCAGGTAGGATCTATATCAGTGCCATGCTGATACTTGTGTGGAGATCCTTTCCCATTTAGTGATCACCTCGATCTCTTCACTGTACTCCATAGGGCCGGAGCCAGCTATAGGAGAATCTCTGGGTACAGTGTGTCTTGTAGTAGAATATATTACCCAAGACTGGGACAGGTTTCTGGGTTCTCTGACTGATTCACATCCTCAGACATCTAAAAGCAGCCTCTTGATACCTGGGCCAGTATCAGGACCATTTGGTAAATTCAGTTGTGAAACTTTTTTGTTTTTCAAGTTTAGACAACGGTGCCAGGTTCAGTTCATGTACAGTCCAGTTTGGAACAAGTATAACATAACAATGCTCTAATGTGAAGAAGTGAACCACTAGTGATAACTTATCAAATCAAATCAAAATAAATCAAAATGTATTTATTTAGCACTTTTCGCAACAAAGATTTTGTCACAGAGCAGCTTTACCAATGTCCAAGTCCAAGCCCCCAGTGAGCAAGCCAAGGGCGACAGTGGTAAGGAAAAACCTCCCAAGAGCATGAGGAAGAAACCTCGAGAGGAACCAAGACTCAAGGAGGGAACCGTCCTCCTCTGGCGGACCACGATCACCACACACAATAATAACAAAACTGTGTTAAACCGGTTTTCATCATCTGTCATATTTGGTGGTGAATAAAAAAGAAAGAAAGAAGAACCATTAATACAAATGCACAGTAAACACTGTTTAGACATGTTGCTTAGTCATGTTCCTTGGTCATGTTGCCTAGTCATGTTCCTTAGTCATGTTGATTAGTCACGTTGCTCAGTCATGTTTCCTTAGTCATGTTCCTTAGTCATGTTTCCTTAGTCATGTTTCTTAGTCATGTTGCTAAAGTCATGTCACTTAGTCATGTTTCTTAGTCATGTTTCTTAGTCATGTTCCTTAGTCATGTTTCCTTAGTCATGTTGCTAAAGTCATGTTTCCTTAGTCATGTTTCTTAGTCATGTTGCTAAAGTCATGTCACTTAGTCATGTTGCTTAGTCATGTTTCTTAGTCATGTTTCTTAGTCATGTTCCTTAGTCATGTTTCTTAGTCATGTTGCTAAAGTCATGTTTCTTAGTCATGTTTCTTATTCACGTTACTTATTCATGTTTCTTAGTCACGTTGCTTATTCATGTTTCTTATTCATGTTTCTTAGTCATGTTGCTAAAGTCATGTTTCTTAGTCATGTTTCTTAGTCACGTTGTTTATTCATGTTTCTTAGTCATGTTGCTTAGTCATGTTGCTACTGTTGCTTGTCACAGCCACTTTCTTCAGTATGTGTTCTAATCCAGGGCATACAGGTCAAATGTGGTCCCTCTGACCCTGGACCCCGGTCACCAGGTGTAGGCTGTTTGCATTATTCCTGCCCAGTGTTTGAGACATTAACATCTTCCCTGTTAATGACCGGCTTGCCTGTCTCCCAACATTGGGTCAGATCAAGGCTTAGGTCTGATTAGGTCTGATGTGGGAGAGGTTTCCCTTATTCCAGATGAGACTGTCCAGGTCATAGGACCAGCTGGACTGGTTGCAGAAGTGGCTGTACAGACCCTGTATGATCCAGGAATACCATAGTGCGGATTACACATCAGATGTTCACCAAAGCTTTGAGTGCTTCCTCTCTTAGCAGGAGCACAGATAATAGAGAAGCTCTTCACATGTTGACTGTTGATGATGCCACAATTCTCTGCTTCACCGTGAGCTGTTTCTTTCTCTTGAGCTCATCTATCAGGTGACTGGCTCACCGTTGAGACAAAGACTCCTCTGGGACAATTGCAGACTCCAGAGTTTTTAGAGGATTTGAGACAGAAATGGTCTTCCTTCAGCGGCTCTCCAAATCAGACGGCCAGACCACCCGCGTTAAACTTCCCCGCCGTCTGTTTTTGAGATGCCACACAGAACTGGAGTATGTCACCAGGGGCACCACGCAGGCTGTTGGTTCCCGGTGCTACTGCCCCGTTTATGGGACTCACCTTGAGGCAGCATCAGGTCAGTGCTGGGGACACAAATTTTCAGTCGATGCTATTGACCAATATGGCCCAGTTTATGTGCAGATCACTGAGTTTTCTGTAGGGTCAAGGTTGTTCTCCACCTAGGTTCTCCACCATGGTTAGAAATAAGTTTCTCTCTGTATTTCGTGACGTAGCCTGACTTGGGTGTGCTTTTAAAGAGCACGCTACTTCTACTGCCCATTGCAGGTTCTGCCCTTTTAATGACTTCCTTTCTTCCTTAATAAATAATTTGGTATCATCCATCATGACCGTCAGGCTCAGGAAGTAGGCGTGGTTGGGAGACAGAATCCGTATCGCCGGTTGCAAGCGATTTGTATGATAATGTGTTCTGATTTGATTTATATATTTAAAATTCTACATTCATACTTATTTTGCTATTTTATGAGATTGTTAATGCACATTACCTAGACAAATGATGTCTTCTAAGGTAGCTGTATGATGACTCAGGCATGTGGTTTGCACCGTGCTGACCACTAGGGGGAGCACTGTGTGCTTCCCTTGTCTGTAAGCATCATCAGGTCTGCAGCTCCTCTCTACGACAGCAAACAGACCAACTGCAGTTGAAGTAGCCAACGGCTTAAATTGAATTTTTATGGTCAAACTGCGGTTCTGAGTGGCTCTCACTGAAAGCCGTACTGCTGGTTAATCCGGCTGGAAATGGCGTCTGAAATTCCCTTTGCTGTTAACAAGCCCTCTGCCTTTGAGGCGGTGCCGGGGTCATGCCTCGATTTCTCTCGGCGCTCCTGGATCGATGTCTGGCGCGTGGACATACACGTCGGCCATTCGTCTTTCGTCACGGGAATGCTGGTTCCAGGAGGTGGAGGCCATTCCTGTGGCCTGCAAGTCCAACCGCTGACAGCCAAGTGCCTCCTCACGCTATGCAGGACATGCCCACAAGGCGTGTCCTCGTCCGAGGTGTGTGCAGAAGTTGTGCGCACGCTGAGCTCAGTTGTCCTCTCTGCTTCTCACGACCTTGCTGTTATTAGCCTGCCGCTGTGGTTCATGCCGTACACGGCGGTCAGTAGCAACAGGACAGAAAGGTTCCAGTGTCTTTTGATATAACATCTCGTCCTGTGGCACACCTGGATTACCCACGATGCCGTGTACTCCCTGAGAATCGCAGGACTACAGAGGTCGGACGACGCAATCACAAGGGAGGAATGCGAGATTCTCGTTCACTTTTCCACACTGCACTGGCAGAAACAGCTGACACCTCTGAGTACAAGGTTTCCTGATCAGACAGTTCAGCTGAAGACTACAGAATTTTTATTGCTCTTTTTCCTAAGAGAGCAGCTTCTCTCAAACACGTGTCCACAGATAAGGACAAGCAGACGTCACGAGACAGCGAGTGTCTTTGATATCATTGATGCTCGTTCCTGGTATCATGATTTGGCAACCATACAGCCCGGTATGTGACTCTGAGGGTTTGGTTCATTTTCTGTGACCCTGATTGGACATGCGTAACAAACATATTATCTACACAGACTCTTCAGTAAGTGATGCTCTGTATCGCTCTATATGCATGACCCCCTCTCTCTCTCTCCCTCTCTCTCTCTCACTTTCCCCACTCACACAAACACACACACACACACACACACACACACACGCACGCACACACACACACACTTAGAAAGGCACTAACAATAGGTTTGGAAGACTAGGCTGCTGATGAATTCACCACTCCAACAGTATTTCTAAATGAAATTGCCCTGCCTCAATTTTTGCTATGCCATAGAAAGAGAGAGAGAGAGAGAGAGAGAGAGAGAGAGAGAGAGAGAGAGAGAGAGAGAGAGAGAGAGAGAGAGCGAGCAGCTGTATTACTGTGGTAGTGTCAGCAAGAGCAAAAATGAAGTGACTACACTCATTGAACCTTTGCCCTGGCCTGTCTGCTGCATGTCACCTCTAATACTGTAAAACCTTTTAATATTTGGAAGTGTTTGCTACGCTGAACTGAGTCAGTACCATGTTTTGCATGCTGCAGTGTATTTCGGTATCGCTAGAAATCTGCATAGCTCTAAGTCATCGTGTCACGCCAAGCAGAAGACGGTAGAACTCTTTCACCCTTCACATTTTCCACATTAGTTACACCAAGTCACATTATCGCGAGATTAATGCATGGGTTTGAGATCAGAACAATAAACAACTGCTGAATTGAAATATTTAACTGATGGTCTAATTAACACTACTATTAATATTATTCATTAAAATCATAACCTTGTTCACGTATTAATATATTAATAATGTGTCAGTGTCAAGCTTCATTACATATACACTCAGATCCGACTCGAGGAACTCGTGTGATTGGTTCACTGCCGTGCAGGTGCTGTTAGATGGTGTTAGGTGGTGAGAGGTGGTGCTAAGTAGTGCTAGGTGGTGTGAGGTGGAGTTAGGTGGGGCTAGGTTTTGTGAGGTGGTGTGCTCCCTTACACAGACTCCACCTGAGTACTTTAGGGTTAACAACAGACAAACATTTTTTGTTTCCCAATGAAATTAGATCAACGTAATAAGTGACATTTGACCTTTTAAGTGACAGAGCAATTACATTTTACATTATATTACTTATTCATAAATTAGGCTTGTTATTACATTTAAAATATGCACAAACGTTCCTCTAAAATGCACAATGCATAATTTTGGCCTCAAGAGGAATCCTCTTCAGTGTCCAGTAGTCTGCCAACACAGAGGGGATCCACTTTACCGTACTCATCAGTGTGTGAGTGATTGTAAAAGATTATATATATATATAAAATCTTTTACAATCATATATATATATGCATATGCTTTCACAATCACTCACACACTGATGAGTACGGTAAAGTATATATATATATATGTCTGTAAAGCATCCTTGAGTATGAGAATGGCGCTACATAAATGTAAATAATAATGTAAATAATGACATACAAGAATACTTAAACAACAACAACAATAACAGAAACTATAGATGTTAGAAAAATTCTGAAATTATTATTTTTTTTAATCCAGTGTGCAAAAATTTAAAGTAGACAGGAATTTTTTGCAGGACGTAAAATAATTTTAATTATTGTAATTTCTGGTCAAAATAATTCAAGCTGAAATGTAACCTTATATTATATCGAGGGCTCAACAATACTCTTTATTTAGCGAGGAAAACTGTGATTATGTAGCTAAGTAATCACAGCACAATCACAACAGTTTTTTTTTCATATTACACAGTCACAGTCTGAAAAATATCAAAGAAAAGAGAGTCACAATGTGTGCATGTGCAAAACAGAGTGCCAGTTAGGCTGTGTGTAGTCTGGTCAGCCTGAGGCAGAGTGCCAGTTAGGCTGTGTGTAGTCTGATTGGTCAGCCTGAGACAGAGTGCCAGTTAGGCTGTGTGTAGTCTGATTGGTCAGCCTGAGACAGAGTGCCAGTTAGGCTGTGTGTAGTCTGATTGGTCAGCCTCACGCTAAATTTCACATATGATATGCTCATCACATATGCTCATCATTACCTTGCCTAACAGATTTTGTCCCATGAAAAATTCCTAGTTTCTAATGTATTTTTGCAAGTTGAATCTAAATATGTCTCCATCACCCTTGGTGTTTTGTACCAGTATACTTGGAACAATACATAGTTTATAGTACAGAAAAGCAGTATCCGAGACAAAGAACCTTTACGTGTAGGCACACTACAGCTGGACACTGAAAAGGGATGTTCCTGAGGCTAAATATCGATAAAGATAATACATGTTCACGCTTTCATAGCAAGCTTGGTCATATTGTGTCAGTGTTATTCATGAATAACAATCTTACTTATGAATATCACTGACAACCTGATAGAAAGATTCTATAAACAGATTTGGATTCAATGTAAGAAGCTCCATCTGTTTTAGTTTGTGGGATAAAAGTCGTGTAAACGGAACGGAATGGCAGATTCCTCACCTGCTTTTAACCTCCGTTCTGAACGCACACAGTCACAGCAGGACTGAAACATCAGGGAGGTCAGCATTCAGCTCTGCGTTCCTCCTTCGCCAGTTCAGGACAAGCAAAAGTAAAACTAAAGCACACGATGCCGTGAATCCGACGAGGACGTAGCAGCACAACAGAGAGTTCCTGCTGTATGGACCACGACAATATGGTGCCATGAAACGGGAACGTTTCAGGACAAATTTTGCAGTCTCACAAATCCCCAGTGTTTCCACTTGATCTCACACACACACACACACACACACACACACACACACACACATACACACAGATAAGGTCTTTTAATTCCTGGTAAAGCAGGTACTCTTCAGGTACTCTACAGGTACCCTACAGGTACTCTACAGGTACTCTACAGGTACCCTACAGGTACTCTACAGGTACCCTACAGGTACTCTACAGGTACTCTACAGGTACCCTACAGGTACTCTACAGGTACGGCTCACTACAGGTGCTGCTCACTGGACGCTCTGAACACCACGCTGTCCCTCCCCTTCGGTGGAAACTCTTCTTACATGCATTTGCATTTAAATTGAAAAGAAAAACAAATACATCCCTCTAACTCCCTGTAAGTTCTGTGCTTTTGTGCACGTGTGCTTAAGTTGTGCTAAACGGAACTCTGTGTGTGTGTGTTTCTTTTGATATTACATGTGTAATGTAAAGAAACTATACATGCTGTTTCGTTAGTAGCGATACCAATTTACATACATACCTAACCACCTACCACCCAACACCCACACACACTCAACCTCCACCCCCCACACACACACTTCCAATTGTGCTGATCGCATGTTTACTAGCCTGATGTTTTGCTCATTGTTTCTTTTTCTACTTTGTCATTTTTGATCTATTAAAGTTTGACTTCACTCCTCCTTGCGTCTGTCCCTGCTACAGCGCTGGCGGGGCGACATCGTGGCTCGCCCAGGAAAGTGGCGTCTGAGGCAGGGCGATAAATCAGAACTGGCCGTGCTCAGCAGAGCCAGTCGCACGTGTGTAATAGAGCACACGTTCACTTTGTATCATAGTACATTGTCCCGAATCAAAGCTGACCGTGTGCGTTAACCTCCTGGAGGAGAGGGAGCCGATCTCAGGCCAATCCCAGCATGCACGTGGCAGATAGTGGCTTTACTCTGCGCAGAAGGCCCTGGTCTACCTTAATATCAACTCATGCACACTCTTTCAGGTGCAGGTCTGGACACATGGAGCATGTGATTATGGGACAGCCAAAAAAACCAAAACAAGGGCGAGTTTAGAGCTGCCACTCTTCCAGTTAAGGTTTACAATCTATACCACTTACACAAAGTGCCCTTCCTCCTCTCTTCCTCGTAATGAACTAGTCCCTTGTGTCAGACACCTGGCTAATATGATGGTTTAGCCCATCTCCATGGAGACAGGTTGATTCATACTGTAAATGCATTCAATCAATAATATCCTTTTGTTTGTCCAAAAAACTCCTACGCAGACAAGCTCATCTCTGGTTTGCTTTCCCTTTTAATCTTAATTTCAATTTTAATTCCCCACCCTTCTAATAATTAGCTATCAGGGCTCTTTTGCACAGACCTCTCTGCAATTCCCTGTATATTAATGAGCTCAGAGCCTGGGATCAATGCGGACTGGCTAAACGAGAGCCGGGGTGTCTCCCACTCGTTAACGTGCAGTGGCTGACAGGGCGGGGCCTCCATTGCGTTCCCTTCCCAGCGGTGCAGGTGTCATGTTGCAGAATGCGGTGCAGCTCAATCATTGGTGCTTGCGCTCACGTTCGAGTTAAACGAACACACAACAGAACCACAAACTGGTCAGTGGTTAGTGTTACGACAAATGTCGTGAGGTACATTTGCATTTTTTCCGTTGTCGTCCTCAGTAACACTACTGGTAACAATCATTTGTATTTTTAATCTCGATCACCACTGATGATTGGATGTGTAGGTTGAGGAAGAGGAGTCTCCTCCACAAATAAATAAAATCATTTCAACATATTCTCCACGTATACTTACAACTCTGCTTAAACCCGTTCTACACGCTATTTCTATTTGTGTATATGTATACATTTTTGTTACATTTCTAAAGTTTACAGCTGCTGATGAGTATAAGAGTCTATAGACCTGGCAGCTTCTGCCCCCTTTCCAGGGCGAAGGGTCAAAGGTCACGCTTACTCTCATTAAAGGAAGCGGCATGGCCTTAAAACCGTCAGCTGTAACCTGAGACATGAGGCTTTGAAGTGGATGATGTCCGTACTGGTCCGTCATCCTCTCATCTGCCTCTGTGGCTGTGTTTCCCCGGGATAGACGCAGGAGGACCATGCGCTTCCTGTTTACCCTTCCCTGTTTTCCCAGAAGAGATGCGTGAGGTGAGCTCTCCCCATGCATCAGGCTTGTCACGAGCACCTGATCAGTCCAAGCTACTGGACTCAAGAGAAAACCGGAACAGGTTCGCAAAACATGCGGCGCTGAAGCAGACAGCGTTGACATCTTTTTTTTTTTTGCTGTCATTAGAGTCACGTGTTATTAGGCTTCAATTGACTTTCATCAGAGCCACGTGTGATTGGCTTGGAACGGATCAGACCAAGGCCGTAGGATGCTCACGTCGTTCTGAGCAGATGTCCCACGTTCTGTGTCTGGTTGGTGTTTAGCTCTCGGGGTTTGTGAGAGCCTTTTTTGGGACTGAGCCTTGGGAGACATCAAATGTCGTGCGGAAAGGAGCACAAAAAGAGTTGAAACGTAAAGTGTGAGAATTCCAGAGAATTCCAGGGATTCCACAGGCTTTCATGCATACGCCAGCTGTGCCGGTGCTTGCCGGAAGCTTCCGGAAAAATCTGTGAAATCCCCACAAAACTGCCCCAGTATCATAAGACATAGCATGAAATGAAGGCCACTCAGCCTGCACGAGCACTGGAAAATGAGAGAGAGAGAAAGAGAGAGAGAGAGAGAGAGAAACAGAGTTGCTCTCTCTTTGTTCTTACACACGTACGCACGCTTACAGACAAAAGAAGCAGAGTCATTTCCTGCCTAGTTTAGCCGAAGATGGAGTGGCCATCTTTAGTTAGACCTCGGTAACAGTGGCAGGGGAGAGGGATAACCTGGACGACGGCGCCCAGACAGTCAACTCGCTTCCACCTGCGTTAGCCAAGCACTCTTAATCAAGCCACTATTGGACGCCAGAGCTTAAAAGGTTATTTTACTATCTAAAGATTATTATACTATCTGTTTCATTGGCCATCCCTTTAAAACTGCATGTTTAGTCTCTTGTCAAGACACTAGGTTCCAGCGTGTTCCTGTACTGTTCCTGCTAAACTTGTGGAATATTTCAATGACCACTGATCCTGCACTTGTGTTGACTAACTGAAACTCTGCATTTTTGCATTTTTGTTGTCTGTTATAGAGCTTATGTGTGTTTTGCACTTCTAGGTATCAGCATTGATTCCTGTATTTCAACAGCATTCTAGTTCATTTGTATATTGGACTCTGACCTGCTGTACTGGCTAGGATGTACTCTGAGTAAATGACAAAGCATTTTTGTTGCTCTGGATGAGAATGTCTGTTAAATGCCGTAAAATCTGAATGTAAATGTGAATGTAAACTTCAAGCTGGTATGGTCTGAGAGACAGGCAAGGAGAGATTGCAGAGTGAGGAATCAGGAGAGGAATCTCTCCTGCTGAATGTACACCGCACCAGACGATGGGGCGAGAATGTCAAAAGGTCCTTGGAGTGTGTGTGTGTATTCCAGCGGGTC
>NC_137505.1:6777500-6780000 GCF_041902795.1 Electrophorus electricus | reverse complement strand
CGGCAAACAGAGTGCCACACAGACCATGTGATACAGTCACAAGTGCCAGTGGAATTTTAAATGCGTGTTCCAGAGGGACAGTATGAAGGAAGGACCCGACTCTCCGTCTACATTCTTCAGCTCGAGAAACCGCTCGTGACACTGCTCTCACGCCAGGCTCGGCCATCTCTCAGCGAGAAACAGCATGACCAAGCTTCATTGAGCAAACAAGTAAGAACTGATTCAGTTCAGTACATGCTCTTGTGTTCTCTCCTTTAATGCAGCTCAGTATTCAGTAGGCTTCCTTTTTTTGGGTCACAGTTTGTGAGGAACCTGGTATACTATAACTAATTACTGCAGTCATCAAAGCACAGATGCACATACAAACACACACAAAGCGAGTGTGACATTATGAGACGGTGGGGTGCTTTAGTCGTGGGCACAACACACACAGGAGGGGGTGGTTATTTCACACTAGACTTAACAGCTCTTACATGCTTAGGTGAGAGGCCAGAATGAGTGTCAGCAAGACCTGTGGCTTTCATTTACAGGTGTGTGTGTGTGTGTGTGTGTATGTGTGTGTGTGTGTGTGTGTGTGTGTGTGTGTGTGTGTGTGTGTGTGTGTGTGTGTGTGTGTGTGTGTGTGTGTGTGTGTGTGTGTGTGTGTGTGTGTGTGTGACTGTGTGTGTGTGTGGAACGGGGGCGGTTATATGTGTACACATTTACTGCATGTCAGATATTCTCACTGTGCTCAGAACTTTGGGACTGGCTACCACTGCTGGATATCTGTTGTGTGTGATCTCCTTAGTGCTGATGGCACAGGTCTCCAGGCTCACGCTGAGAGAATACTGGACCCGCGCAGACTGGCGTCTGTTACAAACAGAGCCCTCACAGACTGTGTCAGTCATCGTACCTGTGTCCGTTATAAAACACAGCCCTCACAGACTATGTTACTCATTGTACCTTTGTTCATTATAAACACAGCCCTCACAGACTGTGTCGTACCTGTGTCTGTTATAAACACAGCCCTCACAGACTGTGCTGTACCTGTGTCTGTTATAAACACAGCCCTCACAGAATGTGTCGTACTTGTGTCTGTTATAAACACAGCCCTCACAGACTGTGTTTTACCTGTGTCTGTTATAAACACAGCCCTCACAGACTGTGCTGTACCTGTGTCTGTTATAAACACAGCCCTCACAGACTGTGCTGTACCTGTGTCTGTTATAAACACAGCCCTCACAGACTGTGCTGTACCTGTGTCTGTTATAAACACAGCCCTCACAGAATGTGTTGTACCTGTGTCTGTTATAAACACAGCCCTCACAGAATGTGTTGTACCTGTGTCTGTTATAAACACAGCCCTCACAGAATGTGTTGTACCTGTGTCTGTTATAAACACAGCCCTCACAGAATGCGTTGTACCTGTGTCTGTTATAAACACAGCCCTCACAGAATGCGTTGTACCTGTGTCTGTTATAAACACAGCCCTCACAGAATGTGTTGTACCTGTGTCTGTTATAAACACAGCCCTCACAGAATGTGTTGTACCTGTGTCTGTTATAAACACAGCCCTCACAGAATGTGTTGTACCTGTGTCTGTTATAAACACAGCCCTCACAGAATGCGTTGTACCTGTGTCTGTTATAAACACAGCCCTCACAGAATGTGTTGTACCTGTGTCTGTTATAAACACAGCCCTCAGACTGTGCTGTACCTGTGTCTGTTATAAACACAGCCCTCACAGAATGTGTTGTACCTGTGTCTGTTATAAACACAGCCCTCACAGAATGTGTTGTACCTGTGTCTGTTATAAACACAGCCCTCACAGAATGTGTTGTACCTGTGTCTGTTATAAACACAGCCCTCACAGACTGTGCTGTACCTGTGTCTGTTATAAACACAGCCCTCACAGAATGTGTTGTACCTGTGTCTGTTATAAACACAGCCCTCACAGAATGTGTTGTACCTGTGTCTGTTATAAACACAGCCCTCACAGACTGTGTTGTACCTGTGTCTGTTATAAACACAGCCCTCACAGACTGTGCTGTACCTGTGTCTGTTATAAACACAGCCCTCACAGAATGTGTTGTACCTGTGTCTGTTATAAACACAGCCCTCACAGACTGTGCTGTACCTGTGTCTGTTATAAACACAGCCCTCACAGAATGTGTTGTACCTGTGTCTGTTATAAACACAGCCCTCACAGAATGTGTTGTACCTGTGTCTGTTATAAACACAGCCCTCACAGAATGTGTTGTACCTGTGTCTGTTATAAACACAGCCCTCACAGAATGTGTTGTACCTGTGTCTGTTATAAACACAGCCCTCACAGAATGTGTTGTACCTGTGTCTGTTATAAACACAGCCCTCACAGAATGTGTTGTACCTGTGTCTGTTATAAACACAGCCCTCACAGAATGTGTTGTACCTGTGTCTGCTCCACATTATAAGATCCTCTTCCCCTCCCTGTGCTATGCAGTGCAGTTGAGCTGAAAGCATGGACTGACCTCTCTGTTGG